>NC_045599.1:78513485-78822785 GCF_009762305.2 Zalophus californianus
CTTAGCTATTTATAATTCTCTTTTGATATTTTCTTACCAAATCTACATCTACATTTCAGTTAACATGAGATCTTCATAAGAGCTAACCAATAACCTTTGGAGAACAATTTGTACAAAAAAAAAAAAAAGAAAGAAAAGGCAAATAAAAGCTTAGGTTTGTTAAATATACTTAGTTTTTTCATCGTGGAATAACTCATTGTCTTGGTCAGGTGTATTGATAATGGACTTGAGACAAGTTGGAAAATTAGATTGCCATTGAATTCAGGTACTAAAAGAAATGTAATCGCAATATTTACATTTCATCCAGCATGCTAAAACTGGATAATGATGTAAATCTATCAATAAAATGTGGCTTTAAAATTATATGTATTAAAAATTGGCCAAGAATATGTTAAAAGATCACTAATCTCTATGACAGTGACCAAAATGATTCCTTTTCTTATACATTGAACATATCATTGAATATTAAAATAAAAAGAAAATTGAGAAGTCTTCTAGTTTAAACTTTTTCCCTTATAAACATGTTATTTGAACACAGAGATTAAATGTCTTACACACAGTTGCATAGCTATAGACTAACTTAAAAATAAAACAAAGATTTCTTGCTCATAGGCCAATGGTCTATCAACTATTTAAAAAATCTATGGACACATAATGCTGTAAGTCCAGATCAACTGTAATATCTTCTGTCAACCTAATTGCTTTGAAACCTGGTTCAATAAGCAATAATATGCCACCTTCTAACACTAAGATTTTGATATATGTTGTGTGGCTAAAAAGGGCTGAGAAAGTTTTGTTTACAATATAAACTTTGCCATTTGTTATTTGTCATTTTACTATAATAATAATGAAAGTATTATACCATTAATTTTAGTTTTAGCATTTGAAAGTGAAGACTACTTTCAATTTCAGAGTAATTTAAAAATAGCAAAAACTATTTAGGACAGGTAAACAGTACAAATTACCAAAAAAAATTAGCTTACATATGTGTAGAAATGCGCTGCCCTAAAGCTTGTCTATTATTACATGGGTCACTGATCAATAAAAACATATTAATTGTATGCTTAGTGTTAAGTGGCAGTAAGAATGGGGGAGATATGATAGTCCTTGTCCACAAAAATTTAAAAAGTGGATAAAGAAGAAAAGACTTCAAATGAGATACCATTTGAGAAAGTTACAGACCATTCTATAATGAAGGGATAAATGTGTTTACTCAAACTAATACATAAACATTTTAAGGAAAGGAAAAATCAGGTAATTCAGTTTTATTACATTTATTTATCATGTTAATCAATTTGCTTTAGTCTGCTCCTTCCGCTGTATTTTCTAATTCATAAATTACAACACCATAGATTGCGTCTTAAAAACTGTTAGAAAGCTCCATATGGAAACTTCTTGACATGGTATATAAAAGATCATCGTCTGGTCCCTTCCGAACTGATATAAACTATATTTTTTCATATTATGTTACTTATTGCTATACTGAATGACTCGAAATTTCTCCAATGGGTCAAATTATTTTTAACCCTCCTGAATACCTTTTCTTCAGTCATCCCCCAAATGTGCTTGTTTTTGATGACCTTCAGTTTTGATGATTATTGGTCAGGTACTTTGTATGATATCCTTCAGTTAGGGTTTGTTTGATATTTTCCTCATAATTAGATAGGGCTTATGTGTTTTAGAGATTAAAACCAGAGAATAAATTGTCATTTTCATTACATATCAAGGGTGCATACTAGCAACTTGACTTATTACTGTTGATATTTACTTTGATTACCTGACTGAGGTAGTGTTTGTCAGGTTTCCCTGCTGAAAAGATATTCTTTTTTCTCTCTTTCCACATTGTCTGCTTTGAACACTGTGTGCAGCCCACACTTAAGAGGTGGGGAGTTCTGTCCTACAACCTTCAGGGGTAGTGGAATATCTACATAAATAATGGAGTTATTCTGCATGAGTTACTTGCCTCATCCTCAATTTATTATTTATTCAATCTTTTATTTATAGAAGTATGGAATCCTAGATATTTAGTTTATACTTCAGGCTATAGAGAAGATAAATTTTTTACCTCCTTTAAACATGGTAAGTACATCAAAGATTTACATGATTTTTGATTTTGAATGAATTTTATAGATATTGCTGCCATTGAAGAAGTTCTGTCTTCAAGTTAACAATAAATCAAATAGATCAATAACAACAACCTATACATTCAACTTCCAATCAAGAAGTTTAGAATAAAAGGAGAATATGAAGAACCAGTCACTGACTGTGTCCTTTTTTATAAACTTTATTTTCCAAGGGCTACAGGAAAGACTATGAATTGATGTGCTAGAGATAAGTCCACTTCTTTCTGTGCCACTTTCTCTTCCTCATTGGAATGACATTAAACCTGGTCAGACGAGGCTGGAAGGGAAAGAAAAGCAGTCAAATAAATGTGGAGGGCATTCTAATGCAGGGGTACTTGTTTCTCATTTTCAAGACATAATTTGGGGAAATTCAAGTGCATTTTGAGACTTTTAATGCAGAAGATGTCTGGATGGATGGACTGAAGAGTCAATAGAGTGAACCTTTTCTAACTTACGGCCTAGATGTGGTATAAATGGAATCAGAGATTGCCTGCATAATTTGGAGTAGGATAATAAAGAAGGCCCAAGAGTGCTGGTACAGTGAAAGGGACTAAGGTTGAGCTGAGTAGGCCATATAGTAAAAAGACCTCAATAATAGGGCCCATGGCCTTCAGCATGTTGTGTAAACAAAATAACCCAAAGGGACAATTAAAACAAAATTTTCAGTAGATCAATGAAGAAACCCTAATGAAAAGTGGAAGGAAGGTAGAAGATCACAGCTCTTGGCATATAAGCCATTTAAGAACTCAGGTAGAATCTGTGTTTGAAAGAGGAGAAAGATAAATGTGTCTGCATGGCTCAGTTGGTGAAGCATCCGACTCTTGATTTTGGCTCAGGTCATGATTTCAGGGTCATGATATAGAGCCCCGCATTGGGCTCCATGCTCTGCACAGAGTCTGCTTGGAATTCTCTCCTTCTCCCTCTACCCTCCCCCTATCTTGTGTACATGCTCTCTCTCTCACTCTCTAAAAAAAAAAGAGAGAGAGAAAGATAAGTTGTAAAGAACTGCAAGACTATGTATTTATAAGTTTATATTAAAGATAAGTAATTAACATGTAACAGACTAATATTTGATATTGAAACTGAGTAACTTTGAAATAGCAAAATTAATATTTCCCTTCGTCAACACAATTGAGAAATATGGCCACTTTAAATACCAAAAAAATCAAGTTATTTAAATATTTCTGATAAATTGGGGTTTCTATAATTGAAGTTAGATGACTACAAATAAATAGATCCACTCAGATTAAATCCCAGATGAAGGAATGTGTCAGGTGAAAGATTAACCCTGAGGCCTAAAATTGCAAGGGACTCATGGTTCTGCAATGGCTGATGCTAGACACCACTCTTACCTACATCCATCTGTGACTTTCTGGATAACTAGTGCATGCGTGAACAGAAATTCTCCCTGAATAACTATACCTCCCTGGATTTTGTTTTTTCATGAGATGACCTAGGATATATAATTGAATATAAAATTGAAAAGGGCTTATTAAGGAATCACCATGACCGAAGAGAATTACGATAGACTCACATTAGTTAGGTTGATGAGTGTCACTAGGTCACTTTGTCAGGAAATGGCCAGTATTGGGCTACTGGGGTGACATGAAAGCTCCTCCTTTTGGGACCATGGTAAATGAAGACCGCAGCCTAGAAAAAATGATGATAATGGCATATTCTCATTCTTATGAAATGCCCATCATTTCTGTACAGTATTCAGCAAAACATGCAAAGTAGAGATATAACTAGAAGCAATAGAGACTGGGAGGTTGAACCACCTGAAAATAATGGGGTTTTGTTTCAGAAGTCTCCCTTATGATGATCCAACTTTCCTGGTGGCAACGGACAGTAATACACATAT
Organism: Zalophus californianus; assembly: GCF_009762305.2. Lineage (NCBI taxonomy): Eukaryota > Metazoa > Chordata > Mammalia > Carnivora > Otariidae > Zalophus > Zalophus californianus. The sequence continues at coordinate 78,517,470 of NC_045599.1, forward strand.
GATTCATATTCAAATGTGAGACAACCCGGAAGTCCTCTGAGGTATTTCATGGTGAGCACCATAAGATATGACAAGACTGTTTGGTAATTTTGTAGGTTATGTGGACCTATTTTGTAATCACTGGCAGATAGGTCTATAGATTTATATTACATAGATAATAATCTTTGAACATCTGGAACTTTAACAGAATCAGTGAGTTATAGTTTATGCCCTCACCACAAAATTCTTTATTGAACTTTTTTTTTCTGACAACCAGCCAACCTTATTATTCTGAAGGTGTTAAAGCTATAGAGAGTTCAGAAAAGGACATAAATCATGAAACTTCAATAAAACACAACTTTACAAGACAACAATTTTACAAGTTAAACATATTCACAAAATGTGAGATTCCAAGTTATCTGTTATTTGTGAAACTATGTAATTGTCATGCTGATAATCTTTCTTTTAGGCTATGCCTCACCTACTCTGGCATCTTTTTATTCTTTATTGATATTATTAGCATGGGGATAAAAACGGAATTATTTGAACATAACAGTTATGGGGAGTTTATTCTTCTCCCAAGACTATAAAGATACTTATTGTACCCCCATTATGTGATAGGCATATAATGAAATAAGCACTAATCCCAATCAGATATATATTGACCAAATAGTTTTTAAAGAAATAAAAGTTCCAATAGATCAATACTAAAACATTTTCTTCCATAACATGTTTTACAAAGAGTTGAGTGCTACTCAAGTCAATTTGAAATGACATACATCTGCTTATAAATGCCAAATGAAATGGGCAATAAGTAATACATAGACCAATTTCTCTTGGAAATATTTACAAATTACTGGAGAAAGAGACATTTTTGTGACTATTGGTTATCAGGGTATTTTTCTTTTTATTGAGATATAATTGACATGTGTAAGTTAAGGGCCTATAATATGTTGATAGTGCTCTTGAACCATCTGACTAATGTGTTCCACAAATCAAGTACCTTTTTATAAGTATTCTCAAGTCTTGCTTCTTAAACTGATTCATACCAGTTTGTGGTTAGATGGTTAGCTCCAGGATTAGGAGCCATTTGTTCGGAGTCTAAACATGATGTCTAGTGAGTCTGGAATTCCAAAAAATCAAGGAGATGGTAGTAGTTTAAAAAGAAAACAAATACCTATTTAGAACAATGTTAACATTTTGGAACCCAACGTTATATATTACACTGCCCAGTAATTAATCCCCAATTTATGAAAATGGAAAAAATTTTGTCTCAACTAAATTTAAACTATAGATTTGTTAAATTCAGCATCTGCTTGTGAGATTTGTTTTTAAATATATCAAGAATTCCCCTGAATTATTCTACTCCTTCAATTGCCCTCATCTGTGTATATCCAGTATCTGAATTTTTCTATCATATGTCATTTATTTTTTGTACTGTAAAAGAATTTTCCTATACCAAAAAGCAAATGCCCAAGAAGAAAAATACACTAAAATTATTTAATCATGAAAAAATGGCAGAGACAGAACAAGCTCAACAAGAAATAGCTTTTGCATATAACAATCTACTGTTGAAACAGGAAGCTGGATGGAACTACAGTTTTCAAATGGCAACCACTCCTAGCTGTCATGTTCAATTATCCAAAGCCTTCTTCATTTATGGGTGAACATATGACACAATTCTAACAAACACTACTTAAAGAAAAGTTGCTGGAAAAGAATCTTATTTACTATTTTGTTTCAGATAAAAACAGTAGAAGAAGAGAACAATGTGCTCATAATTCCTCTGTCATTTCTGCCTTCTTGAACACGTGTGGGAAAACTGGACTTGTGACAGTGTTCTCATTGCTCCTCTGCTGAAATCCTTACCATGGTGCTTTGAATTATAATTTTAGTCTCCATAACCCAAAATAAGGCCATAAATTCAATGCCACTTTTATATTGTCATCCACTATGCTATGCATTTTGAAGAGGAAAAAGTCCGCAGGTGGGGGGAGGAAGTGGCAATGAATATTTTTTTTGTCCACATATCTATTTGGATTTCAAAGAATGTAAGATATGTTATCCTAATACTCCTTACTTTATAATATGTCTTTATTATTAGAAATTTTTTCTAAAGCTAACTGTTGAAAGCAATGTCTAGTTAATTGTCATGACTTCCAAATTATCACTAGATTTTTTTAACCTTTGAGTTTGAGAAAAATTGAACAGAGAGAGAAAACAGAGGAAGAAAGTTCTGTTACCTAAAACAGCAAACTGCTCAATCTAAAAGAGTTTAGGGTAAGGGTGCCTGGGTAGCTCAGTCAGTTAAGCATCCATCCACCTCTTGATCTCAGCCTCAGCTCAGGTCTTGATCTCAGGGTTTTGTTTTTTGTTTTTTTTTTTTTAAAGATTTTATTTATTCATTGACAGAAAGAGAGCACAAGCATGGAGAGCAGCAGACAGAGGGAGAGGGAGAAGCAGACTCCCCACTGAGCAGGGAGCCTGATGCCATGTTTGATCCCTGGTTACTGGGATCGTGACCTGAACTGAAGGCAGATGCTTACCAACTGAGCCACCCACGATCCCCATTGATCTCAGGGTCTTGAGTTCATGTCCCGTATTAGGCTCTATGTGGATCTTACTTAAAAAAAAAAAAAAATTAAAAGAGTTTAGGGTAGTGTTTGTCCTTCCCCAATGACTGAATTCTTGCATAGACCCAAGATCTAAGCCACACATGAAACTCGATCAATTCTCTCTGACATTTTGGTAGTGATTTATGAAATCACTAGAGAATGATTCACACATTCAAATCAAAATTAAATCTATCTCTGTGTGAAACTTCAACTATAAGAAAACTCTGTGTGTGTGTGCACGCATGCACACGCTCACATGTGTGTGTTGTACTGAATTGACCAGGTGCATTTCATTACAGCAATAATTGACCAGGTGCATTTCATTACAGCAATCTATTCCTAATAAGCAATGTGTTCAAATGAAGGTATAAGTCAGAAAGTGTGGCTTAGTGTATGGTGATCAGAGATGTGCCAAGATTCAAATTTCAGTACAAGGACAAACAACTATTTGACTCTAGCATGTTTATTAATCTACATTAGTTGACTGTGTAGTACATACAGAAGATTGGAACAGTGGCCGAGCACAACTGGCTGCCCCTTTAGTTCATACAAGGATTTTGTCAACAAGCACAAGGCCATGAGTGGGCATGGTGAGTATACCATTTCTTTATGAACACCTATCCTAAACTAAGGTCATCTCATTCTAGAACAAGTAACCAGAAGGGGGGAGAAAGGTATTATAGAACAAAGAAAAGGGAAGGTTATTATGCATATTTTATGAATATCAGATCATAAATGATTTTTTTTTTAGTGTGGGGGAGATGGATATATGAAATGTTTAAAAAGATATTTGATATCTTAGAATAATATAAAACAGTATCTTCTCTACGAAACATAACCAAAAGGTCATAGAAAAGTTGAGACTAAGATTAAAAAAATGAGGGTCAAATAAGGTATTTATTCTATGGAAAACTGAATCAATGATACTGAACAGCAAAGCTGCAGTTCTTCCAAAATAAAGAAGAAAAGAATCACGGATGAATTTGATAATTAAGAAAATATAGTAAACAGATTACAACAAAAATAAATGGCAATCTATTCTTAAACTAAGATAATTACAATTAGAAAAGAAAGAATAAAAAGTGAAATATTCTTATTAATCACTTTTTTAGTTATGTGTACAATATTCAATGGCTGGTATGATTTTGGGATGATGTCTCTCATTATATCTAATTTCATATCAGTAAAATAGCATTAAATTCTGAAATATGGGAAACTATTACTAGAATATATATAAAATAAAAGTAATTAATAAGACCTTCTATTAAGGCCCTGAACAATCAGCTGTTGAATGTTAAAACTGCTATTGTTCTGACAATGGTAAATTTAAAATTTTAATAAAGGTTTATTTAAAATATAGTTCCATTAAAGAATCATTTAAAGATTACCAATGTATAAAGAGTTCTTCTCATCATTACCCAAAATATAGTAAACTCTTTATAAACTCTAATGATCAGGAAGGTCCATTGGGCCCTCTTTCAAAATGGATGTGATATGGTACAATTTTGATGAGAAATAGATAATAGTAAAAAGTAAATAAGGACACATCTTATATGCCAAGAGAATAATTAATCAAACTGGATCACAATAATAGGTTTTATCTTATCAAATAAAATCCCTGATTTTTAATTTTTTATCATATCAGACTTATGGTTAATGCTAATCTATCAAGTAAAATTGTACCACTAAAAGTCTAAGTGAATAAACTGTTAATTTTGGAGATTAATTTCCATCATTTTTGAGAAACAATCTAAAAACAATCCTTATTAATATTGGTTATCATTTCAGGTTATAATTTCAGTTTATAATTTATATAAGGTAAACTATCTAAATATTGTAAAATTACACCTATTATACCATTTGGCATTTTTTGTGTGTGTGTGAAGGATAATATTTTCAGTTTCTACACTGGTCAAAGTGGACATGTAATGGGAGCTCCCAAATAAATTGGTGCAAATGAAATGGAATGATAAAGGCAAAAAGCCTAAAATAGTGTTGTAACATAATAAACAACATGTAATTGATATTAAGCTGTGGAGGTTTACTTTCAAAGGTATACTTGTTTTAACCAAGGATAGAAAAAGTCATCTCCTCCAAAGACACAAGGATTCTAGGAGCAATAAAAACCAATTTCCCAGAGTCCCTTAATTGTGAGAAAGTTTCCATTACCTCTACCTGCCCAACGGTGAAGAACTAGAATGGAATGGTGTTATAGGAATAGTATTTTTTTTTTTTACATGTAGGAGAATAATTGTGATTTTTATTCAGTTGACTAAAACATTGTGGCAGTTTTCTAGGTAAGAGATGTAGGTAGTTTATCTTTGTCAAAAGAACATTCCTAGTCAACTTGCACAGATCACAAACAGCAGTAGGAAGTAAATGGGAAAACAGAGGCTAGATGATATAGTAGCCAAATCGAGTAGAATATAAAAGGAGAAAAGCATGAAGGGCAAGAGAAGAAATGTCAGCTAGCACTGAAGAACAGAAACATTTTCTTTTCTTTTTTTCTTTTTTTTTTTTTTTGGAACTGAAACATTTTCTTATGTATCCTGGGATATGTGTTACCTTTGCTGACCTCAGGGATAACACAAACTAGGTTTGATATTAATGCTCTGTGGTTATCCAAAGCGATACATATAAAATCAAATTTGGTCATACCTAAATGTAATCCGCTACTCCTCCTCTCATAATTCCAAGCATTTATTTTTTATTATAGTAATTGCTTAGAAAAAAGAGATTAGGTAAATCAATGGCAATATCAACATAGTGGATATTTAACAAGTGCCTTTTAATTTGTTTACCAATTAAAATAACTGAAATAATCAATGGCAAAGGATAGTTTTATGTCTGGAACATCATGCATGGGACAGTGCTTATGTAACAGAAATTTTAAGCTAGAAGCTCTTTCTGTAGTTTATCTAGAAAAGGACATCTAAATCTAGTGGTTTGCTAAAGTTTATTGATTAGTTAAGGGAATGATTAGGGTCAGAAAACTTGTGATTCTTATTAAATAAATGTGTGTGTGTGTGTGTGTGTTGGTGTAAGTTTGTGTGTGAAAGAAAGACTCACAGATTGTAAACGAAATAAAACCCTAAGATCCTAATAGATATATGATGTTTAAATAATTACACAGTTATAAAAATATAATTTCAATACTATGATTCTATTTGGGTGAAATTCTCACTGCTTCATTTATCTCAACAATTAAATATTTATATAAAATGTTTTAATATAACTTCCAGGAGAAGTTGTATAAAGATAAGTTAAACGTCAATGTCTTTTTCTTCTTTTATAAAGTATATATGTATCTACAGAAAGAATTCTGGACATTAATAAAAGCCATGTACATTACATTTTAAAGAAGTCATGGCATTTCTTCTCTCTAATTTGTGCCAAAATTATCATGGAACTCTTAAATCCGAGAAATTAATTAATTAATTATTTGCTCTCAGCAAGCCATACCCTCAGTATGCTCCTGAAATATGATCTCTGGTGTTACCAGAGACTTTCCTCCAAACACAAATGTGTCTAGCATTGTAACAACAGAATGCCAATTGTAGCGGTCAAGGAATGGATTTTTGTCAATGATCTTATGAGCATAAATCCCGTGAATTTAATGAACTTAATGTCCAAGAAATTGGATTGTTGAAAGCTAAAATCCTTCTCTAACCTCTCCTGTCATATCTACACTGTCTGATGTCCTGCGTTCTGTGAGCTAGGGATAAAAATGTATTCATTTCAGCTGAGATCTTCTGACACTCTCTTCCCCTTGATCACAATGGACATTTGGTGCCTGTATCATAATGACATTATTCTAGATGATTTCTAGTTACTTATACTCTATTCTTCTTTATATATTGTTGTGACTTGCTTTGTTAATTCAGTTTCCTATGGACTAATATATAATTTCTCCTGAAGTACAACATGAAAACCAAAGTTTTATAAAAAATAGTATCACAAAATGTGGTGTCTGGGTGGCTCAGTTAGTTCAGCATCTGACTCTTGGTTTCAGCTCAGGTCATGATCTCAGGGCTGTGAGATGGAGCCCTGCGTCGTTGGGCTCTGTGGTCAACAGGAAGTCTGCTGGAGATTCTCTCATTCTCCTTCTACGCTTCCCCTGCTCATGTGCATGCTCTCTCTCTCTCTCAAATAAATGAATGAATGAATAAATAAATAAATTAAATAAATAAATAAATAAATAAATCTTTTAAAGAAGTAGTATGGCAAAGATTTCTAAAATAAAAAAGAATGGCTCTCTTGTATGGAAAAAAAGAAGCCTATTGATAACAAGGAACTAAAACTATAGACTTGTGTAACCTGATAGTAATTGATCATAGTCTTTAATTTACATATGTCTACCATAATAGAACTGGCCACTCTATGTGTGGCCATGAGCAAGTGGCATTGGCATCTCCTGGTAGCATTTTAGAAGTGGTGGAATTTCAGGCTCTGCCCAAATCCACTAAAGAGACTTAAGAAACAAGTTTCCAGAATATTTTACTGCCACTCACAAGCTACTCATGTTTCCTGAGCAAAAATTATATTCCATACCCTCTGGTAAATAATACTGTATTATAAATCTTTAAGTCTTCATATGTTCCTGATGCTTTCACATCCTCCCAAAACAGGTTAGGAGCAACCCTCTAGGTGACCAGCACACCAATGTGTTCTGGCTGGTCCCTGCTGAAAGTTCCCCCACTTTGCCCTCCCCTGAATGTGACCTAATAACATCCAAAGGCACCAGTGAAATCCCCTATGCCTTTTACTTGTGTATTCCAGCCTGACCCTCAATAAAGGCCTTTACTCTGGAGTCTTCACTCTCTGTCTTGGCTCTCACCTCCTTGGTTGAGCCCACTTTTTTGGCTCTCTTCCCATTGTCCTAGTATGGTGTGCTGTGTCTTTCTTTTCTAAGGCCTATGAATATAATAGGTCCTTTAATTTCATATTCTTTTCTGAGTGTAATTTCCATGGCCATGTTGGAATGATCCTTCAAAACCCCAGAAGCAGAACTTACTCCTCCGTTTACAACACAAATGGAAATACGATTATCCTTGGTCCTTGAATTCAGAGCTCATACCCTAATGGGGAAGATAGCAGGCACATAACAAATATTGTTATTTGGTAACAAAATGCAGAGTAAAGAGAAATTATATTTGTTCCCTTCTGATGTTCAGAAAACTGGAATGGGCCTTAATAGGTGGATCTTGTCATTTGAGAGAAGGAAAGTATATTTTTCATTACTTCCCAAGATGTCTACCCACCATCAACAAGGGACACGTGAGAGCCCTGCTTATAGTAAGACTTTCTTCCCCAGAAGTTTTGAATTACATCAAAAGGGTCAATGTGACCCTTTGAAATGAATGCACCATCATGGACAGGGATCAGGACTAATCGTAGTGAAGGGATTGATATGAGATACCCTCCACACCTCATGTCCTGAATGGTTAGGGGTTAAGAACAACCAGTGAACCACTGCATCTCATTTATAACCGCCCTGCCTTTCCCGAACAGTCCAAGTCTTGCTATCGCTGTGTACCTTGAGTTCTGTAAGACCAATACCATTACGTTTGAGAATGTCAGTCATCACAAGAGCTGCAGACTACCACATCACCCCTAGTCATCTATATGCTGTAATCCCCATAACCCTAAACACATTCTCTAAGACCTCTTTTTCATCTCTACCCAGCACCCCAAATGCTTACCTTATGCCTCTGGAAGTCATACCCCATTAACAGGTAAAATCTCCTATGTTGTCCACCTTTGAGTGTTTCCTTCCCTTTTTTTTACTTTAAAGTTACATTGGCTGTCCACTGGGGATACAGCTTTCCCTGCAGCCCTCTCACAACTCTGAGGGCCCTGGACTAAGAGGCAAAGTAACTGTGGTTCTGGCTCCTCGTTGTCATTTCTCAAACCTTCCTCTTCCCTCCAACCAAAATCCAAGTTTTTAAAACTTGTCAGTGCACTGTATTATTACTTTCCTTCATTGTGTTATCAGATATAAAAACCCAGCCATCTCCCTCATTTTGCAATAACTATACCTCCATACTTCGTGCCTATAATTTCAGGACTCTTCCTACCTTACCCTTTGGTAATCAAAAATACAAATGTAGAGAATCTTTCTAACAGCCTGGCCTCTCAATCTTTTGAGCTCTTGTCTTTCAGTGATACTGACTTCCAATTATTTGAGCTCTTAGCTCGCATGGTCAGAAACTAGACCCTGTCATTACCAATATCTGCAATCCCTCCACCATATCAGTTTCATACATTTCATTCACTCATTATCTCCTGATGTTTCACCTCTTTCCTTCCAGAACTACAAATCCTCAGTGTACCTCCTATTCATTGTTCCTATCAAACTTCTTGAAAGTTCCTTCCTTTCTCCCTTCTTTTAGTCCTTAAAACTTTCTATCTCTTTAAAAAATTTACCTTATTTCCCTTATCATCTCATCGAGTCTCAGGGCTTTAAATATCATCTATGTGCGGATGATGTTCAAGTTCATATTTATAGCCCACTTCTCTCTCTTGAACTCCAGATTTACACTACAAAGTAAGTCTAAGGAGGGCAGAAATCTCTGCCTACTTTTGACTTTGGGGATATGGTAGTTGATCAATAAATATGTGTTCAATATGTTTAATATGTACAATTATACTAAAATACAACCACACAAGGTAATAAGAAAGCGCACCCCTTATTGAAGTGATTTTTTGTTAGGAGCATTGTTTGTACCTTGTTAAGCAAAGGTTTAGCTACTCTGTTTTCATAGAAGTAAAGGAACAATGGTCATAAATCATTCTGCGTAATTTTGCTATAAGGAAAGAGAACTCAAACAGATACTAGATGACATGATCTGAAAAAATTAGTGACTAATTTATTTGGTATGTCATGTATATTTATATGAATTAATTATTTTAATAACCATATAAAACATAAGCATAATTCTTAGGGTATTAAAAAGATAAAATTTTTATTGATAAAATATTGATGAATATGAAATAGGTAGCTAGTATCTTATGTTAAGATTGTTTTTGAAGCATATTGGAAAAGAATAACTTGTATTCTCTTATGCTTATGTGAAGTCTTCATGAGAACTTGGAAAATATAAGGATATTTTAACTTATGCAATTTTACCCCAACTTAAAAATGCTTCTGGATAATAATGACTGATCTGGTCCCACCTTATTATATGATAGAGATGAGTGCAAGAAAATTGGCCAGAATTCACCGTAAGAACCTATGTTGTCTCATTGCAATTTAGGAAATTCCTGAGCTTTGTATCATTTTGAACGGACTGTCATTCTTCCTTCCTAACAGTGTGTGGACAGGAATAATGATTTATAATAAGTGGGCTATTCTTTAATAAGAGATTTCTCAGATGGGGGCTAGGGTAGAGAGCTCTGCTCCACTGAAGCAATCATAACTGTCCTTGGACGTCCTCAACATTCAGCACAGAGTCTCAGTAGAAGGAGCAGAGGAATTACATTTATCAAATTTCAATTTTTTATCTCTCCTGTTAAGCAAGGCAGCAAAATATTAACCCTCCAGTATTACTTGTTAAGTAGCTTATGGTATAACTGTTCAAAGGGAAGTTTTGAGCCTTATACTCTTAAACTTATTTGCGTTTGTGCACGTTACATATACTTTCTAATTTCAAATTAATAACTTTTCAACATTTCCAGTTTTACTTTCCTATATATGTACCAAGTAAAGAGGCTAAGATGAACTTTCAGGCCATATCCTGGACAGGTTTTATTGGCCAAAGTAAAATAATACCAAAACTGAAAATACAAAATGTTAAAAAATATTAATTATACCAACGTTAGACTTTTGTAACATGTAAATTTACTTTTAAACCAAATGTCTAAAGTATTACAATTATAAATTCATAAGATTTTCTTCACTCAGCTTCAGATATATTCAGATATATTCTAACCCTAGGTTAGAACTAGGGACACCTGGGTGGCTCAGTCAGTTAAGCATCTGCCTTCGGCTCAGGTCATGATCCCAGGGTCCTGGAATCGAGTCCCTCATCGGGCTCCCTGCTCGTCAGGGAGCCTGCTTCTCCCTCTGCCCCTGCTGCTCCCCCCTGCTCGTGCTCTTTCTCTCTGGCAAATGAATAAAGAAAATCTTAAAAAAAAAATTAAAAAGAATAAAAATGTTAGACCTAGATTCTTCTCATTTTCTTCTGTAATTTTTATGTTTGTTCAGAAGAATCAGGAATGCTACATTCAAAGAAGTTATGTTTCTGAAGTTGATCTAATTAGCAAGTGCTAGGGTCACTATTAGCACGAGAGAGACTGGGTCTATCTAGCATCATTCTTTACCACCTGATTATACAGCCTTCTTGTTTGACACCTTTACAGGAAATTTCCTGTTATGTTTTTAGAGGAATTAACATGTCAGACTGAGATAGGGGGATATCTTTAAGGATTTTTTCTTTATAATAGCAAGATATTTTCAGTTGCTATTTGGTTTACTTAGGTTTTTCCTTGTTATCATATATTTTATTTTTCATTTCCATAAGAATTTAATATCCTATTAATTTTACATATTATTGATTTTAACTTTACAGAAATAGTTTATTGTGACTAGTGAAAAAAGCAAAGGCATATTTTGAAAAATTAATACCCCATCACCCACACTTCTATTAATAATCTCCTGATGTAATGAAGATCAACAACTTTGTGAAACCTTCAGTCTTTCAACAGATCACAGATCATATACAACAAAGGTGATTTTGTCATAGTTTGTCTCAGTTAGCATTATGAATGGACATTTCTTCATTTAAACAGCTTCAGATAATTGTTATATCATGCATATATTTCATTCTCTTCAACTGCAGCCTGTACGGTAGAAATTCAGATTTTTTTCAAGATTTTTGCCAGTGTAGTAACTCCTGGAATAAATATTGCTGTACACATATCTTTGCATGTTTTTGGCACTTTTTCTAATATAGAGATTCCCACATACTTATCCCTATCAACTGAAAGGATATATACCTTTAATGTTAGTATATACTATCAGATTACTCTTTTCTTTAATTAAAAAAAATTTTTATTAACAAATAATGTATTATTTGTTTCAGAGGTACAGGTCTGTGATTCATCAGTCTTACACAATCCACAGCACTCAACATAGCACATACCCTCCCCAATGTCCATCACCCATATATTCTTAATAAAAAAAAGTTACAGGAACATGCATTCCCACGACGTAATTGTCTGTTTTCTACATCCTCAAAAGCATGGGGATATGTTTTTGATATATATCCCGTTTTAAACGGGATATATTTTCACTCTTATTCACATAACGTTTTTTCTGATCTGATTTTAAAAGTTTGTTTTCAATCTTTATTTTTATTTTCCTTAACCACTAGTGAAATATAGTATTTTCTATATCCTTGTAACATTGTGTGTTTTCCCTTTAATGAATATTCTAATATGCATTTTATTTGTTTTTCTGTTAGATTCTTTAGTCCTTTTTTTTTTTGCTTTGTTTAAGAGTTCTTCATATACAAGGGAGATTAGCTCTTATATATATATTGTATATATGTTGCACATATATATATATATATATATACCAAAGTTTTTACAGTCTATTATTGATCCATTGACTTCATGATATGTGATGTCTATACAGATACAAAAATATTATTTGGGCACTGACCTGTTATCCAAAAACCCTCTTTCTAAAATCAATTAGAAAACTGAAAAAAGTATGTCAAATAAATGATTTTGGAAACTGGACACCATGGAGCCATGATCCCTCATAGGGAATGCAGATGAGAAACCTGAGAACACACAGGCTTTCTACCTCAGGTTGGGTGAGGGGGTGGTTGGCTTAAAGAGTTCTTGGTATTCTCACCAACTGGGGGACAGAGGTTGGTCTTTGGAAAAATCGAGGTGACTGGAACTTGTAGGGCAGGCAGCCAGAAAGGAGGAAGTTAATCATAGAAAGATATGCAGAAATTTGCATAGAGGGCCTCTTAAATACTTGGCACAATCCTAAACTGTGCATGAGTATGGTTATATTCTGTCAGGCTAGGCCTGATGAGAAAACCAATGACCAGTGAGAAAAGTACTACTTAGGAAGTTATGAGCTAACTAATTCCCATAGTTTGTGCAGGGATTGAAGGTTTTCCAGATTTAACCAGGCAAAGTTGAAGATTTCTTGTTGAAAACATGGGCATTGTGTAGAGACCTTAGATACAGAAGTAAACTAGCCTACGTCCAACAACAATATTATTAAAAATTGAAGGTGAAATGTACCTTAATGTGTATATTTTTTATATTTTGTTCTGGTGTCTTTATCCTTGTATTTTATAAAATTTTAATTATTTAATCTTTCTGGATTTACATTGGGATGTAGCATGCGTTAGTAAGGTAAAAGTTTTCTTCCTTTGCTTTTCTTCAGCGAAATAGACAGAAATGGTCTCCTAGTTATTAAACTATCTTTTTCTCATTATTCTGACAAATAGTCTACTTCTGTTACATAATTTTCATATATACTTAGATTATCTATTTATGGATAATTAAATGTGTTTTACAGATTTATTTTTATTTTTCCATGACATTTGAATTTTTAAATTATAGTGATTATCTTGTAAGTTTTACTGTTTAGTACAGGATTACCCCACCCATTAGCTCTCATTTTTATTGTCTACATTTTAAAATATTTCATGGATATCCTTGGGCATGAATTCAAAAGAAAATGACTGTTTCAAAAGGGGAAAAAGAAGAACAAAAAACACAACAGCAAAATTTCCTTTTAGGATTCTGATTGCAACTGCATATAAATTATAGAATATTTTGAACAACTGAAATATTTATGATTTTCCCAACCAAGAAGCAGGGCATTACTTTTCATCATTTCAAGTCTTATTTTAGATGTATGTATGTATGTATGTATTTATATGTATTATACATATGTATAGTTTGAATATACTATAGACATAAAAACTGTATATAAAATATACACATATATTTCCTGCTAACTATCCTATATACAATAAAATTTTTGTAGTCATATATTTATATATGTTTATTTTAAATATATGACTATATATAAAACAGGAATTACAACAGATATTTGGTGTGTAATACATATATGTATGTATAGATGGATACAGATATTCTATGTTAAATATTGTTAAATATTATATATTTTTGAAGCATTTATGAATGGTGCATCAGCTAAGTACTGATGTTGATTAACAAAATACCTGAAAATTTAAACGGTAACAAAAAGAACAACTCATGAATCAGAAAGCCAATAATGTAAATTAGGTTCACCTGCTTCTTTTGGTATCCGTGGCTCTTCTCATGTATCTGCCAACACCTGCTGTTTGGTGTGTCCTCTCTGTTTCTGGGTGTTTGGTGACAGTGAGCAGGGGTGCAGTTTCTTACTCTCTTAGAGGTTAGCCTGTTCTCATGAAGGAAGCTGGATTCAAAAATAATAAATGAGAGCACAAGACTTCTCAATGCCTAGAATTCAACTGGCTAATGTCAGTTTCTTACCATACTCATTCAGGGAAATTAAGTCACATGGGCAGAGCAGTTTCAAGGAGTCAAGAAACAATGGACACTATTGCTGATTCTCTTCTTGGGAGAATCGGCAGTCACATTGCAAAAAATGTACAAACAAGGAGAACGTTGATCGTGGTCATTGCAGCAATTAATCTACCACACAAGTAATACTTGGCACTTATATTTTTAAATGGCCGTTAATAAAATAGACACACTTCTATACTTAATTTTTATAGATATTTTGGAACTGTATATTAGGCTTTCGAGATATTTGACTGTATCATCTAGAAATGCATATAATTTGTCCAGTATTTTGTAATATTTTTCCTTTAATTTTTCCCCCTATCCTATCAGCCAGAAGTTGCAAAACATATTGAAAATAAGGGCAATAGTAGGTTTCTTTAACTTGTTCCTTAGGAATTCTTCAGATTAAATGAGAAATATCTATTACTTTGGTTGTACTTGTCTTCTATCTAATTTCCAGGTAACAACAATGAATTCAACTTCATAACTAAAAAGAATAACAGATTGCTATGTACATTTTAAGTATGACTACCTCAATATACTGAAAATAGTTCTTTTTTTTCTTTCAAATGATACTTGAATAGTGTACTTTATTATTTAGAGTTCCGACAAGAAACAGAAAACACTCTGAATGAGCCAAGAGAGTTTATTTTGAAAGCGTAGAGACCATGAGGGATAGTAGGATTAGTAATAAACGAACACTCACTACCCCAGGCCTGTGCTGGATTAGGTTTTCCCAGTGTGTCCATAGCAATATCTGGGGTCCTGTGAACACTTTTAGAACCCCCCAGTTAAGAGTTAAGATCTATTTGCCCTTTTTTCAAAACCGGACAGGACTTTGTGATGCCTCAGTAGAAAGAATGGGGTTGATGTGATGCTACAAGACTTCTGAGGTGGAACTTAGTCTAGCTTTTTAGGCTAAATATAAAGGCAATAGGACTTCTGTCTAGTTTCTGTCTCTCTCTGTCTTCCTCTGTCACTGTTTCTGCATGTGCGTCTCTCTCTCACAAGCAGGACACTCACATTTTAAATCCAGTCACCATAACATGAGGAAGTCCAGGCTATTTGGAGGGCTCCATGATGGTGTGCCAGTGTACAGCTAGAGTTCCAGATGACAACCAGCCTTAAATACCAGTCATGAGAACGAATAGATCTGCAGACAATTCCAGTCCTGGGTTATTTACTATTTCTGAGTCTTTTAATTTTCATCAGAGGCCTCAAACATCGTGAAACAGAGACAACCTGACCATGCTCCACTCTGGATAGCTGACCCATAGAATCTGTGAATATGGTAAATGGTTATTTTACCCCACTGAACTTGGAGGTAATTCAAAATGCTAATTAAGGTCAAGAGTCAAAGGGAAAGACTAGAACCAGAGAAAGGAGAGAGAATTACATAGGGTTGTCCATAGTAAAAGATTAGTGAACTTTGCTGGAAGGTAATAGCCAGCTCAAGGCAAACATGCTGGGAGACTCAAAGGAATAAACACCCTGACCTCATTCTTCACTATCTCTTCTTTCAATTCCTGATGGGCCACAATAATTTTTGAGCCCAGCCAGAAGACAAAGGCCCTATTGATGTGGTTTATATATCTCAGCTTCCCAGGCAGAAGACGGGATGGGGAGAGAAGTGTGGAGCGTATCATGAGGTGCAAATGAATGATTCCAAGTATATGTACCTTACACAATTTTCCAAATTACTTTCCCTGAAGCAAAACAGTTTAAAAGGCAGACATAACAGGAAAGACAAATACTATTTGTTGTGAATGGAGAGCTTCCTTCTCTACCATATTGATATTTATGTTGGTATTCTGAGATCAGGGAACAAGGGACAAACTAAAATGCATTCTCTGAGTTCATGAGAATAAGAAACTCCTTACTAGCAAAAGTACTGAAATAATTTAAGGCAATCCAATACTAAAAATTACTCATTTTCTACTTTAATTTGTTTTTACTAGGAATTTATGAAGAAATTAGAAAAGATAATTAAAATTTAACTGCTCTATTAATATGAGGAGCAGTGTAAACTAGCAAATATGATTTGGAATTAGAGGTAGTAATATTAGTATGGCCAGCATCAATGCCATTTTATGGGCCACATAAAACTATTTTATTAGAAATATTTTTCAATGTTGTTATAAGCTGTGCAACAGTTCAGTAATGGCTCCTAGGAAGAAGAATATATTCCATAGTTATCAGCCCATCTTTTGTGTCCTTTTGTTCTCCCCAGAGTTTATAATAGTATGAAGAGATCATTCTTACACAAACATTTGCAATGTAAATTATTCAGTATTCTATATTGATTTGTTGAATAGCAAAGAACAAATATATGTCGTTTATTCTGATTGGTTCAAAGTGGAAGAACATAGTAATTATCATTTGCTTGTTTATTTTGTTTTCTGTAGCCACAAAATGACATAGCTGGGATTGCCTTTGTATAGACTTTTATTTTCATTTCTTCCTCCCCCCCACATCACACAAACATAAATACACATATACATATAGAAACAGTAATGGCTATTAATTTCAAATCCCAAAACAACACAATTTAATAATTTCTTTAAGTAATGCATTATAAGTATAGATTATTTTTTTAAGCCAGGAAGGTACATGTGAAAAGCAAAAGTTTCCTTTCTTATTATAGGTCTCCAGTTTCCAGCCCCAAAGATATCCAGTGTTTATTTTTTTTGCATAAACTGCTACATCTATCTATCTATCCATCATTGTATTTTCTTTCTTTATACAAGAGACATAATATTATAGCTATTCTACTGTAATTTATTTTTTATACCTTAGTAATATTTCTGAGATATATTTTTATATTAGCCAATGTTAACTAATTTTTTAGAATGACTATGTAATATCTACTTTGTGGATGTGGCACAAGGTAAATCACTAACCCTTTGCTTAATTGGCCATTAATCAGAAATGACATTTATATTAAAATGTAGAATACAGGCTCATTGAATGCAGGTTAACTGATATTTAACATCAAAAACATAGAACTAAAACAATGTCCCATTGGAGTTAAAAACCTACAAGTCCTATTACCTCTATTATAAAGAATATTAAGTGATATTTTATATACATATTATACACACACACACACATATAATCTTATGAATATAATACTACAATATTCACACTTGGTCCTTTGACCAAAATTGCCTCATAAACAGTGTCCTTCTGAATTTCCTGGATTAAAAATGTCATATTTTAATAAGGATGACTAGGTGGCTCAGTCATTTAAGTGTCCAACTTTTGATTTTGGCTCAGGTCATAATCTGCGGGTCATGAGTTCAAGCCCTACATTTAGGCTCCATGCTCACTGGGGAGTCTGCTTGAGATTGTCTCCCTCCCTCAGACCCCTCCCATTGCTCATGCTCTTTCTCTCTCTAAAATAATAAATAAATCTTTTTAAAAAAGTCATAGTTTAATAAATATCCTCATATAATATCATTAAATAAAGTCAAGCAATATATAATAAATATAATACCATGAGCAAGCAGAGTTTATTTTAGGAATAAAAAGAAGGTTTTACCTAGGAAAATTAATTTAATTTAATTTTTTATTTTTTTAAGATTTTTATTTATTTGACAGAGAGAACACAAGCAGAGGGAAAGAGAGGGAGAAGCAGGCTCCCTGCTGAACAAGGTGCCCGATATGGGACTCGGTCCCAGGACCCTGGAATCATGACCTGGACCGAAGGCAGCCGCTTAACCAATTGAGCCACCCAGGCATCCCAGAAAATTAATTTTAATTGCAACTCACCACATTAAGGAGTTCAAGGAGAAAAAAATGATGATTCTAATAAAAACAGAAAAACTTTTTGACAAAATAAAACAACTATTTATGATTAAAAAAAAATAAAGCAAACTTAGCAAGCTGAGAATAGAAGTTCTTCAACTTAATTAAGTGAACCATGAAAAAAACTACAGCTAGTATATCTAATAGTGAAAAATCAAGTACTTACACAGTTGACCTTGAACAATATGGTGGTGAGATGTGCTGACAGCCCTGCATAGTCAAAAATCCATGTATAACTTTTGACTCCCACAAAACATAACTACTAAGAGTCTACCATTGCCCAGAACCCTTCCTGACAGCATTAACAATTAATACATATTTTGTATATGTAGTATATATTGTTTTCATACAATAATATAAACTAGAGAAAAGAAAATGTTATTAAGAAAAACATAAGAGGGTTGCCTGGGTGACTGAGTCTGTTAAGCATCTGCCTTTGGCTCAGGTCATGATACCAGGGTCCTGGGATCAAGTCCCATGTCAGACTCCCTGCTCATCAGGGAGTCTGCTTCTCCCTCTCCCTTCCTGCTTGTGCTCTTTCTCTCTCTCTCAAATAAATAAATAAAATCGTAAAAAAAAAAAAAAAAAAGAGAGAGAAAGAGAAAAGAAAACATAAGAGAGATGGGGCACCTGGGTGGTTCAGTCAGTCAAGCGGCTGCCTTCAGCTCAGGTCATGATCCCAGAGTCCTGGGATTGAGCCCCATGCCCGGCTCCCTGCTCAGTGGGGAGCCTGCTTTCCCCTCTCCCTCTGCTGCTCCCTTTCCCTCTGCTGCTCCCCCTACTCATGTGTCTCTCTCTCAAATAAGTAAATAAAATCTTTTAAAAAATTATAAGGGAGAGAAACTACATTTACAGTATTATACTGTATGAACAAAAAAATATATGCATAGAAGTGGACCTGTGTAGTTCAAGTCTGTGTTGTTCAAGCATCAACCATAATATGAGGAATAAGACAATGTCTTTTCTTATCACTTCTACTTATCATTGTATTGGGAATGGTAGCCATTGCAATAAGACATTAGAAAGGAATAACAGGCATTAATATTAGGAAGGAAGAAGAAAAACTGACTTTATTTACAAAGGATATGTTTTTGATTATAGATGATGTTGAAGAACTTACCAAAATATCTGTTAGAACTAACAAGTGAACTTAGCAATGCTATAGAATACCAGAATACCAAGAGACTATTCAAAGATCAATTGTATATCTATATGTTGGCAATGGAAAATTTAAAAATGAAATGTAAATACTATTTATGATAAATTCCAAAATGCTAAATATTTAAAAATTTTAAAGGAGTTTTATGGAAGAGGAGGGGACTATGAAATGAACTTTAAAGAATTAAGGAACAAGTACTTCACTATAAGAGGAGGGTACAGAATAAATGAAGAAATAGAAATTGGAAAGCATAGGGTATGTTCAAAGACTTGCACATAAGCACAAAGACATATGCACACAAATCAATTTGATAATAGTCTTTAATGTAAAACTATTACGATTCTGGAAGAAAACTTAGAGTATCTTTTGCAAGTGTAGGATAGGCCAATATTTATTAAAACACGGAAAGGAAGAGCCATAAAACAAAAGAAAATCTGATATGATGTACATCAATATAATGACATTTTCAGCTCATCAGAAGATGTAATTGGAGGGCCGCCTGGGTGCCTCAGATGGTTAAGTGTCTGACTTCAGCTCAGGTCATGAAATTGGGGTCCTTGAATGGAGACCTGTATCAGGCTCTCCACTCAGTAGGGAGTCTGCTTCTCCCTTTCCCTTTACCCCTCCCCACCCCTGCTCGTGCTCTCTCACTATCTCTCTCTCAAATAAATAAAATCTTTTTTTAAAGATTTTATTTATTTATTTGAGAGAGAGACGGATAGTGACAGAGACAGCGAGAGACAGCACAAGCGGGGAGGAGAGGGAGAAGCAAGTTCCCCGCTGAGCAGGGAGCCTGAGGTGGGGTTTGATGCCAGGACCCTGGAATCGTGACCCGAGCTGAAGGCAGACGTTTAACCAACTGAGCCACCCAGGCACCCCATTAAATAAAATCTTTTAAAAAAAAAAAGAAAATGTGATTGGAAACACATATAGTTAAGACATACTGGGAGAAAAAATCTGTAACACATGTATGTGACAAAAGACTTGTATCCATATAAAAATGTATTACAAATCCATATTAAAACAAAAACCTATAGAATAATGTGCAAACTATCTGAACCAACATTTGAGAAGGAAAATATATAAGGGTCTCTGCTAAGCACCTGAAAAAGTGCTTCATATCAATCACCTATAAAATGAAAACTAATCCACTATGAAATACAAATAAATAAAAAAGAAAGTGAAAATACAAAAATATTAAAAGTTGAAGAGGATATGGAACTAGCAAAACTCTTGTGTTTTTGGGAGAAATATAAATATAATATAACCCCTTTGGAAAAATGTATGATCCAGCAGTTCTGTGCTGAGGATTTTTACTTTAAGATAAATAAAAATGTATGTCCTCAAGAACCTTGAAAAGAATATTCATAGCAGCTTTATTCATAATAGCAAAACAAATCAACAGAAATCTGAAAATAATCCCAATACTCATCAACAGGAAAATGGATTGACACACTGTGTTTGATTATTCCCCAGTAATAAAAAAGAAACAAATTACTGACACGTGCAATGACAGGAGGAATCTCAAGAATATTTTGGTGAATGAATGGAGCCAGTCAGCTAAAAGAATATACAGTACTGTATGATTTCATTAATATAGAATCCAAGATTATGCAAAACTAATGTATGTTAATAGAAATCAGATCAGTTGTCACTTCTAGTTGGCGGAAAGGGCACAAGAGAATTTTCTGGTGTGATGAAAACATTCTCCGTCTTAATTTGCATTTGTCAAAACTTGATTAAAAGTTACACTCAGGAGGTGAGCATTTCAATAAATGTAAATTATATTTCAACCAAAGATAAATTAATAGATAATGGCAGGAATTTGTAATTGGTGATACAGCACAATCAGAAAATGAAAGAAAATGAGTACTTATAAACACCACCTAAACAGAGCAAAACATCGTTTGCCAAACACTTTTATTGAAACATTTTTAAAATGTCTGTACCAAATTCTTTCTCAACTTGACTTAAGCTACATCAATGGGAAAATAATACTTGGTAGAAGCAGTAAAGTCAAGTCATGTTGGTTTTTGTTTTTGGTTGTTCTTTTATTTTTTTGACTAAATGAAGGTGCCTTATTATTTTAAAAAAGCAAATCACTTATTCTATACTCAATTACCATTAGTAACAACACTTCAGTAAAGGTTTACCTTTAGTAAAGGTTTGGCATACAAAATTCATGTACAAGTGGCAGCTAACTCCGACTTTAAATTAAACTAGTGTGAACAGGCTGTAAGCAGAGAAATATGGTTCAAATGGCCTTGCTCTCTTGTTGCCATCAGTAAATATGATTTGTCAGTCACTGTTTTTAAAGTGATTTGAAATCAATGGAAAGCTACATTGCTACCACCTACTACCCTAGGCAGATACAGCAACTCATCAACTCAAATTCCAAGGCTGGAAAGAAGTAGACAACAACCTAGAAGTTGACATACTTCCCTCTTTTCTCTGATTTAGTTAACCAATTCTCTGCTTTAACGTCTTTGTTAAAAAAATCAAATAAAAAGAAGCTTTGGTTTATTTCGTTGAAGCTCTAATTTTGTCTTTTGCTAATCACTAGTGAGTGATACCAGCTGTTTTTCAGAAGAGGCTAGGCTACAGGTAGGGTAGCTAGACATTTTTGTCATAGTAGGAGCTATAATATTGCATGCCTCCCCTAGTGTGTAGCTAAGCTTTTAATGTCTAAACTAAAAACACTAAACCTCTGGGATTCTGGCTTTTATCTCAGGTGACTATCTCAGTTTCATCTCTGAGATTGATTTCTACCTTAAAGCTTAAAATATGGGTCAGAAAAATAAGGACTGCATGAACAGATCTCACATGATAAAATTAGCTTCTCTTTGTCACGTGGGAGGTAAGAAATAAGATAGTGTATGGACAACACAAAGGCTATGCTTGTGTTCACCCATCTTAAACTATTGGAAAGACGGAAATTCTTCTTTCCTCATTGTTTCTCTTCCTTATACAATCTAATGAATCATGGCAGTATGTTGTTGGCTTATTTTATCTATAATATAATGCTTAATTTGAACATGCCCTAAATACTCCTCTTTGGAACAATAAAAATGCAGGTTCTACTTATAACAAGGGAAGATCCTTTGGGAAGCTGTAACTTACACAGAACAGATATTTGCATTATGAAAGCTCATATGCCAATGCTGGCTTTACCAGTTCAGAGCTATGTGAACTCAGACAGTTTACTATTTTGAGGTTTAGTTTTCTCATAAGTAATTTATCAGGTAATAATAATATATAGGATTATATATGTGTGTGTGTATGTATATATATATATATATATATATATATATATATATATATATATATATATATATATGCCTGTTGTATAAAGTACTTACCTTAAGGGTATCTAGGTAGAAATGATTACTTTGTTCTCACTACATTCTTACATTCTTTGCCTTCTGAGCAGGAAATTGGTACTAGAAACTTCCACCTTAGTGTGAGTATAGGGATTTGATTTCATAATGATCGCTTTTTAGTTTAGTTGTTTTACTTTTTCATTTCTCCATCTTGTACTTCTGCTTTAAGAGCTGAAAGAGAAATGTAATGAAAAGGAGAGATGTCATCACTATAGAGAATTTATTTTTTTAAACAGTTAAACTGTAATTCAGATTCTCAGGTGTCAACCTATTATAATGCATCCAGGGTAAGATATACATTTTTGCTCTATCTATTCACCATTTGTAGGGGAAAAAAAAAACATAGCCTAAAGCCATCCAAACCAGGTGTACCTAAATTCAGACATAGAAAATTGATTACATATTACAATTCAAAGACCTTCTATTCATCTTTTCTGTTATACTACAGTCACAGGCTCCACCCAGCAATTTGGGCACAGACATGTCACTCCTTTGTTTTCTAAAATGGCCTTGACATTCTTTCTTCCTGTGAAGTATTGAGTACTGGTCCTAGGGCCTCACCTAATACTGGACTGGGATGATTAGGTTTTCTGCCAATGAATTTGTTAAAAGAAAAGAAAGGAAAAGAAGGAGCACATTAACATAGCAAAGAGATTTGAAGTTAAGACCTGATAAAAGGTCTTACTTCTCTCTTTGCCTTTAACAATTATTTCTTTTTCCTAGGTCTCGATTTTTTCATATGTGTCTTAGAGATGATGATGGTGATGATGATGATGATGATAAAACTTCTTTCACAAAGATGTGCTCAGAGTCATGAAATATTACAATGTCCCCTCCTGTTGGTGTTTGTAATCAGAAAATTTTTCAAGACACACACTGCAAAACTCTCAGCAGTCAATAAGTATATTATAAAATTTCTAGAGATAACATGACCTTTGCATATTGTGAACTAGGGAATGTGTAACATTCGTGTGATTATGAGAGACCAAATATTATAGTAGTTAAGAGCCAGGCTTTTAGAACCAAAGTGGTAAGTTTATAACGAGATTCTGTCGTGTTATTTAGATTTAATGGAAAAAACATAATTTCTCTGTGCCTTGGTTCCTTCATTTATAAATTTGAGCCTCCAAAATAGTTTTGTTAATTAAGTGAATGAATAAATGCAATATATATGAATAGAATCTGAGGCATAGTAGGAGATCAATACATTTAGCTATTATCAGCTAGTTGCCCAGCTAATAGGAGTGCTAGTCAACAAACCTCAATTGTCAGCCCTTTCAAGGACTGCCTTAGTTACAGAGAACTGCCTCAATGTACTCAGGAGACACGATATGAGTGGATAAAGTTATTGTGAGCAGGCCAGCAACATTAGAAGTCACTACCTACCCCACCAAGCTGCCAAAAGGTAAGAAGTTAGTCTCTGCAATTTTATCAATACCAACTTCAGGGGATTTCATCACATCTTTGCCAACCCTAAAATCTTAGGGATTCTGGATTAATTCAATCCAGAATAAGTTAATAGTCTATGATCTTAATAAATAATAAAGAAGACATTTAATTTCAATTTATATGCATATTTTATAGGGAATTGTGATACAGTTACAAATCTTAGATTTTTAATTGTATAATTACAATATTAGTATAGAATTTTTACATAGGAATTAAAATGAAAATAATTCAGATATAAAAAGGAATAAAGAATAATATCTAATTCTTAAAGAAGAATTTATGCCTATTTTTTAAAGGGAGTGAATGATAGAGGGTAGATTTTTCAAAAATCTTTTAGGGGATACACAAGTAGAATTTTGAAAAATTCACACATCAAAATATTTATTTTTCTGTTTTCCTGTAGCTATTAATCTCTAATTCCCTTATCTTTAACTAATATTAATTATAATATCATCTTGTCCTATAGGACTTTACTATATAAACAGTGATAAAAATAATCAAATATCTGCATATAAAACAACAAAATACTGTCAAATAGAAATAAATTGCATGTGCTACACATTTGTACAAACTTCAGCAAAAGTAGAAGCTAGAAAATTATAAATAAACGTCCTTTACTCATTACTAGTTCCCGAATTTTCCAACTCCTAGTCAAAATTAACCCATTTGAAAACATTATTTTAGCAAAATACTCAGCTATATAGGAAGACAAATTACTGTTGTCAATAAATTTAGTGGATGTTTACGAGGAATTGCATTCAAAGAAGCTCTAAATTTTTTTTTAAAAATTTAAATACTTTTTTTTTTATTTGACACACAATGTTACATTAGGTTCAGGTGTATAACTTAGTGATTTGACAAGTTTATACATTATGCTGTGCCACCACCAGTATAGCTGCCATCTGTCCTGTTACATTGCTATTAGAGTATCTTTGACTATATTCCTTATGCTGTGCCTTTTATTCCTGGGACGTATTCATTCCATAACTGGAAGCCTTTATCTTTGCTCATTTTGCCCACCTCCCTACACCCCTCCCCTCTGGCAACCATCAGTTTGTTCTCTATACCTGTGGTTCTCCTTTATGTTTGTTAATTTGTTGTTGTTGTTGTTGTTTTTAGATTACACGTATGAGTGGAATCATATGGTATTTGTCTTTTTCAATCTGATTTATTTCACTTAGAATAATACCCTCTACGTCCATCCATGTTATCTCAAATGGCACAATCTGTTTCTTTTTTATAGTTGTGTAATGTTCCATTATGTATCTATATCTATATGCCACATTTCTTCATCCATTCGTCCTTTGGTGGACACTTAGGTTGTTTCCATATCTTGGCTCTTGTAAATAATGCTGAAAAAAACAGAGGTGCATAAATCTTTTCAAATCAGTGTTTTCATTTTCTTTGGATAAATACCCAGTAGTGGAATTATTGGATCATATGATATTTCTATTTTTAATTTTATGAGGTACCTCCATACTGTTTTCCACAATGGCTGTTCCAACTTACATTCCTGCCTACAGTATATGAGGGTTCCTTTTACTCCACATCTTCACCAACACTTACTATTTCTTGTCATTTTGATTTTAGCCATTCTGACAGGTGTGAGCTGATATCCCATTGTGGTTTTGACTTGAATTTCCCTAGTGATGAGTGATGTTGAGCATCTGTTCATGTGTCCATTGGCCATCTGTATGTCTTCTTTGGAAAAATGTCTATTCAGGTCCTCTGCCCATCTTTTAATTGGATTGTTTGGTTTTTTGGTGTTGAATTCTATATGTTTTTATGTATTTTGGATATTAACCCTTTATCAGATATATCATTTGCAAATACCTCCTTCCATCTAGTAGGTTGTCTTTTTGTTTTGTTGATGTTTTAGCTGTTTGTTTTGTTATGAAAGAGTTTTTTATTTGGATGTCATCTCAATAGTTTATTTTTGCTTTTGTTTCCCTCATATTAGACGACATTTACAAAAATGTTTATATGGCCATCATCAGAGAAATTACTGCCTGTTCTCTCTTCTAGGATTTTTATGGTTTCAGGTCTCACATTTAGGTCTTTAGTCCATTTTGAGTTTATTTTTGTGTATGGTGTTAGAAAGTGGTCCAGTTTCATTTTTTACATGTAGCTGTGCAGTTTTCCAAGCATCATTTATTGAAGAGACTGTATTTTGCCCAATGTGTATTCTTGCCTCGTTTGTCGTAGATTAATTGACCATATAATTGTAGGTTTATTTCTGTAGTCTCTATTCTGTTTCATTGATCTAGTGTCTAATTTTGTGCCTGAAGCAACTTTTAATATTTAAATACAGTATTTTCTTTTGTCCCTGAAACAGAGGTAATTATCATAATTATATGTGCAAGAAACCATGAAGGATATTTCTTAACAATAAAGAGGGCAGAGAGGCATATTTGCCTAGAATTAACAGTTAAGAGAGGCATAAAACAAGTTTCCTAAAACTAACATGTTTGCATCAATTATTATTAGGAACGCATATGATGGCATTGTCTATAAAAAAAGATGTTATTTGGATTATTTCTAACTTTACTTTCTCAGACATTTTTTTTATAAAATAATACTTTCAGAAAATAATGTAAATTTTCTCTTATAGAAATGTAATATTTTAAATAAATATATGGATAGTTCCCTTTTTATGGTTAGTTATATAATCATAATTATCTTTGAAAAAATCCATTTGTGTTGAAGAATGGACCACTTAAGAACTATGATCATTTGCTTTAAAAAAACCTTTATGGATAAAACTGTAAACAACTATATAACTTTATTCTCTACTTCTGGAAATCCATTTAGATCAATTTATTTGGGGCAATGGCCAACTTGAGCAAACAGCTTATTTGTCAAACAACTGTTTATCACTACAGGAACTGCGCTTGCTATGACTACCAATACTCAACTATTATTTACAAACTTTACCCAATCCCAGTCAAGTTCATACTTTGAAGGGATCCACTTCATACCACTTAATCTCAGGCCCCAACCCTATGAAATTCTCCTCTCATTTCTCCCTTCTAAGATAATACTAGGACTGCCAACATGGTGCTATCTCTTACTGCAGTGAGTCCTAACAAACTGATAAATTTTGTTTGTAACATGTTATTAACAAGATGATAATATGCAGAAAGCTCTTTAGTGTACAATTTCATATTCATATTTTCCATTTGTCTCTACCAAAGATTTTCTAATTATTTAGTATTTATGGTCAGACAACTGAAATCATTTAGGAATACAGAAAAATGAATTTTTTTGCATATAACTTTTTACATTGTAAAAAAATTTAACTCTTAAAATTCAACTGTCAAATGGCATAATTAAGCATTCTTATTATAATACCATATGACAACTTAGCATGAACAGTACTTTCCCCAAATGAAAATAAGTATGTTTTCCCTTTATGACAAAGTCATTCTTCAGTCCTAGTTTTTCTATTCTTGTATTATTAGTCATTTAGACTCCAAATCTACATCAACATTAAGATGATGCTGAGTATCACAAAAGCTGTACAAAAAATTTTGCCTTCAGGGCTAGGTCACTAGGGCTTGGTTCCCTCTGATAGCTTGACAGTTCTATCACGTTTTACTGCCTTTCCCCCAACATGGAGCCCATATGATGCATAGGTATCCCTTTTCTTTTTCAGTATCTGATATAAACACTTTTTTTTCTTAATTTGGACAAAGATGTAGGCAGACTGAAAAGCATTATCCTAGTTTGCTAGTAGATGACACAAGCAAGGGCATTCAGCTCTGAATCTCATGTCACTGTAAGATAGTGATTTGTTAAAATTTGAATCTCTTTTTCTGTTATTATTCGATGTTGCATGTTGATATTTTTTGCATTTGAATATACAAAAAATTATTTTATACCCTTCCAGACTGTAAAGACTATTTAACACTGAAGAAATGCATATACAATTTCATAATAATTGGTACAAATTTGTGATTTGTTTTCAAAGAGATTAATATCAAGTTACAGTAGTTAGGGGGGTGATTTAAAGTACATTTTCAAGAGTCCAGTCTTATTACTATAGAACCTCAGATGCCTTCATTCTTATCTTTAAACTTTATACTTGGAGCTTTCTATTCCCATATAGTAGTAAGGCAGACCAAGTTACTATGAGAACTAAGAGCTTTATGTGTGCTCCTAAGAAAAAGAAAAACAGTCCATAAGCTAATAATAGGATTGAAGCAGAAAAAAATCCTATGGAAAGAATAATTTATAATTATATTTCAATTATTTAAAGATTAGGCTAAAATTTGTCTTAATCTTTGATCATTGGTGTCTACCAGTTTATATAAAGAGGAAAAATTATATACATTGAGGCAAATTTTTGGCATATATTTTTAAATTTCTACGTTATCCTAACTCAGATATATACTTTACGTGCTTTTGTGCATTAGATTTGCTGATATAGTATGAAACAAAATTTCGGAAGGGAACTAGCCACAACATTCCACTTCAGGTACTGAGAAATGTCAAATAATCTCTGGATACTTTAATGATGTTGCCATTTATCTTGTGGTATTCAAAGGGAAAAAAGATTGAACAACTTGCTCGCAGTGATATTTCTATCAAGGCTGCTCCAGCAAGAGGAACAAAACACCAACTTACATCAATCCCAAGTTGAGCAAACCCCAAAGCCTTTCTTCTTTTTTCTGTGTGTGTGTTTGTGTGCACATGTGTGTATGCGAGTGATTCAGAATCTTCCAAATACAACATCATGGCTGGACTTATTTTTGTGCTATAGCCTAGGACATTTACTAATACTGAAACTTCCCCATAATTTTAGTTAATAATTTTACAAATTGGTTGTTCAGGACAAGGTAGCATATTAAAGTTTGCAGCATGTATTTCATTTTGTCAGTTTTAAACAAATACCTGAATCATTTGAAATATATTCCAAGATATGGATTGGGAGCATTGAGTTATTTTATTCTTGTATATTTAAATAATTCTAAAACCTGTTTCTTGGAATATACATGTGTGTGTGTGTGTGTGTGTGTGTGCGTGCGCGTGCGTGCGCGCCTAGATGTCTTTCCTAATGTATTGCACATGGCACTATAGACATTTTTAATAAATCTCAAAACACACTGCGGATGAGTGGCAAGAACTATGGTGAGATTTAGTGTTGTCCATGCTGCCTGAAGTTTTCTAATTGGAATGAACTCTGAAATTCCTCAACTTTCAGGAGTGGTGACACTAGAATAGTAGCATCTGTTTACATGCACTTGCATAAAATTCTTTTTGCATTTCTCATGCCCCATAGATGAGCTGAAAAGATAGGGAAAATCTTTTCTGTGATGTTAATTCTTTAAACTTAATAATTTAGAAATGAGATTGTGAAACAAAATTAAGCTATATTTAGAAAATCTAATGTGGCCAGCATGGAATGATTGGATATTGGATAGTAACTACCCCGTTACTATTCATTCCCAAATTTGGCAACTTGGCTGGGACTAGTTTATTCCTGTGTACAATGCCAAAAATGATGCAGTTATTTTCATATCTCTCATGTGTGGTCATGATGATGATGATATAATAATAATAATAATGATACCATAATTTTAAAACTAGTCTCACTAATCTCTTTCCACATTAACAGTTACATTTTTTTTCCTTACTGATCCAACTTCTGATGGTATTAATAGGAAGAAAATGGAAACATGTTTCTATGTAATTATAAAATAACACTGATGGTTTTTACTATAACTAGGTCTTAAACATGCTAACATAGTTTCTGTATGTCATATTGAACCATGTTCCTTGGAAGAAAGGAATCTCTTTTAGGCTTCTAATGAGGTTGTCAACCTCAAGCACGTGATTCTTGTTCTTTATCTAAAATTAATAATGTAATTTTGTATAATTTTATTCTGAAATTAATCCATCTTTTAGCTGCCCATGTTATATACTGATATACCCAAGAATGATGTGTGTGTACGTGTGTGTATGTGTAATTTTAGAGGTTCACTCAGAAAGTGGAAAAATCTATTTTGTCACTATCTGATATCTATGCCTGCATAGCATTTGTAAAATGTAGGTTCAAAATTAATGATCCATTCTGAATTCAGCAAATTATCGGTAATATAAATAGGAATATTAGCTATCTGGTGAATGTATGTAGATGTAAATACAGACTTAGACTTTGATTAAAACAAAGATAGTTCGGTTTTCTGTTTATATACTTGCTTCAGAAAGCACTAAAATATTCCTCCAAACAACTTCTCTTTCTATTTTCTTACCAATGAAAATACAAGAATGTAATGGTAAAATGTACTAATACTTCTAACAATATGCCTTTATAGTTATACCTAATAATATGAAATATTTAATAATTATCCTTTGTACTTAAGCATACAGCAAGACAAGTAACTAAGCAATAGAATTACTTAGTAATAACAGTAAGTACACATTTTTCTTCATTTACATTTTAAAGAACTCTTTTTAATGACAGCTGGTATCATACCTCATGGCATTATTTTGGGGGGACTGTGGGTATAGAGGAATGGCAAGTGTCCACAAAGAAGGTAAAACTTTGTCATACCACAGTTGAGGTACAAAACAATAATATTTAAAAGTTAGTGTTAAATAATTGAGTAAGTTCTCTACAGTAGCTGTGAGGCCAATGATCTAGGAAGGGAGAAAAAGTAAAAACAAGCTTATTTCATTTTTGTAGCAGGATGACATATCAGAAAACAGGTTCATTTAAAATAAACTTGTAGGAAAATAATCAAACCAAGGCTGCAGGACCATGCAAGTCACTTTGGAGCTGTAACAACTATCATTTTGCGAAAATTTACTAGATATATCTGTTAAGTGCGATAGGGCACACAGATTCTTTTAAACATGGTCACTGTCTTAAAGTACTTACAATCTAGGCGAACGGGTAAGACTTGAACAAACAAAACTACAAATCAGAGGCGTTTAAGATAAGTGTCAAGAGCAGGGTGGAAAAATTTTCTATTGAAATTCAAAGGGAAAAAGGACTGGTTAGCACTACACATTAAGCATTGAAGCCATCTCAAAGGAAAAAAAAGTAATGATGAAATGTTCTGATTTGGGTTGAAGGTAATACTGTTTACTTAGAAAATACTAAGTTATTAGTATAGCATCAGGGCCTTTAAGGGCATTATGATACAATCCATAGAATAATTTCAAAGAAATACATTTAAAGTGATAAAAATATATTACTCAAGAGCAATAAGCACAATAAATTAGAGTTTGTAGCTCCTTAAATATCTTTCTCCTTAAATATCTTTCTTAAGAAGCACACCTTATATTACACAATGAAAATTCAGACAGAATAGGAGTGGATCAATTTTAAATTTTTCCTTTATGTACATTATAAGTCCTCATTGGTTTATTGTAGAGAGAGAGAAAAAGAGAATAAGGGAGTTTCTCTGAGTGATAGTCCACATTCATTACTTAACTTTATATTCCAATTATCATTAATTTCATGTACAGTTTAAAATAAGTAATGGAAGGAAGTCAAGAGCCTAACTCAAAGGTTGAGTTTCTAAGTGCATCACAGTGTGATACAGGTCTGACTGCTCTTTTAAGTGTTTTGCTCCCTGAGGTGAGTCAGGACATAAGTTTCTTCCTTAATCTGTCTCTGTCATCTCCTAGTTATTTACTTCCAGCTCCTTAGAGGAGAGAAAGAGGAGATGGTTATTCATGTACATTCATAGACATCTTTGTATCTAGACTTGGGATTGTTCAATGTTTCTACCCGTATTCACTTTGGGTACTACTTTGATATAAGGTAGGGAATAGATGCTAGAAAATATAGTCCCCTGATGTTTCCAGGAAAGAAAAACCATATAGCCATGCCTTTGTTAATTTTTTTCAGTAAATGTGAGGAGAGTGAAGGAATATTTTTATTTTGAGGACCCAGCATCCATTTCTCCTTAAAACATCACTTTTTGTTTCTGTTTAATGTGAGCTACAGCATCTACTTCATTTTCTGTCGTCCTTGTAGGATGATAAATCAAAGGGTCCTGTTTTGTCACCATGAAACCCAAAGGCCTGGCAGATGTTTTTACTATTAAATCCCTTCTCATTTCGCCATGGTATAGTCAGAGGGTAGATGTGGTAACTCTGCCAATTGATTTCTCTCTTGCATGTATTTTTGAATCATGAGAGAAATGGTTCAAAGTTAAAAGAAAAACTGGGATTCAAGTATTTGTTTTAGTGATGATACCTGCAAAATATGGTTAAGTGTCTCTTTGTCTCTAGATATTTACGATTGCCTGATTTCTATTTTGGTTGTCATGTTTTCTGTTGTTGTTGTTGTTTTAAAGATTTTATTTGTTTATATTTATGTATTATTTAGAGAGAGAGGGAGCACGTGCACAAGCTGGGGGAGGGACAGAAGGAGAGGGAGAGAAAGCTGAAGCAGACTCCTACTGAGCACCAAGCCTAATGCAAGGCTTGATCTCGTGACCCTCACCCTGAGATTGCGTCGTGAGCCGAAATCAAGAATTAGATGCTTAATTGACTGAGCAACCCAGGTGCCCCTTGTCATATTTTTTCTAGCCAAAATATACTGGTACAATAATCCATGATGTGAACTAATCAGTAATCTGTAAATAATCCCCTCCCTTTTTTTCCCTTAAGTAAATCCTAGTTATTTTCTATTGCTTGCATCAAAAATCCCTAATAGATACATTTATATTTTTATACAAAATATGAGATTGTAATTGCTGTTGTCTACAAACAAATTTTAAAATGATAGTTATCTGGATTATGAAACAAATGTGAAAGAAGTTGGTTTTCATGATTTAATTTGATAGGGAAACACATTAATTTGGTCAAAGTTGAGAAATACTAAATCAGGATATATCAGCATTTTTGCTGACTTTAGTTCCTATTTTAAAGAATGTCATTAACTCAGATGAAAACATCCATTTATTGAAATGAGTCTTCATTATTTCTCCTTTTGGTATTTTGATACAATATTATGATATGCAAACATAGTTAAAATTTTCAACATTATATAAGTGAGTGTAAAGATTAATGAACATATGATTTAAAGCAATGAGTTAGCCTTTGTAATGCTAATTAAAATTAATTCAGGAGATGGCAAACTTCTTTTGTAACAGACCATATACTTTCAGCTTTGCTGCCCATATAGCACCATTATGCCTGCTAAACTGTGTAAGTGCAAACGCTGCCTTTGCTAATACATACAGGAAGGAGTGTAACTATATTCCAATAAAACTTTATTTGCAAAAGCAAACTGCCCTTCAGATTTGGCTTTTAGGCAATAGTTTATAGATCCTTACCCTAAGTTGTCAAAACCCCCTTTTTAAATTTACATAATGAAATATACTTGTAGTGATGATGAAATAGTAATCTTATCCAAACACTCATCCGGACAGGTAGTCGAATTGACTAATCATTTCTGCCATCACCACCTACATTAATAACAACAAATCACTATATTACTAAAACCATGGCCAAAATAGTCTCATAGGTGCACCTACCATACAGATGATATTGTTGTTCTATCATCTAATAATTAAATGTAGAAATAATGATCTATTTTTATTTAATGCAAAGTATTTGTACTAAATCTAATTATGTCCTAAATGTGTGTAAAATTTAATTTTTCCCTTTCATTGTTGTGAGAAAAAAATTTCAAAGTGCTTCCATTCATATATAACTCTACATGTAGTACAAATCATTTAAAGAATATCCATATATTTCATTAAAAATTCTATTTGTTCTCCACATTTCTTTTCCTTTAAAAGAGGAGGAAGAATGTGTGAAACTAAAGGAAGAGAAGGAGAGAAGAGGAAAGAAATTTAAGTAGGAAAATTGTCTAGGGGTCTCATATCTTGCCAGAAGTGAACAATAAACAATTACAGTCCATTTAGTAGAAATGCTTGAGTTCCTGCCTGCATACAAGATAAAAAATAAAGTTCTAAGATGTCTTTAAAATAAGCCATTAAATATGACTTATGTAGAGAATCCCATTTAAAGATGGCATAGTTAAGGTATTTTTACTCCATTTCTCCAAAACCCAATGGAGAAAAAAGATTAAGAAGGGGAAAATTGTATCTCTAGAAAAGAATGGAGATAGTTACAATTTTATCTAACAAACTGTAGCATATCTAAGATAATCAATAACATGGTATTTTTTAAATATGTGACAAAAATGTTGATAATTTGAACAATCTTTTGAAGATGAAGTAGAACTCTCACACTATTTTCTTATAATACTTTCAAAGTGTTGGTGTACTGTTTCACAGAGGCAAAAAAGATAAAGAAGACAAGCTTAAAAAAAAGGGAAAAAAGGGAAAGGAAAGAGAGGGAAAGAAGGAAGGAAGGAGGGATGGAACAAAGGAAGGAAAGAAGAAAGAGAGAAATAATAGGATAAGGAAATGGATGTCATCAGCATGACTTTTGCTTTATGGGAAGAGAAAATATAGTGGAAAAGAAAAGGCTGATTCTATAGAGATTTAGATCAATATCACAGATCAGGAGGTGGAGATTGAGTCAAACACCAAATCTTTCTCCTCCTTTTGAATTTTTGCCTCTTAGATTCCCCACATGAAGACAAGGATAGAGTTGAGGCAAAGTGGAATCAGAGAGGAGAGACAGAAATAACTTTCATTTCCAGAGCCTATGATTTAAAATCTAGATGGAATCACTGACTCATTAAGCACCAAAACTGAGTATAGATCTGCTCATATGGCTAAAAAAAATAACCAACTGGTCGAGAATAAATCTGAAAAAAGAAATCAAATTCAAATTATTTTAATACCCAACCACCCCATAACCTGTTTTTAAATAAATACCACCAGTCTATGCATATAATTGGGGGAAAAGGAACATGAGGTAATGAAAGATAATAATAATCTTTCAGAGAAAAAACCAACTAAATGTAGATTTCAGGAAAAAGTATTTCTAAGCAAACAGTACTATAAAAATAAACTATAGAGAATGTAATATATATGGAATAGTTAAAAGTATTAGGAAAATTGTAAGAAACCAGGGGAGACAAAGTGAGGTTGCAAATTTTTAATGAACAATGACTAAAAATAGAAAAAAAGTAGAAACATTATAGAAATGAAGCCCAATGTAAAAGACGTAACATTAAAACAATCATTAAAATGATCAACCTGGGCAGACAATGCAATACCAGACAATGCTGAATCACAGAGCAATTTTATTTTCCTTAAGGTACATTGTTGGAGGGCCAAACAAACTTTTCCAACGTATTCGTATTTTTTTCTTGACAAGGATAACATAATAAACAGAAATGCATTTGAAGGTATAATAAAAATACTTCTGAAATCCTGAAGTGACACTGCATTTCTCAGGTGAATATAAAAAATAACCAGCACCATGCCATATTCTGGTAGAGTCACTAAACAAGGAACTCTAGTGACCTCTGTAAACAGCAGTACAAGTCATGTGTATCTTCACGGAGGGAAGCAATGGTGCAACAAGTGCAACAGACAGATGCTGAATTTTGAATTCATTTAGTGTTAATTGTGATGTCTGTGGACATAGAAAAGAATATGTTATACACTTTGACCATATGAAAGTGATGCTATAATTTATTATAGGAAGTGGGTAGTCTAAGTAGGAAAATGTGAGATGTCAACTCCACAGTCTCTTCTCTTTTGCACTGTAAAATTTATAGATACAGCTAAATTTGGAACAGATATCACTTAGAGAAGTCAAAAGTCCTATTGTAATAATCTTTTTAAATTTTGGAGGTTTTTAAATATATACATATACCTTGTTAAGAAAGCACTTACCTGAATTTCAACACTTTCTCCAAATTCCTTTTGTCTCACAAAGAAATGTAATGCATTTAAATATTTTATTTCAGGGTGTCTGGGTGGCTCAGTCATTAAGCGATGCCCTCAGCTCAGGTCATGATCCCAGGGTTCTGGGATCGAGCCCCACATCGGGCTCCCTGCTCAGCGAGAAACCTGCTTCTCTGTCTCCCACTCTCCCTGCTTGTGTTCCCTCTCTTGTTGTCTCTCTCTCTGTCAAAGAATAAATAAATTCTTTAATAAATAAATAAATAAATATTTTATTTCATTTTGGTAACCAAATATAATCCGATTACAATTTATTACATGATATCTGATATGAAACTCTTTATAGGTAGGGAGAAATGTGTACAGTGCTGCTCACAAAAGCTTTAATGCGATTTTATGTGAGTAAAGAGATTTCAAGTTATATTGTAATTCCCTTTTCATTTTTTCAAGCTACTTGTTATTTTTATAAAAGTCATATATTTATTTTAAAAAAGTAAGCTTTTTTTGGATTACTTAGATATGTAGAAATACCTCCACTAGAATATCCTGTGTTGAAAATAGTAGAGCAATGTTTTCGAGTATATGTCCTTGACATTCTTTTTCAGTGCTACTTTACGAGTAACAAGCAAAAGGGACTTAATAAAGTTAAAAATTCACATTGAATATAAGCCCTTTATCCTATTAGAAGCATTTCAATTAGAAGCACAAATATCACTTCTAAAAACATTAATGTTGAGGGGTTATTTTTGTTGGGTTTATGTGGCTTTTTTCCACATACTCCTCTTTTATTTCATGTGAAATGT
Organism: Zalophus californianus; assembly: GCF_009762305.2. NCBI lineage: Eukaryota > Metazoa > Chordata > Mammalia > Carnivora > Otariidae > Zalophus > Zalophus californianus. The sequence continues at coordinate 78,554,001 of NC_045599.1, forward strand.
GAGGAAAAATCAGAAACATCATTTCTAGGGTTTGAGTATTATAATTGTGGAAATAACAAATGATGTTTTTGAAATTTTGAAATATTCAATGAATATAAAAAGTACAAATCAAGCTAGGGCAGAACAAACCATTGCATACTACTTCAAATCAAGTATGTCAATGACCAACAGACACATGAAAAAATGCTCCACATCACTAGGCATCAGGGAAATACAAATCAAAAACCACAATGAGATACCACCTTACACAAGTCAGAATGGCTAAAATTAACAAGACGGGAAACAACAAATGTTGGCAGGGATGCAGAGAAAGGGGAACCCTCTTACACTGTTGGTGGGACTACAAGCTGGTACAGCCACTCTGGAAAACAGTGTAGAGGTTCCTCAAAAAGTTGAGAATAGAGCTACCCTACAACACAGCAATTGCACAATTGGGTATTTACCCACAAGATACAAATGCAGTGATCCAAAGGGGCACATGCACCCCAATGTTCATAGCAGCAATGTCCACAATAGCCAAACTGTGGAAAGAACCAAGATGTCCACTGACAGATGAATGGATAAAGAAGATGTGGTAAATATATATATACAATGGAATATTACTCAGCCATCAGAAAGGATGAATATTTACCCTTTTGCATCAACCTGGATGGAACTGGTGCATATTATGCTGAGTGAAATAAGTCGATCAGAGCAAGACAATTATATGGTTTCACTCATATGTGGAATATAGGAAACAGCACAGAGGATCATAGGGGAAGGGACAGAAAACTGAATGGGAAGTCATCAAAGAGGGAGAAAAACCATGAGAGACTCTTAATATAGAAAATAAACTGACGGTTGATGGAGGATAGGTGGGTAGGGGATGGGTAATTGGCTGATAAGTATTAAGGAGGGCCTGTGATATGATGAGCACTGGGTATTATACACAACTGATAAATTTTTGAACACTACATCTGAGACTAATGATGTACTATATGTTGGCTAATTGAATTTAAATTAAAAAAATCAATTTTATGTCTACTCACATTATCTGTTAAGATAGTTGAAATGAGAAAATTATGCTTTATGACATTGTTAAAATTGTAGGTCCAACACTGATGATGAAGCTTATGTAATAAAAAATATTTATTGAATTACTATCAATATCATAAACATCTGGCTTGAACTCGATGAAGCTTGGCTATGTACATGATTAATTGTAACACCTTTTACCAGTTTTAGAGCATACTTTTAAATCCAGAAAGATGGGGCACCTGGGTGGCTCAGTTGGTTAAGCATCTGCCTTTGGCTCAGGTCATGATCTGAGGGTCCTTGGATCGAGCCCCATGTCGGGCTTCCTGCTCAGCTGGGAGCCTGCTTCTCCCTCTGCTTCTCCTCCCTGCTCATGCTCTCTCTCTCAAATAAATAAATAAAATATTTAAAAAAAAATAAATAAATCCAGAAAGAAGTATAGATATATTGATATTAAATTTGAGTTGTTAAAAAATGAACTCATTATCAATTAATGGATCATAATTATATATCTGAGATTTGGATATATAAAATATAAAATTTAAAAATGCTAGCAGAAGGAGAGTGGGAAAGAGAGGGAGGGAGGGAAGGGAAGGGAAGGGTAGGGATAGGAAAAGAAAAGGGGAAAAAGGGAAGGAAAGGAAAGGAGGGAAATATTAACACAACTGTAATAGGAAATGAGTTTAGTGTGAAAAGAGCAAGAACACAGTGGTTGCCTAGAGGGGAAATTTCATCTGCTGTAATAAACATCAAGGTAAGAAGCCAAGATGAATTTGAACAATTTTCTCTCTCTAGCAAGAAAATTGAACAAGAAAGTTGTTAATCACTACTGGTCACTGTCCCTGCTGTTATGTGAAATTGTTCTAAAGACTTTCTGGTTAAAAAGCTATTAGTAGGGGCGCCTGGGTGGCTCAGATGGTAAAGCATCTGCCTTCGGCTCAGGTCATGATCCCGGGGTCCTGGGATCGAGTCCCGCATCGGGCTCCCTGCTCCTTGGGAGCCTGCTTCTTTCTCCCTCTGCTTCTCTCTCTCTCTCTCTCCCTCTGTCTCTCATGAATAAATAAATAAAATCTTAAAAAAAAAAATATATTAAAAAAAAAAAACTGCAAAAAAAAAAAAAAAAAAAAAAAAAAAAAAAAAGCTATTAGTAACATGTAAATTGGGATAGTGGCATACACATTCTCTGAAGGTGTTTGGAGCTAAGCTCTGAAGGAAGAGATTTTGTTAATTTTTTGGGTATTTTTAGCTTTTTATCTCAGTCTGAGTGTATCGGATACCTATCTTTTACTTTACATTAAAGCCAATCAAGAAGCAAGTTGAAATGAAATTTGCTATTAAGGATGAAGAAAGTTGCTTATGGTAGCTATTGGATTTGAAGCTGGAAGTATATAGATCTTAGGAATATAAAATTTTACATAGGAGTAATAAATGCCACATCCTTTGCAGAGTAGGAAAGAATGAAAGACAAAGTCGCCTCAAATGAAAGAGACTTTGTTATTTATTTTTTTTTCTTCAAGATATCTGATCTCATAGAGTTGCTCAAATTGGGACAAGATGCTTCAAAGTTAAACCAGACCCAAAAGCACTGTGCTATCTTTATCTTGTATTCCAATCATCTACCTATTAATAAAATAAAAGCAACTTTGATATGAAAGGGATTCCATTTTATAGGATCAGCATTCTCTGAAGTTTTTACAAGCATACACTTCAGACCTTTCTTGCATATGTACTTCATATATCTAATGATGAATTACAATTAAAACATAGGTACTATCACTCTCCCATTTTATTAACCTGCTTCCTTCTAACTTTTCAGTACAAGTGATCATATTCTATAATGAGATTTGACTTTTGCAAAGTATTGTGGCTGTTCACAGAATGGCTATATCATAGAAGGAGGATTTCCTGCCCTTAATTTTAAGTCTCAGATTTAAAGGATCAAGTTTAAAGCTTCAGATTTGATTTTCATGAATTGATATTGATTCAAAGCACCTAATTTTTTCACTATTTTAACCTAATATAGGAACAAAAGAAAATATTTAGAAGGTTCCCAGTGCCAAATTTTGCATATTATTAATTTGAATTTAGGTTTGAAACAATTTTTACTTTGTGATGCAGAGCTATTTTGGACAGACATATCCTCTTCATCCTAAAACAAAAGAATCATGGTGATGTGAGTGGGTAATGTAACAGTTTATATTACTTAATAAAAAATTTTAAAAAGAAACAGTAGAACTATAGCATAATCAGTAAAGTATCTTTTTACTGATAATAGATTTTGAGATCTGCCATAATCTGAAAGTCAGTGTTCAGTAATAAGGCACTTCCTTTTTTCCCCCATACTTCTTTTTTCCTACATTTCTAGTTGTTGGGACAAGGTATTTTGCAAAATAGGACATAGGTGTTTGAATCTTGGTTATACATAGTCTTTTAAGCGGTGTGTTGGGGCAAATCACCTTAACTTTCAAGGTTTAGTTCCTATCCATAAGTAATGATAATATCTCTTCTCTAAATTTTCTTTCTAGACCTGCAGATCATATCAGATGTGTAAAAGTTATTTATATAAATGCTAATTATAATAATTGATACAGTGAGTAGTTTTTTAAATATTGTAATTTTTTGTTTTTTTCCTTTAAATTTTTTTGTTATGTTAATCACCATACATTACATCATTAGTTTTTGATGTAGTGTTCCATGATTCATTGTTTGTGCATTAACACCCAGTGCTCCACGCAGAACGTGCCCTTTTTAATACCCATCACCAGCCTAACCCAAAATATTGTAATTTTTAAAACCATTGTCTTTAAACCAATTCAATTTGATTTAATTCTTCTATTCCTCAGTGACCACATTCTGTTGCCAGACACCAGGTTTTTTGTTTCCGTGTATGGTGGTGATTCTTTTAAATATTTATGTTTAGAATTAGACCTGGTTTGTAGCAATTACCAATGAATCTTGGACTCCCAACTAAGCTGTAATATATATAAATGTTGGAAATAAGAAGTCTTCTTCTCTGAGAATTATCAAAATAATAAACATTGGATGTAAATGTCAATATTAAACAAAGAATTTTGTATATTCCTTGTGGCATAGTGTTTGATGCTGGAGAAAATAGGAAATATTCCATAAGTGTGTTTATCACTTTTATTAATACTACCTATTTATAATATATAAATTGTGAATTAAGCTTTTGGGTTTAGAAAATAATAAAAAGAAGGAGGACGAGGTGAAAGAGTAAGAGATGGGTGCCTTAATTTGTATTCCAAAATAGTGTCTTTTAAGAGCCAGTGCTTTAGTTTGGAGCTTTTTATTTTTATTTTATTTTATTTTTAAGAATTTTTATTTATTTATTTGACAAAATGAGACACAGCGAGAGTGGGAACACAAGCGGGGGGAGTCGGAGAGGGAGAAGCAGGCTTCCTGCCGAGCAGGGAGCCCGATATGGGGCTCGATCACCATGACCTGAGCCAAAGGCAGATGCTTAATGACTGAGCCACCCAGGTGCCCCTATTCTTTTTAATTTAATTTTATTATGTTATGTTAATCCCCATACATTACATCATTCGTTTTTGATGTAGTGTTCCATGATTCATTGTTTGCGTATAACACCCAGTGCTCCATTCAATACATGCCCTCTTTAATGCCCATCATCAGGCTAACCCATCCCCCCCACCCCCCTCCCCTCTAGAACCCTCAGTTTATTTCTCAGAGTCCATAGTCTCTCATGGTTCATCTCCCCCTCTGATTCCTCCCCCTTCATTTTTCCCTTCCTACTATCTTCTTTTTTTTCCATTTTTTTATTTTATTATGTTATGTTAATATTTTTTTTAAGATTTGTGTATTTATTTTAGTGAGAAAGAGAGAGCATGAGCGGGAGGGTCAGAGGGAGAAGCAGGGGAGTCTCCTGCAGACTCCACGCTCAGTGTGGAGTCTGCCATGGGACTTGATCTCAAACCCTGAAATCAGGACCTGAGCCAAAATCAAGAGTTGGACGCTTAACTGACAGTGCCACCCAGGCGCCCCCGGTTTGGAGCTTTCTAAGTGATCATTTTAATGAGTACCACTAGTCTCCAAACTTGTGTATTTTGTTTCTAGATTTGTAAGTGGGACCATAAACACACACACACACACACACACACACACCCACACATCAGGAAATGATGGAATTTCATGATATTGACCTATTATGGTTTTGGTTTTCCTGTTTTCTAAATAAAACTAAGAGTCAATCCAAGCTGTTAAATGATCTTCTAATTGTAAGATAAAAGGGAATAAAAATAGTACATGAAGTGCTTCAAAGAATAAAAGGAAAAATTAATTTTAAGAATAATAAAAGTCACCCAACACCTTGATAGTACATTGTAAAGGACTGTTGCCCTGTATTTATCTTGTCAGAATACTGTTTGTCTGCTTCTGTCTGTTTCCTCTAGTTCATTTTTCACTCTCCAAGCCGAAGTATGTTTATTTCAACAGGTAAGACATTTATTGACTAACATATTTAAATTTATGTTTTGATCGTGTCTTATTGTGGGACAACCAAGTGTTATTCATCTTGGGGCTCTGGGGTAACAATGATACTCTATAAATACTGGGTATTTTTTAGAAAATTTATGTCTTGGTGGTGTGGTAAAACTCTAATAGTGAACATCTACTGAGAGCATCAAATGAAAGCAAATCAGTGGCTGGACAGAGAAGTTCACAGCAGATAAGAACTATCATATATGAGAACCTAAATTGAAATTTTTGACAGACTAAAGCCATTTTATTTGCACCATAAAAATTCCATTTTGTGTATAGATATTACATTTTAGAAAAAAAGTTATTCATCTTGACAAGAAATGAAATGGATTAGTTTTACTTTAGACCTGAAGGATGATAATCCCCATATTCACCCACATATAAGGAAATACTCTCAAAGATTCTTCTGAATTAAAAAAAGAAAATTATGAGACTATCTTATTTATAAGATATTCATCTGCATTATGCTTATCTTTTAATTTTAAGAAAATCACTCCAATTTGAAACATCAGTTTACTACAGCATGAACTGCATGGATACATAAAATTGGAGTTTAACACAATTTAATGATTGTGATTCTTAACAGAAAGCCTTGCAGCTCCAAATATGTTGAATTTAATCAAGGATACAACTAGATTATAAGGCAATTTCTGCTCTATTCTTTGAATTTTATCGTGTTATTTTTTATCAATCCAAAAGTGATCTAATATATACTTTTTTAAACGAAATAATTTCTTTTCTGAATATAAAACCAATACATGCACAATACAGAGAACTTTCAAAATACGGGGACAAAAAAAGCAAAGGCCAAGTTTACTCAAGCCCTTCCTTTAAGCCTGTGGATACAAATGAAATCACAGAAAGATGGTAAATCTTATGGCAAAGTTGGTGAGTTTTTCTTTCTCATCTGATTTACTCTGTACACTTAGGAGAATCCCAAAAGCATAGCTCATGCCCCATAATCTCATCAAGAGTTTTTGTGAAACAGTTTGTCAGTTTGTAGCTGCATTCCTTAGATCTTCCAAGAATTCACATATATTTCCTATAGGGGCTGGATGAGGTGATAAAACCAAATGATAAAACCAAGTGAAAGGACCACTGCTCTATTCTCAAATGATGATGAGGCTTGTTACATGTTCCCATCCATATATATCTCTTGATCAGCTTATCATTGCAACAGGCATGACCTGTTATAGATGATTCCCAGAAGAAGGCACTTGCCACAAAAGAATGTAAAAATCACCTACAGTGCCACCACCTAAATATAACCATTCTAACTTTTCATGTACTCAGTGTCAGTATTAGTCTATATACATGTGTTTTTAAATATTTGCTTATGTAACACTGTTTCTTGTTTTGACCTAAATTTTATGATATGAATAGTTTATTAAGCCCCTACATATTAAAGATAGCATTTTAATATTTTGTTATGTTTCACTATGTGTAACTATAAGGTAGTTTATTTTACATTTTCATATTGTTTATTTAGGTTATTTCCAAATGTTTATTATTATAGATTTCATCAAGCTATGAATATCTTCATTCATACAGTTTGCCCCATATTTTTATTTAATTAGAATTGGTCTTCAAAAAGGGATTGACCATGAATATAAGCATTTTTAAGGCTTTGAATCCAGTTTATTATCTTTACAGACAGGTTCTACAAATATATACTGAAATTTACAATCTATAAGTGTACCCATATCACCATAACCTTGCCAGCATTTGATTAGTTATCATTATTTTAAATAATGATACCCTTCCTCTTCTCATCTTTCTTAATGTGTTTATCACTCTAAGAGTTTAACTTACTCTCATTTGAGAAAATAATTAGGGAGTTAAAACGTAGAATTTGTCAGCCATAACCCAAGAGATTTTCACCATCCTATGTGAAACCAAAGGAAGACTTTTTTAAAATCATTTTTAAAAATGCAACTTTGTTTAAATATATTTAATAAAGCCTTTGTGATAAATAAACAAATTCAAACTTTTTTAGAGGTTTGCATTATCTACAAATTATAAATAATAACAGTTCTAGTAATTAATTCTCATGTTTCTAATGAAGAAAAATATATATATAAGTATGATATACATTTTTCTTTATATTCATAGAACAGAGCAAAGCTTATTTGGGAATGACTGAAAAGTATAAACTAGAAAGGTAGCCTTTGGATGTTGAATAATAGAGGGAGGCACAGTTTATGAAGCTGTATTACCCAAGCCCTTTAATAGGGAGAATTTGTCAATTGCATTTAGCTCTTTGATAAGGGTTGAAAAGTTAGGGAAAAGAGAGCTGAATCCATTCCTAATATACACTCCAAACAAATTACAGGATCATTTATGGAGTGGATATTCATATAACAATCCTTATTTATCACATATAATCATAAGACCACCACCATAAAGAAACTGTCAGTGCAGAATTTTATTTTCCAAATATCATTCAAGATAAAAAGTGAAATAAATAAATTCACTTTCCTGATAAAAAATATAAAATTATTCTGTGTCAGCAGAATTGCTAAAGGGAAGCCATTCAAGTTAATGGGATAAAGAACCAGTTAGAAACTTCAAGCCTTGGGGAAACCAATAAAGAAGTGGAGTATCAGAAATGGGTAAATTGCAAAAGATTATTTTTGGCCTTTTCCCTCTTACCTTGCTATAAATCATATGGTTATTTAAAGTAAAATTTAGGGAATAGTCTTGGAATTTCTTCATGCATTTAGATTTAATATATGTAATAACTATAATACAAAAGACCAAGGATGAAAATGAACATATGAATTTGTAAGATTTAATATATTAAAAGATTTACTATAGTTAAATTGTCAACACTACCCAAATTCTAGGAGAAATTCAGCAAGCTTTATTTGTTTGAAGAAGTTTACAGATTGATTCTAAAACTTACATGGATATGCAAAAAAAAAAGAAATTAGAGCAACAAAAATATCATTTTTTAAACAAAAGAACAGCATTGAAGGAATTAAATTACTTTAGCATTACTCCCAAACTACACTAATGAAACAGAGTGATATTGATATTAAGGATAGAAACAGAGATCAATGGAACAGTATGGGAAGTCCAGAAATCTAAATATTGATCAATTCAATTTTAACAAGTGTGCTCAAACAATTCAAAGGGAAAAAGATACATTTTTCAACTGGTGACACTGAAACAATTGCATAGCCCTAGGACAAAAATGTGAACTTGACTAGTGCCGCAAACTATTTTTTAACAATTAACCAAAAACAAAAAAACAAAAAACAAAACAGTAGTGGTCTAACGGTAGAAATCAAAACTATAAAATTACCAGAGTAAAATAAGAATGAAATATGGATGTCCTTGGTTTAGGTAATGTTATCTTAGATAAGATATTAAAAATAAGCATGAACCATGCAAGAATTACAAAGGTACTGGACATAATCAAGATTAAAACTTCTGCTCTTTGAAAAAAAAAAAACTGTTAGAAAAATGAAAACCCAAGTAATGGAATGGGAGAAATTATTTGCAAACCTATATCTAACACAGGGCTTGTATCAAAAAGTATCAAGAGTCCTTACAACTCAATAATGAGAAGCCAAAAGAATGAGTTTCAATGAGCTTAATATTTTATAGGCTCTATATTGGAAAAGTTATGAAAAGATATCCAGAATCATTAGCCACTAGGCAAATGCAAACAAAATCCACAATGAGATATAACTACACTCTCATTAGAATATCTAAAATTAGAAATACTGATAACACCAAGTGTTTAAAAGATGTGGATCAATTAGACCTGTCATATATCAATGATATATCATTGTTATATAAATGAAATAAAAACATATGCAACACAAAAATGGGTTAAGCAAATATTCTACATTATTCATAATAACGAGAACCTGGGAGTAAACCAAATGCCTGTTAATCATGGAAGAATACTAAAAGTGTCTTGTATCACTACTCTACTACCAGCAACAAAGAAGCAATAGATTAATGATACCACCACCACCATGAATGCACCTCTAAAGCATTATGCTAAGTGAAATAAGCCAGACACAAGATACCACTGTACTTGTATCATTTTCTCAAAAGTCAAATCTGTACTTCAAGTAAGTAAACCATTGGTTGCATGACATCAAGTCATGAGTAGGAAGGGATTGATTACCTAGGGGCAAGAGGGAACTCCTGGGAGATAGAATCCTCTATCTTGATTTTGATGTTAGCTATACAACAATAAAGATTTATCAAAACACACTGAACTCTGAACTTAAAGTCACTGAACTTTATTTAATGTAAATTATATCCTAAGTTGATTAGCCAGGAAATGAATCCATATTGTAGGGATTTTTTCATCAGTAATATACATTTCACCCAAACTAATGTATATCCCCAAACTCTTCCTCAGACCCACAAACTCTAGAAGTGAAGATCAGGAATCAGTATATTTAAAAACCTTCCTATGGACTCCCACTGTTATTTAAAACATATGACTGTAATTTCTCTCTCCCTCCAGGTCCTCCCCCCTTCATTTTTCCCTTCCTCCTATCTTCTTTTTTTTTAACATATAATGAATGTATTATTTGTTTCAGAGGTACAGATCTGTGATTCATCAGTCTTACACAATTCACAGCGCTCACCATAGCACATACCCTCCCCAGTGTCCATCATTCAGCCACTCCATCCCTCCCACCCCCCACCACTCCAGCAACCCTCAGTTTGCTTCCTGAGATTAAGAATTCCTCATATCAGTGAGATCATATACTTGTCTTTCTCTGATTGACTTATTTTGCTTAGCATAATACCCTCTAGTTCAAAAAATAAATAAACATATGACTATAATATCTTCCATACATACTTCTTTTTTCCTACATGTTAATAGAATGGTGGCCTCTTCTCTTCCTCTAGTTGTGCAGTTTGTTCTCTCAGTCCTCAGATTGATTTCTTGGGTGTTCAGAATGATGATATTTACCTAGCAGGGATGAGACAAGCATAGGGTCCCTCTACTACGCGGCTATCTTAACTCCCTCTCCTTCCATGTATACTTCTGCTCTTTGGAAGACACTATATGGGAAATAAAAAGACAAGTTTGAGAGTTAGGGACTTGGAGAAATATCTACAAATTATTGGTCTGATTAAGAACTTTTATTCAGTTTATACATATTATAAAAATTCTTCAAAACTCAATTATAAGATAGCAAAATACCCAAATATTTTTAAAAGCACAAAGATTTCAATAGGCGCTTTACCCAAGAAGATACATAAATGTCAAATAAGCATAGTAAAAGATACTTATCACAAGTTATTAGCAAAATATAAATTAAACCAAATTAAGATAATAGTATACATCCTACATGACAATTAGAATAACTTTAGCCAAAATATGACGTTTTAGTAGTCATATAGAGGACCTGGAGCTCCAAAACCTGGTCATGACAATGTAAAATGTTATTACTTTGGAATTCCCAGTTTCTTAAAATGTAAACAGACACCTCTCACATGATCCTGTCATTGCACTCCTGAGCATTTACCCAAGGGAAAAAAAAGTGTGAGTCTACACAGAGATGTCTACACAATGTGCATAGCAGCTGTATTTGTAATAACCAAAATTGTTTATCTATAGGTTAATAGATAAACAAACTGTCCTATGGCAACATAGTGTTGTTGTCAGCAATACACAAATGCACTATTGATATATAGTACAATATTGATGAGTCTCAAACTAATTATGCTGAGTGGAAAAGGCCAGACACAAAGAAACCTATACTGTATTGATTTAATTATATGAAGTTCTAGAAAATGCAAACTAAACCATAGTGACAGAACACAGATCAGTGGTGTCTGAGGCAGGCAGTTCCAGGAGTGGTAAAAAGGAAGCAAGATAAAGTGGCACAAGGAAACTTTTTGAAGGTGATGGATATGCTTAGTATCTTCATTATGGTGATGGTTTCATACATATGTCAAAACATCAAATTATACTCTTTAAATATGTGCAGGTTTTTCATGCCAAGCATACCTAAATTAAAGAATTAAGTTAAATTTAAAAGTGCAGAAAGAAAACTTCCCTTTTCTGATTATTTGGCTGATTGAAAAACCAGTAACTCAGTAGTGCAATCTGCAGGATTTTCCTTTTAAGAAATAATGACTATTTCAGAATGTTTTCTTTCCTCTACATTTTCCCAGCATGTCACTTGTATTTAATTATTTTAATAGCTATGAATTTGTCTGAAATTGCTTTGGAAAGGAAATAAATTAGTTTCAAAAGCAACCAGTGATTCATTATCAGGTGGTGACTTAGTAGCTGATAAGTCTTTTAAAATCCTGGCTAAAACAGTGATGTCAAGTTATTGAAGTTTGCACTTTTAAAATGTTAACCTTTATAATCACTATCTGAACTGTATCTTTGTCAAATGCCATAACACCAGATATTTTTACTGTCTCAACCTATAAAACAATCTGCCGTTGTGATGCCTGAAAATAGACTCTACTGGTTAACCGTTTTCTTTTTTTAAAAGATTTATTTATTTATTTATTTATTTATTTGAGAGAGAGAAAGTGGGGAGGGGTGGGGGGAGCAGAGGGAGAGGGAGAGAGAGAATTTCAAGCAAACTCCTTGCTGAGCACAGAGTCCGAGGTGGAGCTCCATCTCATAACCCTGAGATCATGACCTGAGCCGAAATCAAGAGTTAGACACTCAACTAACAGAGCCACCAGGTGCCCCAGGTTAACTGGTTTTTGTCTGGTAGCTTTCCCCAAGGACCTGTGTTATTATTATTATTTTTTTTTTACTTGTTTGCGGGAGGGGGAATGGATTATTTCATTTGCCATCACTACTTTCTCTGTAAATCTTATTCTAATGTTCAATAAGCCTTTTAGGGTCACCCAAATTTACCATCTTTAAGACAAAATTTCCTCCTTGACTCAACTACATATGAAAATACAGTTTGAATTTACTGCAAAAAGCATAAGCAGACAGGTAGGAAAAAAATGTTCTGAAGACTACCCGTGCTAAGAATATATCAGGGTTTTTAAGACTCCCAGATTTCTACTCATACCTCACAACAGATAGTAATAGGTTTGGTTTGTGGCTGGGGAAAGAGCAAACTTATGAGAAGAAACACTTAACAAACTTGATGTATTAAAATACATTCATTTTATTTCAGTTAATGTTTTAATTTTTTTTTAGAATAACAACAACTGACAGAAGGCCCTTGCCTCTAAATGTTAAGTAAAAGAGAACTCATGATGAATTCTCAAGAAATAAATAAAGATATGTACAGAGGTGACTATATCTTTAGTCATTGTCTATCTGGAACCAGACGTTGTTTTGCTACCACAGAATCAGGGAAGGGGTTGTGATAAATTTGAAGAGGTACCTGTATTCCACTTTACGAGCAAACCACCTGACGTGCCATGCATTGGCACAACAAGTGCTGAAGCAATTGATGGACACTTCCTAGATATATTTCCCTGAGTTGATATTTTGTCAAAATAAATGAGTAACTCTGTGTCCTATCCAACTTCTTCTTTTTGAGAGTTAAACATTTTAGAGAATTGGAAATACAGTGTTGAAATGGTTAAAGCTAAAGCTGATGCTTCAGTGTTGGAACAGTCTTGTTTGCAAATGTGAAACAGCATCAAATGATAAAGATCCTTACATAGGTGGAGATCGTTGTGGTGGATCCACAATCCTATGATTTCTGTGACTTTTGCATTAATTGAAGCTCTCCCTAGGTCAATCCCAATCCTCTCTAGTTAATCACCATCCTAGTTAATTCCTCTTTAATAGAAGTGTCAATAAATGAAAAGCTGAATTGGACTGCAGGGTTTACAATAGAAAATCTGTGAACCTGTCTGAAATTATTGTGCAGCCCAAACTGAATGAATTGCTTTCCTAATTGTCAACTCTTTTCTAGGTTATCACTACATACAAGTATTGCCTTGAAGTTAACTTTGAGTTTTTCTTTTTTAACCTGTTGGCTAAGCTGTTGGAATGGCATATGGAATGAAATCTAAATTCCCCATTAAACTTGATAACTTCAGTGATTTACTATCGATTCTGTATCAGGGACAACAATATAAACTGGACAAAGAAGTGATGTTTATTAGAGAAAAAACATTTATTTAACAGCAATGACAGATCCCACAAGTAGTAATTTTGCCATATGTATGTGTTAATTCATGTGTAACTATTCCTTTTACCCCATCTCCTATGACACTAGTTGGCAGAGTCCTTAGTGTCTAATTCCTCCTGTGATTATTCCAATATTCATCCTGCCTTATTTCTCCCATGTATACACCCTACTAAAGACTCTCAAATCACAACCTTTTAGTCACTTTGAAAATATTTAATTGTCCTGCTGCTGTAAAGTAATTTAAGTTCCACCAAGAAAAAAAGGCATAAGAGATAAGATTGTTGGCTTTTTGGCATGGAATTTTATATATAGTATAGATAACTTCTTATTCTTTTTTCTTAAAAACATGAAAATATATGTATATAAAGACTATGTAATAACTTCACTGATGAATTTGACAAAGCTTAGTGACAGTTGATGTGCAGAAGTTTCAAAAAAAGAATTTCGTATGAGTCATTGAAATTCTTTTTGTCCATTATTCAAAAAGGCTTTTTCTGACCATCTTATCAAAGAGAAGTTTTCTCAGTTTTATAGCAGATTTCCTTAATTATTTGATTTACAGAAATTCTCAGAATCTCTTTTCTTAATAATGTATCTGCTTAGTTTATCTGTCTCCTCTTCTAGAAAGGGTAAACATTTTTTAAGGGATAAATATTTTCTCTTTTAAATTCACACCATAAACCCAATTCAAACTCTATAACCAGAACATATTTATTATTTAATTAATTACTAAATAATTTGAATTGGTTTATAATCTTTCTTCATGTAAGTATATTAGACTTTAATGATCATATGTATAGGTTGGTTGCCATTCTGTTAGGCTATTATTATTTATTTCATGATAAATGTGTCATTAAATCCATCTTCCGGGTATGATATCCACTTATGTAGAGAAAAAAATGCTACTGAGATATTGCATATTAGTTATGGAAATGTGAGAGATGATAATGGTATTGAAAATTATCATAAAATAGAGAAATACATATGAAGTTGGCTACTTAAAGAAGTAATATTTTAATTGAAGTATACATGATTAGATGATTTTCTAATTTTGTAGGAGAAAAAATAAGGTTGCCTGGTAGACCAGAACTTCTGGCAAAGGCAATATATAATCGTATTCTTTTTTTTTTTACAGTTTGATATATTATTTTTTTATTTAGTTAGTTATTAATATGGACAGCCTATTCAGCATTACAGATGTTTTTCAAAACCTGTAATAAAATATAGTCCACTCTCCAGCCCAGAAGAAGACAATAAACAAGATCATTCTTACAGTAAGTGTAGCATAAGCACTCACAATAATACTCCCTTTCCTGGACATCAAAGGGAACAATCAATCAAAGTTTCTTTACCGCCACTGAGGTTTTAATTTTCTTGAATTATAGCTGTTTCAGGGATCTTTTGATTAATTTACAAAGATTGTGTTTCAAAGTTCTAAAAACCCATTTGGTGGTCGTAGTGGTAGTGAAGAGTACACTATATTTCACCAAGAGGGTCTTCTCATCTCTGGAGTCTTGGCGTCATCACCTTTTCTGGTAGCTTTAAGATCTATTGCAGTTCTCTGTGGCAAGTGGAGGTGGGAAACTCTAAACGGCTACTGGTATGAGGCCATCTGCAGAATGACCTGGATTGACTACTATGGCTTTTATAACCTGCTTCCTTTCTTTAGTATAGACAAACTTCTTTCTTAATCTTTTTTCCTATGTCCTGCTAGTTCTAATTGAAAGCAAGAAATTTCCTCTGTCATAGTCCTTTTATTTATTTATTTTAATTTTATTATGTTATGTTAGTCACCATACAATACATCGTTAGTTTTTGATGTAGTGATCCACGATTCATTGTTTTCATATAGCACCCAGTGCTCCATGCAGTACATGCCCTCATTAATACCCATCACTGGGCTAACCCATCCCCCCACCCTCCTCCCCTCTAGAACCCTGTTTGTTTCTCAGAGTCCATAGTCTCTCATGGTTCATCTTCCCCTCTGATTTCCCCCCTTCATTTTTCCCTTCCTTCTCCTAATGTCCTCCATGCTATTCTTATGTTCCACAAATAAGTGAAACCATATGATAATTGACTTTCTCTGCTTGACTTATTTCACTTAGCATCATCTCCCCCACTCCCATCCATGTTGATGTAAAAGTTGGGTATTCATCCTTTCTGATAGTTGTGTAATATTCCTTTGAATTTATGGACCACATCTTCTTTATCTATTCATCTGTTGAAGGGCATCTCAGCTCTTTCCACAGTTTGGCTATTGCAGACATGGGTGCTATGAACATTGGGGTGCATATGGCCCTTCTTTTCACTACATCTGTGTCTTTGGGGTAAATACCCAGGAGTGCAGTTGCTGGGTCATAGGGTAGTTCTATTTTTAAATTTTTGAGGAACCTCCACATTGTTTTCCAAAGTGGCTGTACCAACTTGCATTCCCACCAACAGTGTAAGAGGGTTCCCCTTTCTCCACAACCTCTCCAACATTTGTTGTTTCTTGCCTTGTCAATTTTTGCCATTCTAACTGGTGTAAGGTGGTATCTCAATATTTATTTATAAATATACTTGCCTTGTCAATTTTTGCCATTCTAAATTGTGTAAGGTGATTGGAATTTCCCTGATGGCTAATGATGATGAACATTTTTTCATGTGTCTGTTAGCCATTTGTATGTCTTCTTCAGAGAAGTGTCTTTTCATATATTCTGCCCATTTTTGGACTTGATTATTTGTTTTTTGGGTGTTGAGTTTGAGAAGTTCTTTATAGATCTTGGACACCAGCCCTTTATCTGTAGTGTCATTTGCAAATATTTTCTCCCATTCTGTGGGTTGCCTCTTTGTTTTGTTGACTGTTTCCTTTGCTGTGCAGAAGAATTTTATCTTGATGAAGTCCCAAAAGTTCATTTTTGCTTTTGTTTCACTAGCTTTTGAAGATGTATCTTGAAAGAAGATGTGGGCAATGTCAAAGAGGTTACTGCCTATGTTCTCCTCTAGGATTTTGATGGATTTCTGTCTCACATTGAGGTCTCTCATCCATTTTGAGTTTATCTTTGTGTATGGTGTTAGAGAATGGTCGAGTTTCATTCTTCTGCATGTGGCTGTCCAATTTTCCCAGCACCATTTATTGAAGAGACTGTCTTTTTTCCATTGCATATTTTTTCCTGCTTTGTCAAAGATTATTTGACCATAGAGGTGAGGGTCCATACCTGGGTTCTCTATTCTGTTCCATTGGTCTATATGTCTATTTTGTGCCAGTACCATGCTGTCTTGGTGATCACAGTTTTGTAGTATAGCTTGAAATTGGGCAATATGATGACCCCAGCTTTGTTTTTCTTTTTCAACATTACCTTGGTGATTCGGGGTCTTTTCTGTATAATTGTATTCTTAAACATCATGCAACCCCTTCCTTGCCTCATATTCATCTTTTTATTCCCCCCAAAATTATCAGGAAAATGTCCTATCATTATGTGAAGATATTATGGTAAGCAATATTGAGACAACATATGCTTTTAGAGAAGAAATAGCCTGTAATGTACTGATTACTCAATTTAATCATAACTACATTATGTTTAATAAATAATTATAATAATATAAAAGTATAAAAAGGGATCCTGACTTATTTATAAAATCTGGAGACAGTATATTTTGGGTGTATTTAGCCATCCTTTTTCATATGATAGTCTGTTTTCTCTTCTCACAGATATCACAATTTCTCAAAAATTATCATCATAATTAGTATTATTGGATAAAAGTTTTTGACAATACATATTTGGTGTGAAAGCCCATCTTCTAAGCAAAATGCCAGAAGATCTAGCCTTGCAATTGGTAGGTGATAAAGAAACCTAGACAAGTATCTGATATTATAGATAATAACATATGGCCGACCATACATTATTATAAAGAGAAATGGCATTAATTAGTTCCATTCTCTCCACCACACCACGGATATTATCCCCATTTCTGCTCAAAACATAGGGTTGTTTTGAAAGGAATTGTTTTTAGAAATCCATCTTTTCAATAAGAGAAAAGAACAAAAATTATTGATAGATATAGGGGGGAAAGTCAAATACAAGAAAATAATAGTCCAAATTGTCCAAACAATTTGGCCAAAATATGGCATGACTTTTGGAACACGAGGAAAGATAATAGTTTTCGATCTAGAGCTCATTTCCATTGTATAACAGAGAAATTGTGTTATTGGAATCAGAGAGACAAAAATAATCCTAGTGCATTCTTGGCTCTATAAGAAAAAAGAATTTACAAAGTTTTGAAAATACATACTTCATTTCTTGGTTTTTAACTTATAGAACTTTTTGAGGTATTGTACCTCAAAAATATAGTACTAGTTGGGATAAATATTGGAAGGGGAAAATTTGTGATAGGGTGGGCAGATGGAGGTAATGGCTGAGGCTGCTAAGATGGTCATATTACATAATGAAAAGCCAAGAGATACTCTTAGGCTAATAAATTAAGAATTAGAGGTTTACATATGTAGTGTATATATATAAAGTATATAACACAAATATACCAAATTTGAAGTTGGGGCATGAAAATTTGTGATGAAAGAATTTGTATGGGCATAACCTCTTCTTTTGTTCACTAAAGTTAACAAACCAGTAACACTTCATGTTTATGTATTATTTAGAGTTATAGAAGCTAGAAATGAGAAATTTGAAATATAAAACAAAAGCTATTGTTTCTGGAAGTTAGATGAGAGTAAGCAGTAGACTCAGGGCAAGAAGGATGTTACTATTTGTTATATGAACTTCTGTAGGAACTGACTCAACCTAAATACACACACACTTGTTTTTTAGAGTAGTCTATTTAATTTGACAGTAATAGAAATTTTAAATGTTGGTATTAATATTGAATTTTATTTTATTTTTAAAATTTTTTTTATTTAAATTCAATTAATTAAAATATAATGTATTATTGGTTTCAGAGGTACAGGTCTGTGATTCATCAGTCTTAGATAATACCCAGTGCTCAATACATCACACACCTTCTTTAATGTCCACTACCCAGTTACTCCATCCCTCCACCCCCCTCCCCTCCAGCAACTCTCAGTTTGTTTCCTATGATTAAGAGTCTCTTATGGTTTGTCTCCCTCTCTAGCTTCATCTTGTTTTACTTTTTCCTCTCTTCCCCTATGATCCTTTGTTTTGTTTCTCAAATTCCTCATATCCATGAGATCATATGATAATTGTCTTTCTCTTATTGACTTATTTTGCTTAGCATAATATCTAGTTCCATACACGTCTTTGCAAATGGCAAGATTTCCTTTTTTGATGGCAGTGTAATATTCCATTGTATATTCCACATCTTCTTTATCCATTCATCTGTTGATGAACATCTGGGTTCTTTCCATAGTTTGGCTATTGTGGATATTGCTGCTATAAACATTGGGGTGCAGGTGACCCTTCGGATCACTAAATACGTATTTTTGGGGTGAATACTCAGTAGTGCAATTGCTAGGTCATAGGGTAGCTCTATTTTCAACTTTTTGAGGAACCTCCATACTGTTTTCCAGAGTAGCTACACTAGCTTGCATTCCCACCAATAGTGTAAGAGGGTTCCCCCTTCTCTGTATCTTCAACAACATCTCTTGTTTCCTGACTTTTTAATTTTAGCCACTCTGACTTGTGTAAGGTGGTATCTCCTTGTGGTTTTGATTTGTATTTCCCTGATGCTGAGTGATGAGCATTTTTTCATGTGTCTGTTGGCCCTTTGCATGTCTTCTTTGGAGAAATGTCTGTTCACATCTTCTGCCCATTTCTTGATTGGATTATTTGTTCTTTGGGTGTTGAGTTTGATATGTTCTTTATAGATTTTTGATACTAGCCCTTTATCTGATATGTCATTTGCAAATATCTTCTCCCATTCTGTTGGTTGTCTTTTGGTTTTGTCAACTGCTTCCTTTGCTGTGCAAAAGCTTTTTATCTTGATGCAGTCCTAATAGTTCATTTTTGCCTTTGTTTCCCTTGCCTTTGGAGACATGTCTAGCAAAAAGTTGCTGCAGCCGAGGTCAAAGAGGTTGCCACCTGTGTTCTCCTCTAGGATTTTGATGGATTCCTGTCTTAGATTTGGTCTTTCATCCCTTTTGAGTCTATTTTTGTGTATGATGTAAGGAAGTGGTCCACTTTCATTCTTCTGCATGTGGTTATCCAATTTTGCCAACACCATTATTGAAGAGACTGTCTTTTTTTCCAGTGGATATTCTTTCCTGCTTTGTTGAAGATTAGTTGACCATAGAGTTGAGGGTCCATTTCTAGGTTCCATTGATCTGTTCCAATGATCTATGTGTCTGTTTTTGTGCCAGTATCATACTGTCTTGATGATTACAGCTTTGTAATAGAGCTTGAAGTCCAGAATTGTAATGCCACTAGTTTTGGTTTTCTTTTTCAACATTCCTTTGCCTATTTGGGGTCTTTTCTGGTTCCATACAAATTTTAGGATTGTTTGTTCCAGCTCTGTGAAAAACACTGATGGTATCTTAATAGGGATTGCATTAAATGTGTAGATTGCTCTAGGTAGCATAGACATTTTAACAATATTTGTTCTTCCAATTCATGATCATGGAATGTTTTCCATTTCTTTGTGTCTTCCTCAATTTCTTTTATGAATGTTCTATAGGTTTCTGAGTACAGGTCCTTTGCCTCTCTGGTAGGTTTATTCCTAGGTATCTTATGGTTTTGGGTAGAGTTGTAAATGGGATCAACTCCTTAATTTCTTTTTCTTCTATCTCATTAGCATGTAGGAATGCAATGATTTCTGTGCATTGATTTTTATATCCTACACTTTTATTTCTTTTTGTTGTTTGATTGCTGAGGCCAGGACTTCTAGTACTATGTTGAACAGCAGTGGTGATAGTGAACATCCCTGTCGTGTTCCTGACCTTAGGCGGAAAGATCTCTGTTTTTCCCCATTGAGAATGATATTCACTGTGGGCTTTTCATATATGCCTTTTTTTTTCGATAATACTGAGGTGCGTTCCGTCTATCCCTACACTGTGAAGGGTTTTAATCATAAAAGAATGCTGTACTTGTCACATGCTTTTTCTGCATCTATCAAAAGGATCATATGGTTCTTGTCCTTTCTTTCATTTATGTAGTGTATCACATTGATTGATTTGTGGATGTTGAACCATTCTGGCAGCCCAGGAATAAATCCCACTTGGTCGTGGTGAGTAATCCTTTTAATGTACTGTTGGATCCAATTGGCTAGTATTTTGGTGAGAATTTTTGCTTCCATGTTCATCAGAGATATTGATCTGTAATTCTTCTTTTTCTGGGGTCTTTGGTTTCAGGATCAAGGTAATGCTGGCCTCATAGAAAAAGTTTGGAAAAGTTCCTCTTATTTCTATTTTTTGGGACAGTTTCAGAAAAATAAGTATGATTTCTTCTTTAAATGTTTGGTAGAAATCCCCTGGGAAGCCATCTGGCCCTGGGCTCATGTTTGTTGGGAGAATTTTGATTACTGCTTCAGTTTCCTTGCTGGTTATGGGCCATTTCAGGTTTTCTATTTCTTCATGTTTCAGTTTTTAAAGTTTATAAGTCTCTAGGAATGCATCCATTTCTTCCATATTGCCTAATTTTTGGCATATACTTATAATATGTTCTTATAATTGTTTGTATTTCTTCAGTGTTGGTTGTGATCTCTCCTCTTTCATTCATGATTTTATTTACTTGTGTCCTTTCTCTTTTCTTTTTGATAAATTTGGCCAGGGGTTTATTGATCTTATTAATTCTTTCAAAGAAGGAGCTTCTAGCTTCTTTGATCTGTTCTACTGCTCTTCTGGTTTCTATTTCATTGATTTCTGCTCTAATATTTATTATTTCTCTTCTCCTGCTGGGTTTAGGCTTTATTTGCTACTCTTTCTCCAGCTCCTTTAGGTATAAGGTGAGGTTATGTATTTGAGACCTTTCTTGTTTCTTGAGAAAGGCTTGTATTGCTGTATACTTCCCTCTTAGGACCACCATTGCTGCATCCCAAAGATTTTGAACAGTAGTGTTTTCATTTTCATTTGTTTCCATGAATTTTTTAAAATCTTCTTTAATTTCCTGGTTGACCCATTCATTCTTTAGTAGGATGCTCTTAATCTCCATGTATTTGAGTTCTTTCCAAATTTACTCTTGTGATTGAGTTCCAGTTTCAAAGCATTGTGGTCTGAATATCTGCAGGCAATTATCCCAATCTTTTGGTTCTGGTTGATACCTGATTTGTGACCCAGTATGTGATCTGTTCTGGAGAGTGTTCCATGTGCACTAGAGTGTTCCATGTGCACTAGAAAAATAGAAATAAGAGG
The DNA here is from genome assembly GCF_009762305.2 of Zalophus californianus. Taxonomy (NCBI): domain Eukaryota; kingdom Metazoa; phylum Chordata; class Mammalia; order Carnivora; family Otariidae; genus Zalophus; species Zalophus californianus. The sequence continues at coordinate 78,575,940 of NC_045599.1, forward strand.
AAAACTTCCAAACTTTTTCTATGAGGCCAGCATTACCTTAATCCTGAAACCAAAGACCCCAGAAAAAGAAGAATTACAAATCAATATCTATTCTATTGCTATGGGATGGAATGTTCTTAATATATCTGTGAAGACCATCTGGTCCAGGGTATCATTCAAAGCCTTTATTTCCTTGTTGATCTTCTGCTTAAATGATCTGTCCATTGTAGTGAGGGGGGTGTTAAAGTCCCCTACTATTATTGTGTTTTTATTGGTATGTTTCTTTGATTTTGTTATTAATTAGCTCATATAATTGGCTACTCCCATGTAGGGGCATAAATATTTATAATTGTTAGATCTTGTTGGATAAACCCTTTAATTATGATACAGTGTCCTTCCTCATCTCTTATTGCAGTCTTTGATTTAAAATCTAAATTTGTCTGCTCTAAGGATTGCCACCCCAGCTTTCTTTTGATATCCATTCGCATGATAAGTGGTTTTCCACCCCCTCACATTAAGTCTGGAGGTGTCCTTTGGTCTAAAATGAGTCTCTTGGGGCACCTGGGTGACTCAGTTGTTAAGCGTCTGCCTTTGGCTCAGGTCATGATCCCAGGGTTCTGGGATCAAGACCTGCATTGGGCTCCCTGCTCTGCTGGAAGCCTGCTTCTCCCTCTCCCACCCCCAGCCCCCGCCTGTGTTCCCTCTCTCACTGTGTCTTTCTCTGTCAAATAAATAAATAAAATCTTTAAAAAAAGATAAAAAAATAAAATGAGTCTCTTGCAGACAGCATATTGATGGGTCTTGATTTTTTATCCAGTCTGATACCCTGTGTCTTTCCCTTGGGGTATTTAATCCACTTACATTTAGAGTAACTATTGAAAGATATGAATTTAGTGTCACTGTATTACCTATAAACTGACTGTTACTTTATATAGTCTCTGTTCCTTTCTGGTCCATGTTACTTTGGGTCTCTCTCTTTGCTTAGAGGATCCTTTTAATATTTCTTGAAAGGCTGGTTTGGTGATCATAAATTCTTTCAGTTTCTGTTTGTCCTGGAAGCTTTTAATCACTCCTATTTTGAATGATACCTTAGCTGGATAAAGTATGCTTGGCTGAATATTTTTCTCATTTAGCCCCCTGAATATATCATGCCAGTCCTTTCTGGTCTGCCAGGTGTCTGTGGATAGGTCTGCTGCTAATCTAATGTTTCTACATTGTAGGTTACTGACCTCTTGTCCTGAGCTGCTTTCAGGAATTTTTCTTTGTCTCTGAGATTTGTAAGTTTCGCTATTACACGTCAGGGTGTAGACCTGTTTTTTATTGATTTTGAAAGGGGTTCTCTGTGCCTCCTGGACTTGGATGGCTGTTCCCTTCCCTAGATTAAGGAAGTTCTCTGCTATAATTTGCTTCAATATACCTTCTACTCCTCTCTCTCTTTCCTCTTCTTCTGGAATCCCAATTTTTCTAATAATGTTTCACTTATCTCTCAAATTCTCCCTTCATGATCCAATAGTTTTTTATCTCTCTTTTGCTCAGCTTTTTTATTCTCCATCATTTGGTCTTTTATATCATTAATTCTCTCTTCTGCCTCATTTATCCTAGCAGTTAGAGCCTCCATTTTTTATTGCATCTCATGAATAGCCTTTTTGATTTTGACTTGGTTAGATTTTAGTTCTTTTATTTCTCCAGAAAGGGATTCTCTAGTGTCTTCTATGCTTTTTTCAATCCCAGCTAGTATGATTATAAACGTTATTCTGAACTCTAGTTCTGACATCTTACTTATGTCCATCCTGATTAGGTCCCTGGTAGTCAGTACTGCCTCTTGTTCTTTTTTGAGGTGAGTTTTTTTTGTCTTGTCATTCTGTCTAGAGAATAGATGAATAAGAGAACAAAATACTAAAATGGCAACAACAACCCCAGAAAAATATACACTAAACAAATCAGATGAGACCCAAAACTGGGGAAAAATGGAAAAACAAAACAACAACAAAAAAAGCAAAAAACAAAAACAAACAAAGAGATAAAATATAATCAGACAGGTGAGCATAATATAGCAATACACTGGATTTTGTGTGTATTTTGGTTTATTTTTAGAAAACTAGATCCCAAAATTTTAAAGAAAGAAAAACGTATTTATGTGTAAACATAAAGTTAAATACAATGAAAGGATAGAATGTAACTATAAAAATGGAAATTAAAAGACAAGAAAAAAAAAAGAAAGAAAAGAAAAGAAAAATGAGGGCGCCTGGGTGGCTCAGTTGGTTAAGCGACTGCCTTTGGCTCAGGTCATGATCCTGGAGTCCCTGGATCGAGTCCCACATCTGGCTCCCTGCTCAGCAGGGAGTCTGCTTCTCCCTCTGACCCTCTTCCCTCTCGTGCTCTCTATCTCTCAAATAAATAAAATCTTAAAAAAAAAGAAAGAAAAGAAAAATGAACCAGAGCTCCTGAGTGTATTTTGGTCAGTTTTTTAGAAGAAATTACATCTGAAAGTTGTAAAGAAAGAAAAACTTATATATACAAAAATACAATTAAGTACATTAAAAGGCTAGAATGTAAATGTAAAGATGAAAATTTAAAAAGAATTCAATAAAACAAAAAAAAGAAAAAAAGAAGAAGAAAAAAAAAAAAAAGAAAAGAAAACAACAACAAAAAAGATAATGTGATCAGACAGGTGAATAGAACAGAGCCAGACACTAGATTTGGAGTATATTTTGGTCTGTTAGAAGGAACTGCATCCCAAAATTGTAAAGAAAGGAAAACATATATATACAAGCATAAGATTAAATACAATGAAGGGATAGATTTTACTGTAAAAATGAAAATTAAAAGATTTAAAAGAGGAGTTGATAAAATAAGAAATTTGTTGAAAAAGGAAAGAAAAAATTTAAAAGATTAAAGTTGAAAGACTAAAGAATCATGGGTGGAAAATCCATGAATTCTATGTGCTATATTCCCCTAGTGCTGGAGTTTTTCAGTTCTCATTGATCCATAAACTAGGTCTTGGCTGGATATTCTTGTAGATCTTCTGGGGGAAGGGCTTGTTGTGTTATTCTCAAATGTGTTCGCCCCAGGTGGAGTTGCACCGCCCTTGTCGGGGAGCCAGGCTGTTTTCTGCTCGATTTTGCTCTATGTGGATTTTTTTCCCTGATGGCTTTTTGCTCAGCTTTAGGGGATAAGAATGAAAATGGCAGCCTCCCAATCTCCAGCCCCAGAGCCAAAAGCTTGGGGCCTCACTCCTCAGTGAGCCCTCAGAGAAAAGCAGTCAGTCACTCCTGTCTCCTTTGTCTCTGGCCACACTCCATGCTCATTTGGCCTGTGACAGAGTTTTTCTATCTCAGGCACGTGACTCTATTCCGAGCCTCCAAACGCTGCAGACTCCTGTGGTGGTGCTCCTGCACTGCTCTTCCCAGGGGAGGAATGGGGGGTTTCACTGGCTCTGGTGCTTGTTGGGCCTCTGCTCAGAAAGCAGTCACCCGACTGAGCTGTTGTTCATGGTTTATGGCAACTCTGAGCTGAGAGCCCACTCCTGGGCTCACTCTTTGCAGCTGGCTTCCCTGCTCCAACTTCTGGGAGCTGTGCCACACTCAGGCATCCCTGGTCTTCCTGTGACCCCGAGGATCCTGAGACCACACTGTCCCAGCTCGGGTTCTGCCCCCACTTAGCTGCCTGAGCAGCATCCCTCACCAAGGAGATGTCTAAAAGTTCTGATTTTGTGCTCTGTTGCTATATCACTTGCCAGTAGGTGGCTGATGGAGCCTCCCTCACCTCTGAGGTTTATCTTCCCATATATCACCTTGGATTCACTTCTCTGGACCTCCTACCTTGCAGAAAGTGGTTAGTTTTCTATTTGTAGAGTTGCAGCTGTTCTTTTCTTAGCTCTCTGGTTGAGTTTGAAGATATTCAGAATGATTTGATAGCTATATAGCTGAATTCCTGGGACCAGACAAAATTAAGGTATCCTAGTCATCTTGAACTCTCTCCAATCCTGAATTTTAAAATTGCCATTAAGAATAATAATTGAGGCTTTAAGATGCAAATGCTAAAATAACAAATTATATTAACCACTGATAAAATGTTTATAGTCATTTATCATTCTTTAGTGAAAATATTTTTTTACCTCCATATTTTTCTTCCTTTTTAACATTCAGCAAGGTATTTTTATTAATTAACATAAAAAGTAATACTAAATATAGCTTGGAAAAATCACATTTTATCAATAACATGGAAAAAATTAAATAGAATCTTCTTTTCTTTTTAAGAATATTTTATTTATTCAAGACAGAGAGATACAGAGAGAGAGAGTAGGAGCAGTGGGGAGAGGCAGAGGAAGAGGGAGAAGTAGACTCCCTGCTAAGCAGGGAGCCCGATGTGGGGCTCGATCCCAGGACCTGGAGATCATGACCTGAGCTGAAGGCAGACGTTTAACCATCAGAGCCACCCAGGTGCCCCTAAATAGAATCTTCATGATCATGTCCTGTGGTCCATAGTCATAACTAGAACTGGCAATTTTGATGAAATGAATAAAATTATTGAAAATTTAATATTTTTCAAACCTTTTATTAGTAGTTTAATAGATGTCATAAAAATTTCTTAATGATTTTCCTGCATTAGTACTACTATGTCTATCAACACACACACACATACACACACACACACACACACATTCCCTTATTTCCCAAAGGTAGTTATCTGTGGAACATCTTTTTTTGTTTGTTTGTTTTCAATATTATATGTTTTAATGTAGCTATATTACTGTATTTTATAATTAAACTTTTATTTTGAAATTACTGTCGACTCACATTCTGTTTAAGAAAAAATACAGAGTTCTTGTGTACTATTTATGCAGTTTCCTCCAGTGGTAACATCTTGCAAAATTATAGTGCAATATCACAACTAGGATATTGATATTTATACAACATACCAGTCTTATTTGATAGGCCAGTTTTAGCTGTACTTGTGTGTGTGTGTGTGTGTGTGTGTGTGTGTGTGTGTGTGTGTCTAGTATACTAAGCTCTATATATCACATATGTAATTTGGGGTAAATACTAATAAAACCCTGCTTTTCTAAGTCTAATAGTACTTTATATGATTATCAACATATATATAATTGTACTAATTGCATCACAATTAAACATGGTTTGCTCTTTATTGAACACCCACACAATGTGAAACACTGTAACCAATTTTTTTAAATTTATTTGACATATAACATTGTGTAAATTTAAGGATTATAATGTGTTAACTTGATACCTTTATGTACTGTAATATGACTGTCATTGTAGCAATATTTAGCACTTCTCTCACATTATATAATTATCTTTGCTTAAATATATTTTAAAATTTAATCCACGTCAGGTATGCTCCATTGTGTGGGTTAATAAAAACTGCAAAATTGTGATTCTAGGTTTTTATCCTTTTAAATCTTTTCATCCTATTATGATAGTCATTTTAATTAAAATAAACTTGGAAGAAGAATTTTCTCTTCCATAAGAAGGTACAACAATTTTTGACGTAAAATCTGGAGTTGAAGTAGGAGTGCCAAATACAAATGAAAGCAAAAGAGGTTTCACGATAAATTAATCTTGCTTTCAGGGAAACCAAGATAAAATTGAGTTTTTGAGTATTTGATGGAATAGACTGTATTAGTCTGAGAGTTGCTGTAATAAATCACCACCGAGTTGGTGGTTTAAAGCAACAGAACGTTCTTTCTCTTAGTTTTGGACGCTAGAATCCAAAAAATGTTAGCAGGGTCGTGTTCCCTCTGAAAGCTCTAGGAAAGAATCCTCCTTTGCCTTTTACGTTCCATGTGGTTGTAGGTAACCCTTAGCTTGAAGCTCCATCACCCCACCCTCCGCCTACATGTTCACATGCCCTTTTTCTTTGCATATCTCTGGTATCCCGTCCTCTTTTAAGGATACCAGTCATTGTGTTTACAATTCAGTATGACATCACCTTAACTAATAACATCTACAAAAACCTACTTCCAAATACGTCGCATTCCTAGGTTCCAAGTGGACATGAATTTTGGAGGGATACTAGTCAGCACACTAAATACACTGAAGAGAGAGATAATGCTAATTAGTGGAGTTACATTTTCACTCATATTTAGTCAGCTGGAATTGTGAGAATAGAGGTGGCTTTTGAACAACATGGGGTTAGGGGCACCAACCCCCTACACAGTCAAGAATCTACATATAACTTTTGGCTCCCCCAAAACCCAACTACTAGTATCCTACTTGTTGACTGGAAGCCTTCTTGATAACATAAAGAGTTGTTTAACGCATATTTTGTATGCTCTATGTACTATATACTGTATTCCTACAATAAGGTAAGTTAGAGAAAAGGTTATTAAAACTCATAAGAGAAAATAATTTACAGTACTGTATTATTAAAAAATCCTCATATAAGTGAACCTGTGCATTTCAAACCTGTATTGTTCAAGGGTCAACTGTGTGACTATTTGTCTATGGTAGATATAATCAGAGCTCATCCCCATCTTGTTCTCCTTTTGGGCTCACAGAGAAAAGTAAATTTTCTAACTTTTTCAGTAAGATAGAGAGCACTGTAACTTACTTATCCTTGTCATAGTGCTGTAAGCAGAATGATAGACTCTTACTTCTAGGCTAAATCATTTATGAGACTCTCTCTCCCTGATAGAGTGACCAGAGACACCTCATCTTTACAGATAATGGATTAACATAAAAGCAAAAGCATCTTTCATTATCCTGGATCCTTCATGATATTGTGGAGCTGAACCAGCCAAACATGCACTGGATATATGGGTGAGTGAGAAATAATGAATGATTTTGTAGAATTAACCTAATAAGATTTTTTTTTTTTCCTGTAGCATACCCTTTCCTACCATAACCAATATTTCCTTTCTAGATATTCCCTGTTTCAGGCTCCTATTCAGTCATTATTAGTCAAATATTCCAATATCAAATTATATTTTTTATCTGCTCTTTAGTAGCATGGCCAACCAAATCTCAACTGTTCTATATTACTAAAAATATAATTATATTGGGCGCCTGGGTGGCTCAGTTGGTTAAGCGACTGCCTTCGGCTCAGGTCATGATCCTGGAGTCCCGGGATCGAGTCCCACATCGGGCTCCCTGCTCAGCAGGGAGTCTGCTTCTCCCTCTGACCCTCTTCCCTCTCATGCTCTCTATTTCTCATTCTCTCTGTCTCAAATAAATAAATAAATAAATCTTAAAAAAAATAAATAAAAAAATAAAATACAAATATAATTATAAAATGTATTCAATCTGATACTTAAATAAATCTTAGGTAAACAAGTAAATCCACAAACTTTTGGTCTTCAAGGAGTAAACATCCTCTCTTAGACTTGTTAGTTCCTTTAAGGTTTTATATTTGAAAATGTGTAAAAATTTAAATTATATACATATTAGTGTAAACAAATCTAAACATCTCAATAAATTAAAATGATTGCATATTCTGTTTTTATTTCCAGATACTCTATAATTTTATAGTAGTGAGTTTATAATAAAAAAGGGTTGCAGACCATAAGAAAGTGTGCTACAATGTTTTATTAGTTAATTTACAAAGTGACTCCTTTTTAGACAATACTATTTCCATGAAGTTATATAAGTGAGTTCATGTTGTAAAACATTCTGTAGTCCTTGAAATGAAGAATTTTCAGGGGACATGGATTATAAAGAGATTCCTAGGCAGAAATATATAGCAATAACATAAAAATTACAAGTCAATTACCTGCAGAAATAAAAAAAACAATTATGTTTGGCAATTCAGGAATATAAATGTAAGAAATGCACACTTGTTTTCAATTTCAATTCTCATAACAGAGGAGACCCAATTACAGTATGTTCCAAATTAGAAGGCTAATTAGATGCTCAAAACTGGCATCTCTGTGGTATAAAGTATTATATTTATCTCACCATTTTACTTTCAAGAGAGCATGCTTTAATTTATAGTCTTATGTGGTATGTGTATACCACATGTGTGTGTGTGTGTGTGTGTGTGTGTGTGTGTGTGTGTGTGTGTGAGTGCAAGTGTATGCACCCATATTTCCAAATAATTTTTTCACTTCTTTCATTGGGACTATATTTTACTGGGTCAGAGTCAAACATACAAAGTTACACTGTGCTACAGAGGAGTATTAAATAATATAAGGTATGAAAGAGAAAAATACTGTCGTCTAGTACCCAAAACAATTTTTCAGATGTATAGAAAGACCCTTTATCACTTCATTTACATAACAATTATTTTTTTTCCCCAAGAGTCCTTTACACTCAGTCACAGTATTCTTTAGTGTATTAAAAAAAATTCACTGGGTAATTAAAACTATTAAATGATAGTAAAGAATGAAGCAGAATGCATCTGCCAGTACAGGGGGTAGAAAGGGAGACAATGAGCAGAAGGATATTTCCACCTACCAAGCCTTACTAATCCACCTTTGGCCTCATTGTTAATATGAGAATTATTAATGCTGAGAAAATATATCTAATAGGATATTGAAGCCTAGAGACTCAGTTCATGACCATAAGGAATTATAAATCCAATTGGACAGAGGCTGAATCAACAAGAATATCAGCTAATAAATACGAAGTAGCAACTGATGAAGGGCCAATGAAATCTGTAGAAAAGAAGTTTTGAGTGAGGAAAATTAATGTAGGTGTAGTTGAATTTGCTAATTTATTATTTTTCTAATAAATTTATGATAAATGTACTCTTCATAAATAAATTAATAATGAATTTTTGTGTTACATATAACCCCTTTTGAGCTAATATACTCAATGCGTATGTATGCATAATCATATATGACAGCAAGAATAGATTATATTTTCATTAATATATTTACCTTTTATGACCTAGCATAGCATGGATCTGAAAATTAAATTATTCTCCTTTATATTTAAACACCTGCATACTCATTTGTGAGGAAATGAATTAATCATTCAACCTATATTATATCACCTAATATATCCAAGCATGGATCAGAAAAAGTGCCAGAGATTTTTGTTACTTTTGATAATTAAAATAGTCATTTTTTCAGACAACAGAAGACTTGACAGAAACAAAATTCAGTATGTCATTCTCAAAAACAACAACAATAACAATACTAACATTAGAAGGGGTAAGAAGAACTACTGAATTAGATCCCAGGTTATTCATGTTTTCTAATTATAGAGCCTATATATATTTAGATGTTTTATATAGATATAGACATAGATATTTAGATACTAAAAAGTAATGTCAAAATCAGGGGCACCTGGTTGGCTCAGTCAGTGGAATGTGTGACTCTTGATTTTGGGATTGTGAGTTTGAGCACCATATTGGGTATAGAGATTACATACATACATACATAAATATTTAAAAACCAATGTCAAAATCCATACTGCTAATTTCTTTTCTTCATTTCCTGTCAAGTCCACACAAATAGCAAAGAAGTAGCCTGATTTTAGAACATGTTATTTCCCGGACATGTACTGAGATTAATAAAAATGAAAAATCTTTCCTAATTTTTCTACTTTTAAAATAATAGCATATAATGAGAACTCTGAAACTTTGCAATATCCTAAACTGACTTATGAATTAATAAAGACTATGGTGTATATTCAGCACATCTTTAGTGTTCATCTTTCCCCCTTGAAATTTGATACTTCATTTGTGTAACTATTAAGCAAAACACTCCTGGTCACATAGCAGGAAGCACAATTCATATTCAGTACTAAATCAGAACCTCTAAAATGTTCTCATTGTGTATATGGGTTTTTAGGAGATGTTGTTTATAAAAAAGAAAAAATCTTATCAAGTTGGGAATGTTGCGTTAAAGATGTTTCTTTATTGTAAGAATTCCCATGACCTTAATAGGCAAATATTTATGGTGAAATTATAAGGGGGAAGAGCATAGGTGAAATATTTTCTAATGTCATTTGACTATGGCAATTTTTTTTATAATATAGCAATTACTATATCACTGAACTAGGGCTCCATTTCTGAAGCACTCCCCCAAGCTATAACTAGTATTTATCAATGAATTTTTTAAAGTATTTTCTTGTGATATTAATCACCATATATTACATCATTAGTTTTTAATGTAGTGTTCCATGATTCATTGTTTGTGCATAACAGCCAGTGCTCCATGCAGAACACGCCCTCTTTAATACCCATCACCAGGCTAACCCATCCCCCCACCCGCCTCCCCTCTAGAACCCTCAGTTTGTATTTTAGAGACAATCATCTCTCATTGTTCATCTCCCCCTCCAATTTACCCCCCTTCATTCTTCCCCTCCTGCTATCTTCTTCTTTTTTTTTCCTTTTATTCCTTAACATATGTTGCATTATTTGTTTCAGAGGTACAGATCTGTGATTCAATAGTCTTGCACAATTCACAGCACTCACCATAGCACATACCCTCCCCAATGTCTATCACCCAGCCACCCCATCCCTCCCACCCCCCACCACTCCAGCAACCCTCAGTTTGTTTCCTGAGATTAAGAATTCCTCGTAACAGTGAGGTCATATGATACATGTCTTTCTCAAATTGACTGATTTCACTCAGCATAACACCCTTCAGTTCCATCCACGTCGTTGCAAATGGCAAGATCTCATTTCCATTGATCTCATTCCTTTTGATGGCTGCATAATATTCCGTTGTGTATATATACCACCTCTTCTTTATCCATTCATCTGTCGATGGACATCTTGGCTCTTTCCAAGTTTGGCAACTGTGGACATTGCTGTTATAAACATTGGGGTGCACGTACCCCTTAGGATCCCTACATTTGAATCTTTGTGGTAAATACCCAGTAGTGCAATTGCTGGATCATATGGTAGCTCTATTTTCAACTTTTTGAGGACCTCCATACTGTTTTTCAGTGTGGTTGCAGCAGCGTGCATTCCCACCGACAGTGTAGGATGGTTCCCCTTTCTCCACATCCCCGCCAAAATCTGTCATTTCCTGACTTGTTAATTTTAGCCATTCTGACCTGTGTGAGGTGGTATCTCATTGAGGTTTTCATTGGATTTCCCTGATGCCGAGCAATGTTGAGCAATTTTTCATGTGTCTGTTGGCCATTGGATATCTTCTTTGGAACAATGTCTGTTCATGTATTCTGCCCATTTCTTGATTGGACTATTTGTTCTTTGGGTGTTGAGTTTGATAAATTCTTTATAGATTTTGGATACTAGCCCTTTATCTGATATGTCATTTGCAAATATTTTCTCCCATTCTGTCAGTTGTCTTTTGGTTTTGTGGACAGTTTCTATTGCTGTGCAAAAGCTTTTTATCTTGATGAAATCCCAAAAGTTCATTTTGCCCTTGCTTCCCAGCCTTTGGCGATGTTTCTAGGAAGAAGTTGCTGCAGCTGAGGTCAAAGAGGTTGCTGCCTGTGTTCTCCTTTAGGATTTTGATGAACTCCTGTCTCACATTTAGGTCTTTCAACCATTTGGAGTCTATTTTTGTGTGTGGTGTAAGGAAATGGTCCAGTTTCATTCTTCTGCATGGGGCTGTCCAATTTTCCCTACACCATTTGTTGAAGAGACTGTCTTTTTTCCATTGGACATTCTTTCCTGCTTTGTCAAAGATGAGTTGACCATAGAGTTGAGGGTCCATTTCTGGGCTCTCGATTCTGTTCCATTGATCTATGTGTCTGTTTTTGTGCCAGTACCATACTGTCTTGATGATTACAGCTTTGTAATAGAGCTGGAAGTCCGGAATTGTGATGCCGCCAGCTTTGCTTTGCTTTTTCAACATTCCTCTGGCTATTTGGGGTCTTTTCTGGTTCCATAAAAATTTTAGGATTATTTGTTCCATTTCTTTGAAAAAAGTGGATGGTATTTTGATGGGGATTGCATTGAATGTGTAGATTGCTCTAGGTAGCATTGACATCTTCACAATGTTTGTTCTTCCAATCTATGAGCATGGAACATTTTTCCATTTCTTTGTGTCTTCCTCAATATCTTTCATGAGTATTTTATAGTTTTCTGAGTACAGATCCTTTGCCCCTTTGGTTAGATTTACTCCTAGGGATCTTATGGTTTTGGGTGCAATTGTAAATGGGATCGACTCCTTAATTTCTCTCTTTTCTGTCTTGTTGTTGGTGTATAGGAATGCCACTGATTTCTGTGCATTGATTTTATATCCTGCCACTTTACTGAATTCCTGTATGAGTTCTAGCAGTTTTGGGGTGGAGTCTTTGGGGTTTTCCACCTAAAGTATTATATCATCTGCAAAGAGTGAGAGTTTGACTTCCTTTTTGCCGATTTGGATGCCTTTGATTTCTTTTTGTTGTCAGATTGCTGTGGCTAGGACTTCTAATATTATGTTGAATAGCAATGGTGATAGTGGACATCCTGGCCGCATTCCTGACCTTAGGGGGAAAGGTCTCAGTTTTTCCCCATTGAGAAAGATATTTGCTGTGGGTTTTTCATAGATGGCTTTTATGATATTGAGGGATGTACACTCTATCCCTATACTCTGACGAGTTTTGATCAGTAAAGGATGCTGTACTTTGTCAAATGCTTTTTCTGCATCTATTGAGAGGATCATATGATCTTTGTTCTTTCTTTTGTTAATATATTGTATCACGTTGATTGATTTGCAGATGTTATACCAACTTTGCAGCCCAGGGATAAATCCCACTTGGTCATGGTGAATAATCCTTTTAATGTATTTTGGTGAGAATTTTTGCATCCATGTTCATCAAGGATATTGGTCTGTAATTCTCCTTTTTCATGGGGTCTTAGTCTGGTTTTGGGATCAAGGTCATGGTGGCCTCATAAAAGGAGTTTGGAAGTTTTCCTTCCATTTCTAACTTTTGGAACAGTTTCAGAAGAATAGATATTAATTCTTCTTTAAAAGTTTGGTAAAATTCCCGTGGGAAGCCATCTGGCCCCGGGCTTTTGTTTGTTGGGAGATTTTTGACGACTGCTTCAATTTCCTTAGTGGTTATAGGTCTGTTCAGGTTTTCTATTTCTTCCTGGTTCAATTTTGGTAGTTGATACATCTCTAGGAATGCATCCATTTCTTCCAGGTTATCTAATTTGCTGGCATAGTGTTGCTCATAATATGTTCCTATAATTGTTTGTATTTCTTTGGTGTTGGTTGTGATCTCTCCTCTTTCATTCATGATTTTGTTGATTTGAGTCATTTCTCTTTTCTTTTTTGATAAGTCTGGCCAAGGGTTTATCAATCTTGTTAATTCTTTCAAAGGACCAGCTCCTAGTTTCATTGATCTGTTCTACTGTTCTTCTGGTTTCTATTTCATTGATTTCTGCTCTGATCTTTATTATTTCTCTTCTCCTGCTGGGTTTAGGATTTATTTGCTGTTTTTTTTCTCTAGCTCCTTTAGGTGTAGGGTTAGCTTGTGTGTTTGAGACCTTTCTTGTTTCTTGAGAAAGGCTTGTATTGCTATATACTTTCCTCTCAGGACTGCCTTTGCTGTATCCCAAAGATTTTGGACAGTTGTGTTTTCATTTTCATTGGTTTCCATGAATTTTTTTAATTCTTCTTTAATTTCCTGGTTGACCCATTCATTCTTTAGTAGGTTGCTCTTTAGCCTCCATGTATTTGAGTTCTTTCTGATTTTCCTCTTGTGATTGGGTTCTAGTTTCAAAGCATTTGTGATCTGAAAATATGCAGGGAATGATCCCAATCTTTTGGTACTGGTTGAGACCTGATTTGTGACCTAGGATGTGATCTATTCTGGAGAATGTTCCATGGGCGCTAGAGAAGAATGTGTACTTTGTTGCTTTGGGATGGAATGTTCTGAATATGTCTGTGAAGTCCATTTGGTCCAGTGTGTCATTTAAAGTCTTTATTTCCTTGTTGATGTTTTGCTTAGATGATCTGTCCATTTCATTAAAGGGGGTGTTTTTTTTTAAGATTTTATTTATTTATTTGAGAGAGAGAGAATGAGAGATAGAGAGCACGAGAGGGAATAGGGTCAGAGGGAGAAGCAGACTCCCTGCTGAACAAGGAGCCCGATGTGGGACTCGATCCCGGGACTCCAGGAGCATGACCTGAGCCGAAGGCAGTCACTTAACCAACTGAGCCATGCAGGCACCCAGTCAGGGGGGTATTAAATTCCCCCACTATTATTGATTGTTGTCAATGTGTTTCTTTGCTTAATTAAAAAAAAATATTTATTTATTCATGAAAGACAGAGAGAGAGAAAGAGAGAGGCAGAGGGAGAAGCAGGCTCCCAAGGAGCAGGGAGCCCAATGCGGGACTCGATCCCAGGACCCTGGGATCATGACCTGAGCCGAAGGCAGACACTTAACCATCTGCTTAACCATTGGCTTAACCAAGCCACCCAGGCGCCCGTGTTTCTTTGCTTTTGTTATTAATTGCCTTATATAACTGACTGCTCCCATGTTAGGGGCATAGATATTTACAATTGTTAGATCTTCTTGTTGGATAGACCCTTTAAGTAGGATATAGTGTCCTTCCTCATCTCTTATTACAGTCTTTGTTTAAAATCTAATTTGTCTGATATAAGGATTGCCACCCCAGCTTTCTTTTGGTGTCCATTAGCATGGTAAATGATTTTCCACCCCCTCACTTTCAATGTGGGGTGTCTTTGGGTCTAAAATGAGTCTCTTGCAGACAGTGTATCGATGGGTCATTTTGTAATCCAATCTGATAGGCTATGCCTTTAGATTGGGACATTTAGCCCATTTACATTCAGGGTAACTATTGAAAGATATGGATTTAGTGCCATTGTATTGCCTGTAAGGTGACTGTTCCTGTATATTGTCTGTGTTCCTTTCTGGTCTATGCTGCTTTTAGGCTCTCTCTTTGCTTAGAGGACCCCTTTCAATATTTCTTGGAGGGCTGGTTTTGTGTTTGCAAATTCCTTTAGTTTTTGTTTGTCCTGGAAGCTTTTTATCTCTCCTTCTATTTTCAATGACAGCCTAGCTGGATATAGTATTCTTGGCTGCATATTTTTCTCATTTAGTGCTCTGAAGATATCATGCCAGTCCTTTCTGGCCTGCCAGGTCTCTGTGGATAAGTTTACATATCTCTTCTCCTTAGCTGATTTCAAGATTTTCTCTTTGTCAATGAGACGTGTAAGTTTTACTATTAGATGTTGGGTTGTTGACCTATTCTTATTGATTTTGAGAGGGGTTCTCTGTGCCTCCTGGATTTTGATGCCTGTTTCCTTCCCCACATTAGGGAAGTTCTCTGCTATAATTTGCTCCAATATACCTTCTGCCCCCCTCTCTCTTCTTCTTCTGGGATCCCAATTATTCTAACGTTGTTTCGTCTTATCGTATCACTTATCTCTCGAATTCTGCCCTTGTGATCCAGTAGTTGTTTATCTCTCTTTTTCTCAGCTTCTTTATTTTCCATCATTTGGTCTTCTATATCATTGATTCTCTCTTCTGCCTCATTTATCCTAGCGGTTAGTGCCCCCATTTTTGATTGCACCTCATTAATAGCCTTTTTGATTTTGACTTGGTTAGATTTTAATTCTTTTATTTCTCCAGAAAGGGTTTCTCTAATAACTTCCATGCTTTTTTCAAGCCCAGCTAGTATCTTTAAAATCATGATTCTGAACTCTAGGTCCGACATCTCACTAATGTCCGAATTGAGTAGGTCCCTGGCAGACGGTACTACCTCTTATTCTTTTAGTTGAGGTGATTTTTTTCGTCTTGTCATTTTTCCAGAGGAGAATAGATGAATGAGAGAACCAAATGCTACAGGTTAACAATGTCCCCAGAAAATATGCTCTAAACAAATCAGGAAAGACCTGAAACCAGGGGAAAAGAAAAGGAAAGAAAGAAAAAAAAAGAGAAAATAAAAAGAAGATAAAAACAAACAAAAACAGAACAAAACAAAAAAACAGAATATGTTCAAATATGATCAGGCTGGTGAATAGTTCAGTGCCACACAGTAGATTTTGGGTGTATTTTGTCTGTTAGAAAAGAGTGCCTCCTAAAATTTTAAAGAAAGAAAGACTTATATATGTACAAAATAAGGGTTGATATGATGAAGGGATGGAATATGACTGTAAAGATGAAAATTATAAAAAATTTTATAAAAGGAATTGATCAGAAGTTATTTGAAAAAATAAAGAAGAGGATTTAAAAAAGGGAAAGAAAGAAAGAAAAAGCAGAGAGAATGTGATCAGGCAGGAGACTGGAAAAAAGCCATACACTAGAGATTTAGGGTATATTTTGATATGTTAGAAGAAACTGTATCTCAAAATTTTAAAGAGAGAACAACTTATATATATATGCCTAAACTAAGGGTAACTACTATGAAGGGATAGAATATGACTCTAAAAATGAAAAATAAAAATGTTTTTTTTTGTTTTTTTTTTATATTAGTATTTAAATAGAAGATTTTATTTTATTTTTTTTTTGTTTTTTTGTTTTGTTTTGTTTTTTTTAATTTTTTATTGTTATGTTAATCACCATATATTACATCATTAGTTTTTGGTGCAGTGTTCCATGATTCATTGTTTGTTCATAACACCCAGTGCTCCATGCAGAACGTGCCCTCCTCAATACCCATCACCAGGCTAACCCATCCCCCTACCCCCCTCCCCTCTAGAACCCTCAGTTTGTTTTTCAGAGTCCATCATCTCTCATAGTTCGTCTCCCCCTCTGACATACTCCCCTTTTCTTCCTCTCCTGTTATCTTCTTCTTTTTCTTTTTTCTTAAAATATGTTGCATTATTTGTTTCAGAAGTACAGATCTGTGATTCAACAGTCTTGCACAATTCACAGCACTCACCGTAGCACATACCCTCCCCAATATCTATCATCCAGCCACCCCATCCCTCCCACCCCCAACCACTCCAGTAACACTCAGTTTCTTTCCTGAGATTAAGAATTCCTCATATCAGTGAGGTCATGTGATACATGTCTTTCTCTGATTGACTTATTTCACTCAGCATAACACCCTCCAGTTCCATCCACGTCGTTGCAAATGGCAAGATCTCATTCCTTTTGATGGCTGCATAATATTCCATTGTGTATATATACCACATCTTCTTTATCCATTCATCTGTCGATGGGCATCTTGGCTCTTTCCACAGTTTGGCTATGGTGGACATTGCTGCTATAAACATTGGGGTACATGTACCCCTTCGGGTCCCTACATTTGTATCTTTGTGGTAAATACCCAGTAGTGCAATTGCTGGATCGAACGGTAGCTCTAATTTCAACTGTTTGAGGAACCTCCATACTGTTTTCCAGAGGGGTTGCACCAGCTTGCATTCCCACCAACAGTGTAGGAGGGTTCCCCTTTCTCCACATCCCCGCCAACATCTGTCGTTCCCTGACTTGTTAATTTTAGCCATTCTGACGGGTGTGAGGTGGTATCTCATTGAGGTTTTGATTTGGATTTCCCTGATGCCAAGCGATGTTGAGCACTTTTTCATGTGCCTGTTGGCCATTTGGATGTCTTCTTTGGAGAAATGTCTGTTCATGTCTTCTGCCCATTTCTTGATTGGATTATTTGTTCTTTGAGTGTTGAGTTTGATAAGTTCTTTATAGATTTTGGATACTAGCCCTTTATCTGATACGTCATTTGCAAATATTTTCTCCCATTCTGTCGGTTGTCTTTTGGTTTTGTGGACTGTTTCTTTTGCTGTGCAGAAGCTTTTTATCTTGATGAAATCCCAATAGTTCATTTTTGCCCTGGCTTCCCGTGCCTTTGGCGATGTTTCTAGGAAGAAGTTGCTGCGGCTAAGGTCGGAAAGGTTGCTACCTGTGTTCTCCTTTAGGATTTGGATGGACTCCTGTCTCACGTTTAAGTCTTTCAACCATTTGGAGTCTATTTTTGTGTGTGGTGTAAGGAAATGGTCCAGTTTCATTCTTCTGCATGTGGCTGTCCAATTTTCCCAACACCATTTGTTGAAGAGACTGTCTTTTTGCCATTGGACATTCTTTCCTGCTTTGTCAAAAATAAGTTGACCATAGAGTTGAGGGTCCATTTCTGGGCTCTCAATTCTGTTCCATTGATCTATGTGTCTGTTTTTGTGCCAGTACCATACTGTCTTGATGATGACAGCTTTGTAATAGAGCTGGAAGTCCGGAATTGTGATGCCACCAGCTTTGCTTTTCTTTTTCAACATTCCTCTGGCTATTCTGGGTCTCTTCTGGTTCCATACAAATTTTAGGATTATTTGTTCCATTTCTTTGAAAAAAGTGGATGGTATTTTGATGGGGATTGCATTGAATGTGTAGATTGCTCTAGGTAGCATTGACATCTTCACAATGTTGATTCTCCCAATCCATGAGCATGGAACGTTTTTCCATTTCTTTGTGTCTTCCTCAATTTCTTTCCTGAGTATTTTATAGTTTTCTGAGTACAGATCCTTTGCCTCTTTGGTTAGATTTATTCCTAGGTATCTAATGGTTTTGGGTGCAATTGTAATTGGGATAGACTCCTTGATTTGTCTCTCTTCTGTCTTGTTGTTGGTGTATAGGAATGCCACTGATTTCTGTGCATTGATTTTATATCCTGCTACTTTACTGAATTCCTGTATGAGTTCTAGCAGTTTTGGGGTGGAGTCTTTTGGGTTTTCCACATACAGTATCATATCATCTGCAAAGAGTGAGAGTTTGACTTCCTCTTTGCCGATTTGGATGCCTTTGATTTCTTTTTGTTGTCTGATTGCTGTGGCTAGGACTTCTAATACTATGTTGAATAGCAGTGGTGAGAGTGGACATCCCTGCCGCGTTCCTGACCTTAGGGGAAAAGCTCTCAGCCTTTCCCCATTGAGAATGATATTCGCTGTAGGTTTTTCGTAGATGGCTTTTATGACATTGAGGTATGTACCCTCTATCCCTATACTCTGAAGAGTTTTGATCAAGAAAGGATGTTGTACTTTGTCAAATGCTTTTTCTGCATCTATTGAGAGGATCATATGATTCTTGTTCTTTCTTTTGTTAATGTATTGTATCACGTTGATTGATTTGCGGATGTTGAACCAGCCTTGCAGCCCAGGAATAAATCCCACTTGATCGTGGTGAATAATCCTTTTAATGTACTGTTGGATCCTATTGGCTAGTATTTTGGTGAGAATTTTTGCATCCATGTTCATCAAGGATATTGGTCTGTAATTCTCTTTTTTGATGGGGTCTTTGTCTGGTTTTGGGATCAAGGTAATGCTGGCCTCATAAAATGAGTTTGGAAGTTTCCCTTCCATTTCTATTTTTTGGAACAGTTTCAGGAGAATAGGTATTAATTCTTCTTGAAATGTCTGATAGAATTCCCCTGGGAAGCCATCTGGCCCTGGGCTTTTGTTTCTTGGGAGATTTTTGATGACTGTTTCAATTTCCGTAGTGGTTATAGGTCTGTTCAGGTTTTCTATTTCTTCCTGGTTCAATTTTGGTAGTTGATACATCTCTAGGAATGCACCCATTTCTTCCAGGTTATCTAATTTGCTGGCATAGAGTTGCTCATAATATGTTCTTATAATTGTTTGTATTTCTTTGGTGTTGGTTGTGATCTCTCCTCTTTCATTCATGATTTTGTTGATTTGGGTCATTTCTCTTTTCTTTTTGATCAGTCTGGCTAGGGGTTTATCAATCTTGTTAATTCTTTCAAAGAACCAGCTCCTAGTTTCGTTGATCTGTTCTACTGTTCTTTTGGTTTCTAGTTCATTGATTTCTGCTCTGATCTTTATGATTTCTCTTCTCCTGCTGGGTTTAGGCTTTCTTTGCTGTTCTTTCTCCAGCTCCTTTAGATGTAGGGTTAGGTTGTGTATTTGAGACCTTTCTTGTTTCTTGAGAAAGGCTTGTATTGCTATATACTTTCCTCTCAGGACTGCCTTTGCTGTATCCCAAAGATTTTGAACAGTTGTGTTTTCATTTTCATTGGTTTCCATGATTTTTTTAATTCTTCTTTAATTTCTTGGTTGACCCATTCATTCTTTAGTAGGATGCTCTTTAGCCTCCATGTATTTGAGTTCTTTCCGACTTTCCTCTTGTGGTTGAGTTCTAGTTTCAAAGCATTGTGGTCTGAAAATATGCAGGGAATGATCCCAATCTTTTGGTACCGATTGAGACCTGATTTGTGACCTAGGATGTGATCAATTCTGGAGAATGTTCCATGGGCACTAGAGAAGAATGTGTATTCCGTTGCTTTGGGATGGAATGTTCTGAATATGTCTGTGAAGTCCATTTGGTCCAGTGTGTCATTTAATATCTTTATTTCCTTGTTGAGCTTTTGCTTAGATGATCTGTCCATTTCAGTCAGGGGGGTGTTAAAATCCCCCACTATTATTGTATTGTTGTCAATGTGTTTCTTTGCTTTTGTTATTAATTGGCTTATATAATTGGCTGCTCCCATGTTCGGGGCATAGATATTTACAATTGTTAGATCTTCTTGTTGGATAGACCCTTTAAGTAGGATATAGTGTCCTTCCTCATCTCTTATTACAGTCTTTGTTTTAAAATCTAGTTTGTCTGATATAAGGATTGCCACCCCAGCTTTCTTTTGGTGTCCATTAGCATGGTAAATGGTTTTTCACCCCCTCACTTTCAATCTGGGGGTGTCTTTGGGTGTAAAATGAGTCTCTTGCAGACAGCATATTGACGGGTCTTGTTTTTTAATCCAATCTGATAGCCTGTGTCTTTTGATTGGGGCATTTAGCCCATTTACATTCAGGGTAACTATTGAAAGGTATGAATTTACTGCCATTGTATTACCTGTAAGGTGACTGTTAACTGTCTGTTGTCTGTGTTCGTTTCTGCTCTTTGCTGCTTTTAGGTTCTCTCTTTGCTTAGAGGACCCCTCTCAATATTTCTTGGAGGGCTGGTTTCGTGTTTGCAAATTCTTTTAGTTTTTGTTTGTTCTGGAAGCTTTTGATCTCTCCTTCTATTTTCAATGATAGCCTAGCTGGATATAGTATTCTTGGCTGCATATTTTTCTCGTTTAGTGCTCTGAAGATATCTTGCCAGTCCTTTCTGGCCTGCCAGGTCTCTGTGGATAGGTCTGTTGCCAATCTAATGTTTCTACCATTGTAGGTTACATATCTCTTCTCCCGAGCTGCTTTCAGGATTTTCTCTTTGTCTCTGAGACTCGTAAGTTTTACTATTAGATGTCGGGGTGTTGACCAATTTTTATTGATTTTGAGAGGGGTTCTCTGTGCCTCCTGGATTTTAATGCCTGTTTCCTTCCTCACATTAGGGAAGTTCTCTGCTATAATTTGCTCCAATATACCTTCTGCCCCTCTCTCTCTCTCTTCTTCTTCTGGGATCCCAATTATTCTAATGTTGTTTCGTCTTATCGTATCACTTATCTCTCGAATTCTGCCCTCGTGATCCTGTAGTTGTTTCTCTCTCTTTTTCTCAGCCTCTTTATTTTCTATCATTTGGTCTTCTATATCGCTGATTCTCTCTTCTGCCTCATTTATCCTAGCATTTAGTGCCCCCATTTTTGATTGCACCTCATCAATAGCCTTTTTGATTTCGATTTGGTTAGATTTTAGTTCTTTTATTTCTCCAGAAAGGGTTTCTCTAATAACTTCCACGCTTTTTTCAAGCCCAGCTAGTATCTTTAAAGTCATGATTCTGAACTCTAGGTCCGACATCGTACTAATGTCCGTATTGAGTAGGTCCCTGGCTGACGGTACTACCTCTTGTTCTTTTTGCTGAGGTGATTTCTTTCGTCTTGTCATTTTGTCCAGAGGAGAATAGATGAATGAGAGAACAAAAGGCTAACAGGTTTACTACGTCCCCAGCAAATATACTGTATACAAATCAGAAAAGACCCGAAACCAGGGGAAAAGAAAGGGAAAGAAAGAAAAAAGAAAGAGAAAAAGAAAAAAAAAGAAAAAAAAGATAAAAACAAAAACAAAACAATTCAAAAAAGGCAGAATATGATCAAATATGATCAGGCTAGTGCATAGATCAGTGCCACACACTAGATTTTGGGCGTATTTTGGTCTGTTAGAAAAAAGTGCCTCCTAAAATTTTAAAGGAAGAAAGACATATATGTACAAAATAAGGGTTTATACAATGAAGGGATGGAAGATGACTGTAAAGATGAAAATTATAAAAGATTTTATAAAAGGACTTGGTAAGATAAGTTGTTTGAAAAAAGAAAGAAGATTTAAGGAAAAAAAAAAAAGGAAAAAGGGAGAGAATGTGATCAGGCAGGAGACTAGAACAAAGCCATACACTAGTGATTTAGGGTATATTTTGATCTGTTAGAAGAAACTGTACCTCAAAATTTTAAAGAGAGAACAACTTATATATATATGCCAAAAACAAGGATAACTACTATGAAGGGATAAAATATGACTCTAAAAATGAAAAAAAAAATGTTTTTTTTTAAAAAAAAAGGGATTTATAAGATGTTGGTTGAAAAAGGGAAAAAGAAAAATAAAAAAAAGTCAACAAAAATTAACTTTGATGAAATAATGAATCATGGTAAAAAAAAAAGCCATGAATCTATGTGCAGTATTCCCTTAGCGCTGGAGTTCTCCTATTCTCCTTGATCGATCAACTTGGTCTTGGCTTGCTGGCTGTTTGTGTTGATCTTCTGGGGGAGGGGCCTGTTGCTGTGGTTTCCAAATGTCTTTGCCGGA
This sequence comes from Zalophus californianus, assembly GCF_009762305.2. Lineage (NCBI taxonomy): Eukaryota > Metazoa > Chordata > Mammalia > Carnivora > Otariidae > Zalophus > Zalophus californianus. The sequence goes on from NC_045599.1 coordinate 78,598,454, forward strand.
GGCGGAATTGCCCCGCCCTTGTCGGTCCGGGCTAAGGAAGCTGCTCCAGTTTGCTCTCAGGAGCTTTTGTTCCCTGCAAGCTCTCGGCACAGCTTTGGAGGACCAGGGCGAAAATGGCGGCCTCCCAGTCTCCGCCCGGAGGAGCCGAGAACTCAGGGCCCCACTCCTCAGTGCGCCCCCAGAGAAAAGCAGTCACTCCCGTGTCCCCGGTCTCCGGCCGCTCTCCATGCTCACCCGGCCTGTGATCGAGCGTTGCTATCTCTGGCACCCGACCCCGCTCGGAGTCTCCAAACCCAGCAGATCCCTGCAGTGCGTTCCCGCACCGCTCCTCCCCGGGAAGGAAGGGGAGTCTCCCCGGATCTGCTGCTTGTTGGGTCCTTGCTGGGGGAGCCGTGCCCCGACTGGGCCGCAGATCACAGTTTATGGCAACCCCGAGCTGAGAGCCCGCGACTCTGCTCCGTATCTGCAGCCGGCTTCCCCGCCCCGACACCTGGGAGCTCTGCCGCACTCAGGCACCCCCGGTCTCTCTGTGACCCCAAGGGTCCTGAGACCACACTGTCCCGGGAGGATTCCACCCCCCGCTTAGCCACTGCAGCGACGTCCCTCCGCCGAGCCAACTTTTAAAAGGTCCGATTTTGTGCTCCGCGGCTCTAGCACTTGCCAGAAGCGGCCGGCGGAGGCCCCTCCCCCGCCGTTTATCCTCCCGAATATCGCCTCGGATTCACTTCTCCGCACGTCCTACCTTCCAGTAAGTGGTCGCTTCTCTGTTCAGAGAGTTGTTGCTACTCTCCTGTTCGATCTCCTGTTGAGTTCGTAGGTGTTCAGAATGGTTTGATCCCTATTCAGCTGAATTCCTGAGACCAGACAAAATCTAGGTCTCCTACTCCTCCGCCATCTTGCTCCGCCCCCCCAAAAATGTTTTTTTTAAAAAAGGGATTGATACGATGTTAGTTGAAAAAGGGAAAAAGAAAAATTCAAAAAAAAGAAAAACAGTTAAAAAAATTAACTTTGAAAGACTAATGAATCATGGTAAAAAAGCCATGAATTCTATGTGCAGTATTCCCCTAGCGCTGGAGTTCCGCCGTTCTCATTGATCCGTAAACTTGGTCTTGGCTGGCTGTTCTTGCTGATCTTCTGGGGGAGGGGCCTGTTGCCGTGGTTTCCAAATGTCTTTGCCAGAGGCAGAATTGCCCTGCCCTTGCCGGGTCCGGGCTAAATAATCTGCTCCGGTTTGCTCTTAGGAGCTTTTGTTCCCTGCATATTTTCCATACAGCTTGGAAGGACGAGAGTGAAAATGGCGGCCTCCCAGTCTCCGCCAGGAGGAGCTGAGAACTTGGGGCCCCGCTCCTCAGTGCACCCCCAGAGAAAACCAGTCAGTCACTCCCATCTCCCCAGTCTCCGGCCGCACTCCGTGCTTACCCGACCTGTGACCAAGCGTTTGCATCTTCTGGCACCCAACCCTGTGTGGAGTCTCCAAACCCAGCAGATCCCTGCGGTGTGCTCCCACGCCACTCCTCCCGGGGGAGGAAGGGGAGTCTCCCCGGATCTGCCACTTGTTGGGTCGCTGCTGGAGGAGCAGTGGCCCGACTGTCACCGATCACAGTTTATGGCAACCCCGAGCTGAGAGATTGCTCCTCTGCTCCGTCTCTGCAGCCGGCTTCCCCGCTCCGATACCTGGGAGCTCTGCTGCACTCAGGCACCCCCAGTCTTTCTGTGACCCCGAGGGTCCTGAGACCACACTGTCCTGCGAGGGTTCCCTCCCCCCCTCCCCCCCCCCCCCGCTTAGCCACTGGAGTGATGTCCCTCAGCGGAGCCGACTTCTAAAAGTTCTGATTTTGTGCTCCGCGGCTCTATCACTTGCCAGAAGCAGCCGACGGAGACCCCCTCCCCCGCTGTCTATCCTCCTGAATATCGCCTGGGATTCACTTCTCCTCACGTCCTACTTTCCAGAAAGTGGTCGCTTTTCCATTCAGAGAGTTGCTATTCTTTTCTTTGATCTCCTGTTGAGTTCATAGGTGTTCAGAATGGTTTGATCCCTATTCAGCTGAATTCCTGAGACCAGACGAAATCCAGGTCTCCTACTCTTCTGCCATCTTGCTCCACCCCTATTAGTGAATTTTTGTCTCTTGCTTACTTTTCTATCTACTATAGACCAAATTCAGTCAATCTTCCATCTTATACTTCCTCTCTATTTCACTGCCCTTCATATTAACTATTGCCATTTGGCTTCTCACAGTTTATTCTTCCATTCTCACTCTAATCTAGTCTGTCGTTCATGCTGCAATGATAGTGCGTGCACCTTTCTAGCACGGATTGCTCATGTACCTCTGCAGCTCCTTCCTGTCCTTGTAGAACTAGTTTACATGCCATATCCATGGAACTTTCTGCAATACTCCTACTGAAAACACCTTAGCTATTATTCCAATTGCTCCATGAGTCTATTACTAAAAGGATTACACATGTCTAATTTTGCATGTGTATATCCATTTTGACTAAAAAATTTTGAATGTTTTTTTTTAAAGAGAAGAAGTAGACATTGGTACAGCTTATGAAGGATTTCCAATTTTCCGTATGGGTCCATGGTAAGGTAGCTCTTCACTAATCCTTGGATTAGGGTCATGTGACTCGGTGGATTAAACATGAATGGAAGAGAGTTAGCCTCTCTGTACAGAGAGAGGATAAAGCCTTAAGAGTCAGTGCATGGCTCACCACATTCTTTCTTTTTACAATAGCAAATTGCAATATGTCAGAGAGCCTGCCTAATCCTAGAATAAGAAAGACAGGAGCTGACTACTAAAATAGAGGTAGTAATGATGCAGCAGAAAAAAAAAAAGGTACTTGTTGAGATTATGGAGTTTTTTTGTTACCACAGTATAACCAAGCTTTTTCTTTGGCTACACAAAATGAAAAACGGACTGTCTTATATGTAAAAGATGAAAAAAAAAAAAAAAAGGAAAGAAAAGAAAGTATTAAATGGAGAAGAAGGGATCCAAAAATTATCAATGTTTATTTAAATAATGAGCTCTACTCATCTAAGTTTTTGTTGCTTACCAGATTTTAGGGAAATGCTACCAGAATAAACATACCAAATGAATTATTAAAGAATTATTTTAGTTAAAAAAATCTGAAAATAACAAAGTTCTGTTATCATGAATTTCTATTCCAAGTTGCCTCAGCCATTGCCTGCAACTTACTGACCTGTATTCAGTGACTATCCATGATACAATCATTTCAAACTTAAAAGGGCATACATATAATTTTCCATCATTGTTTCCATACTATTTGATAATATTTCTGTTATCATGCATAAGAAAATCAATAAGGTTCCAAAGAAATCTAAATTTTAAGGTAGTTAGCAAACTCTTCTTATTTTTTATTAGATTTCTAAAAATTTAAGATAAAATGATCACAGCTGATCACATTGACCTTCTGACAGACATATTATCATGGAAATGTCTATAAATAGTGAAACTTGAATTAAAATAACCCATCAGGCTTCTTTCCTATCAAAGACTTTTTTCTTTTCTATGATAGGACAATATAATGAAGGTCCCATGCTCTGAGAACTCTGAGGGATTTTTTTTTTTTTTAAGATTATACTTATTTGACAGAAAGAGTGAGAGCAGGTGGAGGGGCAGAGTGAGAGAGAGAAAGTATCTCAAGCAGACTCCATGCTGAGTGAGGAGCAAGACTTGGGGCTTGATCTCATGACCCTGAGATCATGATCTGAGCCAAAATCAAGAGTTGGATGCTTAACACTGAACCACCCAGGTACCCCATGAACTCTGAGGGATTTTTGTGAGCCCCTAGCATTAGTAAACATATATGTGTTTGTGACATTGTGATATTTTGAGGGTATTAAGGACCAATATGGTTGTATCTTTAATACTTTTCCCACTCTATTATATCACATAAACAACAACAGCAAGAATACTTTTTCCATCCTATTATATCACAATGCAGTAATATTGACCATATTGTCAGACACTAATTGGTTTAAGCCTTCATTTTATAAATGGAAGTTGTGACCTACTTGTAGGTTATCAAATCTACTTACAGTGTTGTAGTTAGCATTTAAATAAATAAAATCAAATAAAATGTGGGAGTTCTGCTATTTGAAAAATTGGTTTTGTGTATGTACACGTGTTCCTGATGACTCACAATGTAAATACCCGTTTTTGTTTGATGAGGTTGGTCATCGGATAAGTTTAAACTCACCTATCTGAGCTAGCCAGTGTTAAGTAATCCTATCCTATTGCTAGAAGTTCATTTAGACAGGGACAAATTTAAATCAGTCAGTGCAGGGCGCCTGGGTGGCTCAGTTGGTTAAGTGACTGCCTTCGGCTCAGGTCATGATCCTGGAGTCCCGGAATCAAGTCCCACATCGGGTTCCCTGCTGAGCAGGGAGTCTGCTTCTCCCTCTGACCCTCTTCCCTCTCGTGCTCTCTATCTCTCATTCTCTCTCTCTCAAATAAATAAATAAAATCTTTAAAAAAAATAAAATAAAAAAATAAATCAGTCAGTGCTTGGAAATCCCCTGGTTATATAAATGAGTACTACAGAAGATTTACAAAGGGCCTTTCCTTCTCTCTTTTGAGAAAAGTTTTGGAAGTTATTTTTCTCCTTTCCTTTGGAAATTGAGTATGAATATATATGGCCTAGAATAACTGTAGTTTTGTAGATGTCAGTCTGAAGATAAAATTCACACCAAGGGTTTCAGAGCAAAGCAGGAAGAGCTTTGATATACCCAGCCACATTACTTATATTCCCCTCAAACTCCTCAGTTATATGAACCTAGAATTCTCTAACTTTTAAGCTAGGATCGCCAAGAATGACAATAGTCAAAATATCCAATATAAAATGTATCTTAGGGGCACCTGGGTGGCTCAGTCGTTAAGCATCTGCCTTCGGCTCAGGTCATGATCCCAGGGTCCTGGGATTAAGCCCCACATCGGGCTCCCTGCTCAGCAGGAAGCCTGCTTCTCCCTCTCCCACTCCCCCTGCTTGTGTTCCCTCTCTCACTGTATCTCTCTGTCAAGTAAATAAATAAAATCTTAAAAAAAAATGTATCTTAGGTCATACAGAATCACTGTAATAGGAAACTTTATAATATCTGCCATAGCCATGAAGTAATAAGTGCAGTTGCATGTAAAGAAAAGCTAAAATAATGATCTAAAAAATAACAGAGTGACAGTTTTCTTTTTCTTTTTTTCTTAGATTTTCTTTCTTTATTTGACAGGGAAAGCGCATAAGTAGAGCGGCAGGCAGAGGGAGAGACAGAGGTTTTCTGCTGAGCAGGGATCCCGACTCAGGACTCGATCCCAGGACCCTGGGATCATGACCTGAGCCAAAGACAGATGCTTAACTGACTGAGCCACCCAGGTACCCCAGAGTTACAATTTTCAAGCAGAAATTAAGATGAGGCCACTAAGGGCATTGTTTCAGAGGCCCAAAGACATCAGATCTAAAGTCTCAGCAATGCACTTGGTCATTTCCTTATGGATGTAGGGTGGCTGTTTTATTATCAGACACCTTGTTTGAATTTTGTTCAGGAATAGGAAATGTTCAAAGGATGAAGACAGAGTGGAAAATGTAGATTTTCTTTTTATGCTGGGCAAATTAGGGTTAGAAGAAAGTTACAGTTCTCATTAGGAAATAAGAAGAGAATGTATTTTGGAAAGGAGCAAGCAGTCTCTGACACATCTACTCCAGCGTGGACAGAACAAGAAATTTCACTGTGCACTGAGAATCTACATCTTTCATGTACATCAGTGAGATAGGATGGCAGAGGGTTACCCATTATTCCAAAGTTAAATAAAATTCTAAGTATTCTAGAAATCCAGGGACAGGACAAATATTTTTCCAGATGTCTCAAGGAAGAAAATAGAATAGTCATTATGTCATACAAGACCAAGTCCCTCTCTGTGTAAGACAAGGGAAGACTAATTCTCCAGGGTGGTCATTTTACCAAATGCATAAATCTGCTGTATGACAGCCACAATTCAAAACACTAGAATTCTAGCACTATCAAGTAAGAAGTAATGATCCACAGACCAAATTAAAATTGCTCATTATGCTGAGGAAATACAACTTTGAATGGTATAACAGAACGTTTCTCTTGAAATAGCTATATTATCCATCTTTTAAAAGAATAATGAAAGAAAACTTCTTTGAGAGTTACCAATTGAAGAAAACTTTGTCTTTAGATGGCACACTGGAAGAATCTTATTAAGTTCATATATATTCATATATTTCTAACTATATATCTATACCTACAATACATATCTACATCTATAGATATATAGATATAGATTACTTATATATTATATAGTCATGTATAATATGTATATAATCTTATAGAGATATAGACTGCTTATATAGTGATACATAATAGTTATATATATATAAAATAGAAATAGAAATAATATGTATTTATTTATAGTATTTTATATTATAAATAAAAATAGTTTCGGAGATTTTAAAACAAGAATTTGGGATCAGATAATTCTGGATCAAACATTTCAACAGAAGTGAACTCTCCATTCAGTCAAACAAAAATGTGATTTTTATCTTCATACAGTTTTGTCCTGCTGTTTGAGATGATCATTTTTAAAACAAAACATGGCTTGTTCTTTGAACAGACAAAAACTATGGAGAATGTTTTGCTGATGAAATCAGAAGCACTGTTCCTCAGAAATGAGCATTTAAATTGTTAATTTTTCAATGTATAAATGGAAGGCAGGGAGGATGAGTATAAGTACAGGGAGAAATAGACCAATCTATAATTTTATTTTGAAATTTAAATATTTCTCTCTCAATAATTGTAGGACAAATTAAGTGAAAATCAATAGGATATAAAATATCTGAGCAACCCAAATAATCAGCTTTAACACATTGACTTTTATAGAACAATCTGCCAAACAACAGCAGAATACATTCTTTTCAAGTACACATGGAATATTTACTGAGATAGACCATAAAACAAGTGTCAGCTAATTTAAAATGATTTAAGTCATACAAACATATTCTCTGACAATGACTGAATTAAATTAGAAATTAGTAAAAGAAAGATATGTGTGGGCGCCTGGGTGGCTCAGTTGGTTGAGCGACTGCCTTCGGCTCAGGTCGTGATCCTGGAGTCCCGGGATCGAGTCCCACATCGGGCTTCCTGCTCAACGGGGAGTCTGCTTCTCCCTCTGACCCTCTTCCCTCTTGTGCTTTCTATCTCTCATTCTCTCTCTCTCTCAAATAAATAAATAAAATCTTTAAAAAAAAAAAGAAAGATATGTGTAAAATCCATGAATATTTGGAAATGAAACACATTTCTAAGTAGCCCAAAGGTCAAAAGAGAAACAAAATAAAATTGCAAAATATTTCAAGAGAATGAAAATGAAAAGAAAATCCTAATTTGCAAGACTCCAATGAAGCAGTACTAAAGAAATATATAGCAATAGTGCCTTTATTAGGAAAGAAAAAAACTTTTCAAATCAATCATCTTAGTTTCCACCCTAAGAAACTAGCAAAGAGTAAATTAAATCCAAAGTAAGCAGATAAGAAAGGCATATTAAATATTAAAGTGATAAAAATGTAATAGATAAAATAAAATCAATAAAAAAGATCAATGTAACCAAAAAGTAGTTTTTGAGATCATAAAATTGATAAACCTATAGATTGTCAGATCAAGGGAAAAAAAATAAAAGAAATTACCAATGCCCAAAATGAGAGAGGTGACATCACCAGAGATTCTGCAGACTTTAAAGAATAAACAGAATATTATCAACAAATTCATGGCAGTAAGTTGACAGTGTACGTGAAATGAACACATTCCTTGACACAGTTTACACGGAAGATTACAAAGGTAAACAAAAGAGAACAAAACCTCAGGCCTCAACAACTATGCTAATGAATTCTATGAAATATTCAGGAAAAAATTAATATCAATACTACACCACTCTTCCAGATAATTGATGAGGAGGGAATACATTCCAATCAAAGACATTAGAAGAAAAGAAAGTTGCAGAATGTAGATACAAAAATTTTGAAAATTTTATTAATTTGAGGGGTGCCTGGTGGCTCAGTCCATTAAGCATCCAACTCTTGATCTCAGGTCAGGTCTTAATCTCAGGGTCATGAGTTCAAGCCCCACACTGGGCTCCATAATGGGTTCTATTCTGGGTGTGGAGTCTACTAAAAAAAGGAATTATTAAACTGACCCAACAGCTAATCACCAGAGTTTATCTCAGGAATTCAGGACTGGATTAAAATACAAAAATCAACTAATATAACCTGCTATATTAACACTAAAAAGGAAAATAGAAAACCTATAAACATGGCAGTAGATGTATAAAAAATCATTTGACAAAATGAACAATGAAATAGAAGAGAATTTCTTCAATTTTATAATGGACATCTATGAAAAACCTTGTGTTAACAGCATGATGGATAGTGAAACACTGAGTGCTTTCCTCCTAAGAGCCTCACTTCTATGCAACATTATCTTGAGATTTTAGGCAGTGAAATAAACCAAAAAAGGCAATAAAAGTTATCCAGATTAGAGAAAAAGTAATAAAACTTTATTCCTAGAAGACATGATCATCTATGTAGAAAATTTTGTAAAGCTCACAAAAGAAAACCTACCTGAACTATTAAGTCAGTTTAGTAAGTCTGCCTAGTATCAGATCAGTAGAAAAAAATATCAATTGTATTTCTATGTACTAGCAACATAATCAAAATTTGAATTAAAAATACACCATATACTGTAGCATCACAAAGTATGAAATCCTTAAGAATAAATTTGGTGAAATATGTGGAAGACTGATACAGTGAACACTAAAATCATTTTTGAGAAAAAATAAAGACCATTTAAATTAATGGAGTGATACACTGTGGTCATGTGTCAGATCACTTGATATTAAGCTGTAAATTTTCTCCATATTGATCTTTAGATTCTATCTAATCAAATAAAAATCCCAGAAGGGTTTTTGAGGGTTTTTTTTTTTGTAAAGATTGTCAAACTGATTCTAAATTCCATATGGAAATGCAAAGAGCCTAGTATACTCAAAACAATTTTGAAAAAAATATGAAGATGGAAGACTAATGACTTTATAAATCTGTACTTTTGAAACAGTGTTGTATTGGTCTAATGGAACAGAATAGATAGTCTAGAAATATACCCAAACAGAAAAGGATAACTGATTTTTTTTTTGAGAGAGAGACACAGTGTGAGCAGTACTGAAAAAGGGCAACTTCGTCCCTTTATTTTTTTTTAACTGTTTTTTTCTTAAGAGAGAGAGGAGAGTATGAACAGTAGAGGAAGAAGGAGAAAGAGAGTCTTAAGCAGGTTCCACACCCAATGCAGAGCCCGATGGCAGGACTCAATCTCATGACCCTGAGATCATGACCTGAGCCAAGATCAAGAGTTAGACACTTAACCAACTGACTGAGCCACCCAGGTGCACCAAGGATAACTGATTTTTAATGACTGTGCAAAGGAATTCAGTGGAGTAAAGGAATTCAGTGGAGTAAGAATAGCTTTTTGAACAAATGGTCATTTAAAAAGAGGATATCTGCATGCAGAGAAAAGTGAAATTGGATCTATATTTAAAGAATGATTAACTCAATATGGACTGTAGACCTGAATGTACAACCTAAAACTCATAATATCAGGAAAAGTATAGAAAAATTATTTATGTCTCTGGATTTTAGATCTGACACAAAAATCATTTTTCTTAAAGGAAAAATATTAAGTTGGACTTCATCAAGATTTAAAATACCTGCTCTTCAAAAGCCATTCCCAAGAGAATGAAGAGAAGCCAAAAACTGGGAAAACTATTTGCAAACCATAAAAACTTGTATCCAGAATATATAAAGAACTCCTAAATCTGAATGATAAGAAAAACTCAATATAAAGTGATCTGAAGTTTAGATCAAATACTTCATAAAAAAAGACTGAGGATGGCAAATTAAGCACATGGAAAGTTGTGAAATATCATTACATACTTAAAAAGACTCCCGTATAAAGGTTCATTGCAACTTTATTCGCATTAACCAAAAACTGGAAACAACAGAATTATGCATCAACAGGTGAATGGATAAACAAATTATGGCTTAATTGGTATAATAAAATACTTCCAGCAATATAAAGAAACAGACAGCTACATGCAACAACATAAATGAACCTTGACATAATTATGCTGAGTGAAAGAAGTCAGAGAAAAGGAGAACATCTGTATGTTACCATTTACATAAAATTCTAGAAAATGCAAATATAATCTCTAGTGGTTGCCTAGGAACAGCTAAGGGATAGGAGGAAAAGTAAGGAGAAATTACAAAGTACATGAGACTTTTAGGGGTGATAGATTTAGGAGTGTTCATTATTTTATTGTGAAATTTTCCACAAATTTATCAATTTGTACAATTGTACAAATAATGATAAATTGCAAAATTTATCATATTTGTACTCTTTAAATATCTGTAGTTTTTTTGTGTCTATTTTACCTCTTTAATTAAATAAATTAAAAATAAAAGACTAGAAAAGGCATATGCCAGTATAACAACAACAAAGACTAGAAAAGGCATATGCCAGTATAACAACAACAATGAACTTTAAAAAATGACAATGACAAAGAAAATAATAATGAATTCTAGCTACATTTCCCTGTTATATGTATTATCTCATTTAATCTTTCAAAACAACACTACAAATTCAGTAGCGGTTACCCAGTTATACAAATGAGGAAACTGAGGCACAGAGAGGCTAAGCAATTTACATGTGGTCATTCAGCCAATAAGGAGTAGATACGAGATACTAGATTTAAACATTGATGGTTTAGTACTAGAACATATGTTTTAAATTACTTTCCTGTATTTTCTCTTAATTACAGATATTACACATTTGCGCTTTTTGTGTTGATAATGATGATAATGTAAACATTAGTTAAATTGTTAAAAATTCTTCTGATAGAATCTGTACTTCATGCAAATAGGACTTTGCTCTGTTTCCTCCATACTCCTCATGCATAGAAACTGTGCCTACCATACTGTAGAGGTTCATTAATCATGTGTTAAAACAATTTATTTGATTTAAAAAATGAAAGTCTGGTTCTATCATAACTTACTTGCTGTATTTTTAATTTTCAAAGATTAGCTCAATCCTTGTAGATGAAAAGATATGTAGTAGTAGTAAGCTAAGGCAAAGTTGATTGGAATACAAGTCAGGACTCCTGAATCTTGTTTTCTAGGCAAAACAATTTCTGACAAAATGGATATCACACACATCTTCCAAGAAGCTATTTCTTTTTTGGTAAAACTGAGCAATTAGAAATGACTACTGGCACTGAAATTTAATTTTTGCAGCAAAATATTTTTCCCTTTATCTTCACTTCCTAAAAACCCTTCTATCTTTAGGGTAACAAGAAATGTGATTTGAAGACTCATAAAATAATGAACTCCAGTGTCTTTCCAGCTATAAAATTCTGACTTTAGAAAGTTTAAAATAAGGAAGACCTTTCCTAATTTTTTCAGTGTTACCCATTTCCTTTGCCTTGAATTTCCTCTCTCTGCTCATACCAAATAAAGTCCTCTTGAATCCACTCATTAAGGTCCATCTCAATCTCCAACTCTTCAAGTTTCCCATTCCTCCAGTCAAATTAATCTCTGTCTTCCATGTACTTCCCTAGTCCATTGCTTATATCATGTCAATAGAGTTTGCCACATTTGGTCCCAAATGGTTATGGAAGTGTTTGTCTTCCCCACCAGAATGTACATTCTGGAAGGAAAGAGCTGCGCCTTATTTATCTCTGAACTCTGAATTCTTTACTCATAATCGTCTTTCAAAGTTTGGGACTTTACCATTGATTTCACATTCTTTTGGAAGTGGTGGCAATAAATTAGATGTTTTAATTTAACCTTTTAAACTTAATTCCCTGGCCCTGGTCAATAAGTGAATCCATTCTCAGGGAGAGAAGCAGCAACAGTTTTGCTGCAGATGGTATAGAAAGTGTCTTTCTACATCAAGCCCTGAATTCCCCTTATTAAGAATAAGGAATTCTTATTCCTTAAGAAATATGTATTAAAGATAAAAGTCCATCTTCATAAAGACTTTTTTTAAAATCTATATACTTCTGTTCTGGCCAACAGATAGATTTGGACATTTTAGCATGCTTGAATTGCCTGCACTTTTTTCTCGGAAATCCAAACCATAGGAAAGTTTAGCTGTCATAAATCTAGACTTGCACTGAATTTTTCTTTTGGCATAATGTTCCATTTTAGGTTAGAACAGACCCTAGAAGAGACAAGAAACAGAGTTCTGATTCAGCTGCATTACATTGCCAAGCAAGCCAACTGCCAAAATAGGGCAATAAAACCAAAGAGTATATATCATGAAGCAAGCATGACCAACAAGTAGACATTTGCCTTAAATACTCAAGAGGTTTTATGATGATAAATAACATAATGTAGATAGAAAAGGCTTATAGTCTCTCAAATTCTCAAGCAAAGCATTTTCAAGTACTTTCTAGCCCCAAATCATCCTCAGGAAAGATAGGGATGTTAGTGACAAATAATGACAATGTTCATTAAGTTGTTGATTCATTACATATTTATTACACAAGAATAGATGGTATTTCAGCCATTCCTTTAGATTATATTGAACATTTTAATATGGAAAGGGAAAGGGTAATGTTTCATGGAGAGCTCACATGCCACATATAAAACCCAAGTAACTCTTTCTGCCTGCAGAAAGGGCACCTGCCACACATCTGCCCTGGAGGGAGGTTTCCTTGCACTGTGACTCTAAAGGTGCGGGGGGCTAGGTGTGATGAAGATTGGGGTTCACTTGATAGGTACCATGAGCCAGACTTCTTACAGATGTGTCTGGCACAAGGGGGTCTAGCACCTGGGCACCCAGGTATTTCTCATTGCAGAATGCCTCTACCATCCTGTAGAGTTCCCAAGATCCTGAGAGATGAGGCTTCCTCTGGGAAGAGTTCATGGCAGCAGTGCCTCCGGTCTGACTCCACCGTTCTCTGAGCCTCCCTGATGCTAATAATCATCCCAGTTCATCCTCTCCCTGCCCTCCATCAGGACCCGCACTTTTTTCCCCACACACAGGGAGAGCCACAGAGTGCACCTCGCAGGCTCTAACTGCATCCTATTTACCCTTTTCCCTCCTCTTTTCATTCTTGGAAAACCCCCGTGCTCCCAACCTCCCTGACCATGTCCCAGCTTCTGCCAGCAAGCATCCCACATAGAAAAATTAAATTAGATTAAATTAAAAGATTTGAGAATTGAATTTATTATCATCAAAGTCTTTTGCTGCTCTATTTTAACTATGAATAAAGTACTTTATAAAATGCTTTGCTAAATGTATTAAATTATTTAGATACTATAGTAACTATGAAATCATAGAAATTATTTTTTTCAACAGTTTGCATTTTATTTTATTTTATTTTATATTTTATTATGTTAGTCACCATACAGTACATAATTAGTTTTTGATGTGGTGATCCATGATTCATTGTTTTCGTATAACACCCAGTGCTCCATGCAGTACGTGCCCTCCTTAATACCCATCACCAGGCTAACCCGTCCCCCCACCCCCTCCCCTCTAGAACCCTCAGTTTGTTTCTCAGAGTCCATCGTCTCTCATGGTTCATCTCTTCCTCTGATTCCCCCCCCTTCATTTTCCCTTCCTTCTCCTAATGTCCTCCACGCTATTCCTTATGTTCCACAAATAAGTGAAACCATATGATAATTGACTTTCTCTGCTTGACTTATTTCACTTAGCATCATCTCCTCCAGTCCCATCCACGTTGACGCAAAATTTCAGTATTCATCCTTTCTGATGGCTGAGTAATATTCCATTGTATATATGGACCACATCTTCTTTATCCATTCGTCTGTTGAAGGGCACCTCGGCTCTTTCCACAGTTTGGCTATTGTGGACATTGCTGCTATGAAATCAAAGAATTTTAAAAAGTGAATTTACTACAGAGATATTATACAAGTCTCTATTTATTCCTGATCCTACTTTCTGCCAAAGGAGGACTTCAGGTATTATTCTAATTTTATAACGAGGATATTTTTGCCTTGGGTGTTTATAACATGCTGAATCACAAGCAAGCAATAAATCATTTCTCTGTCTTTGCTGAGAATTTATCAGCAATATATCTTTTGCTTATTCATTATTTTCTTATCATTTATTCTTCACATAATCAGAGTCTTCTGTATGCACAGCATTTTGTTAGACAGTGAGGATACACCAATGACAAAGATGCAGAGGGCCCCTGCCCTCCAGGAACGTAAATCTACACAAGCAAAATACTTTGTATGTATAATATAATAATTAAAAGGTGACTGATAAGTTCAACAGTTAGCATGCATAGAAAATGTTATTTTGTGCCAGGTGTTATGCTAAGCAATTCACATATATTGAGCAGTATTATTAGTAAAAATACAAAATATTTCAGTTTTCATTTTTGTATAGGAAAAAAGCATTTGTCAAAGAAAATATAAAAATAGAGATTTTTTATTAAATACTTTGCATGCCTCTTATCAAAATGCTAATCTGGATGATGCATTAGTAAATTCAAAGTCTCTGTGATTGCTTAAAAACTTGTAAAACAGAATATGTTGTATTTTTACATCAAATATATTTAAAATATATTTATTCTCTATAGCATCGGAAGTTTTAAAGAAAAAAATTAGTATATTTCTTGTTTCTCTTTGGCAAACTAACTTTAGAGAAACATATTTCTACTGACTTGAATTTCATGGTTTAGTCTAGAGGGAAAAGGAAATAATTTTGACATGTAACATTTTACTCTATTATCGTGACCTGAGTCTTCCTTTTTTTTTTTTTTTGAGTAACTGAACTATGTGATACAGTAATGTGAATAATTGAGGAACACATATGATACTTCTGAATTTCAGAATACACAACTTTCTTTAGTAAACAAATACATAGAATTAATGTTACTGGAACACAGACTATCTTCTCAATGAAGGTTTCTTCTAAGTAGAAGTTATTAATTAAAAAAAGAAGTTATTAACTTGAATCTCCTCTGCAATTCTCTTACCTATTTCTTATGCACATTTTAATTGTTTAATGGATATTCTTGCTCATTTTCTTTCTTTTTTTTTTTTTTAATTTAAAATTAACCCTAACTGTTTCTACTCCTTATGTGGAGGTATGGTGAAGTTTTTGTCCATGGTGTTGACATTCATTACATATGGTTTCTCTATATGCTTATTATTTTCTGATTTTGTCTCATAGTCTTTATTTAATAGTTAATCATTGAGTTCCAATAATATTTGAGATCTGTTTTGAATAGCCAAAAATGTCACCAAACACACTTAACAATCCATGTACTCCCCAAAAATCAGTTAACACAAAGAGGCAAAAACCGATATAGGGGGGAAAACACAGTGAATTTAAAGTGGAAGATAAATTGCCTAATGATTTTTTTTTCCAGATTTAGAAGACTGTTGTTTCCTGATTTAAACAAAGAAGGATGACTAGGGAAGCGCTATGTAAGTAACACTTGAAATCATTCTTGTATACGGTTATGTTCACAGCCAAATTGAAAGAACTAAAGATACAATTATTTAGGGGTGTAAAATTGTAGGAATGAGTCGGTTGGTCAGGCAATCCCATTTGAAGTGATTTTGTAGACAGAGAGCTTGTGCTAGAGAGGCCACATCAGAGAGAAACAATTAGCATGTGTTCATTGATTATAAGGCTAGCAACTCTGAAAAGAAGAAAAGGCTTGAAGAAAAAGAGGAATACTATTACTGAAATAGAACGTGTAATGAAAGTTTCTTGGGGTATTTTCCTAGAAACTTACAAATGATTTACGATACTTTCTGCTAGAGTCTTTTAACTAAAGGATCATTAATCTCCTTCACACTTTCACATATTGAAAGCCAAGAACAGATTTCTTGTAAGAACAATAACATTGTTTTGCATTTTAGCTCACGGGTGTAGACTTTGATATGTTGTTTTTCCTTTCAACTAATTAAGTTTTCTTCTTACACCCCCAAGTAATTTTTGTCAACATTAGTTTTAGAAAACATTGTAAAGAAAGAGGACTAAGCGTAGTAGAGTTGGAAAGGCCTCCTGTCTATGAGAGTAAACACAGGCCTGTAATGTCAGGGTGCTGGTGAGACTCTTCAAGGAGAAAAGCCCTGAATTTTCCATTGTGAAAAACATGTGTTGCTCTACAGGTTATTGGGCAAATGGTCCATTGTGCTCAGGGTTAGGTGTTCTGAGAGAACAAAACATAAAACACAAGCTTGAAAATATGACATATTACATTTGTGAGTTTTGTTAAAAGCCATATGATTCTAGTACTAAATTGTTATCTTTTCGGAGTTTTTGAGAAGGATGAGGTACACGCTTTCCCACACACTTTGTCATTAGCCAATGGCAGAAATGTTCCTCCACCATAGTTGATTATGATTAAATTGGAAAAAGAGTTTTGCATTCTATATATATTTTTTCAAATTAGAAAAAAAAGTAAATTTTAATGTCTTTTTCTTGGATAAATCAGATCACTCTAACTTATGATTTGGGGTTTTAGTTCAGTATAATTCTCTAACACTCTTTTGTTTAACATTCTCAAAATGTTTCAGTGATACACTTTTTTCATATTATTTCTGTATTCAAATGGAACTTTTTCTGATTTCTAATAAATGAATGGATCACATAATTTTGGATAGCAATAGATAGAAATATGAAAGACCCTACATAATACCAAGTCACCTTCAGATCTCAGATGTTATTATTGCCTCTCTATCATCTTCCCTGATTCACCATTCCTTCCAGGTTAGGTTCCTCAATTCTGCAATCTCTTGTCACCCATTTGTAAAGTTTTCATACGTGAAATATTTTTCTTTTGTCCTGAGTTTTAACTGGGCTATATATACCTACAATTTAAAAGGTCAAATAGTTTTATCAATATTCTTAAGAAAAAGAAAATTCCCATGCCACAATTACTTTTCTACAAGCACAGCATCTTTTAATTCTTTTAGCCAATTATTTTTACATTTACCTATATATCTCTAAATAATAGACTAACTTGCTAATTCTAGATTTTTTTTTTACCTTGAGCCATTATCTATTTACTTTCTAGCATTGAAAAGAATGAAGAATATGTCTCTCTCTCTTCTATCCCCTGTCCCCTCCCTGTACAAACACAATTTCTTCTTTTTTTAAGATTTTATTTATTTATGAGAGGGAGAGTGCATGCAGGGGTAGGAGCAGAGGGAAAAGGACAAGGAGACTTGGCGCTGAGCATAGAGCCCATCTCTGGGCTTTATCACCGGACCCTGAGATCATGACCTGAGCTAAAACCAAGAGTAAGACACTTAACCGACTGAGCCACAAACACATTTTCTATACTTTCTTTTTCCATATTCCTAATGTGGTGATAATAGATTTAGATTAGAGAAATAGTGAGTGTTTACATTTTCTATTAATCACACAGGCTACTGCTATACCAAACAACCCCAAACCTCTGTAGCTTACCACTGCAGTGGTTACTTTATAGTTCATCAGTCAGTTTGGAAGGTACTTGGAATATGGCTTTCAGTGTGATATTTCTGGCTCCTCCAAACTAGTCATTCTGAAAGTTACTAGAGCCTCCTTGGAAGAGTCCTCTGCTGGATCATTTCTAACCAGCCAGCAGACGTAGGAAGAGAGTACAGAAAGCACAATAGCTTCACAGCCAATTTAGCTCAAAAGAGATATAGTTTAGTGAATGTGTAGTAATTTCTACATGGTGTGGGTTTATTTTCATTTTTTGTTGTTGTTGCAGTACTAGGTTAAAGATATACATAGGGAAACATTTTATTGTTGTTGCTCTGAAAATGTTCTTGAATATTTTATTTCCCTAATGAGTTCACTCTTTTTAGGATCTCACTATTTAGAGGTTGACATGCCTGAATGGATCATCCAGTCACCTCGGCTTTCCTTTTTATTTTCTACAATTGTGTTTTGCTTTTTTCTGGAAGATGCCCACTACTTAAACTTCTGTTGAGTTTTTAAGTACTGACATTATGTTATTGATTTTATATAGTTTTTAAAACATTCTATATATGCTTTTTTATACTATCCTTTTCTTGCTAAATGTTAAAATATCTTCTTCTGTTGATATTCAAAATATATTTTTACATTTATTTTACCTTCAACTTGTTTAGGTTTCCTGGAGATTGCTGTTCATTTATTTGCTTCAATCTCCTTCTTACATACCTGACATTTTTCTCTGATTTGAGAATTCTTATTTGTCTCATCATGTATAAGATTAATGCACTAAGACTTACTTTAAGCTAAAAGTAGTATAATGAGATCCCTGAGTGGGATTTAACTTAGTAATTTGAATTAAATAGTCTACATTTACTTGAAAGATTTCCCAGAACACAATTCTCTATTTTCTTATTGGGATTACAATGACCTGGAGGAAAGACAGCCGGGGTTCCAGGCATTAAGAATACAACCGACACTTTATTCTGTACATTTTCCATATGGTTTCCTCACCCTCAGCCATGCCTGGTTTGCAAATCTTCTGTTTAATTCTCTTCAGAGACTACAACCCCCACCTTATACTATGGTGGGGATATAATATCACAGCCTGCAAGGAATGGGGAAAAGGGTGAGACACTTTCTTAAAGAAACTTCACCAGTCTTACTAATTTTAGCTTTGCTCATATCCCACAATTGCAAAGACATCTGGCAGTATTAATTTTGGAACCTTTGTGGGAATTCTGGTAGGTTAAAAAAACTGCTTAGGGTTTTCCACACTACAGACATGGGATTAGACTCTGATATTCTAAATCCTCTACCACTCAGTCATTTTCTTTTTAGCTTCAGAAGTGTATTCTCTGCTCTGTTCTCTCTGTTCTTGTAGAATGTTGCTTATAACAATCTCTTTAACCATTTTAATTGCTGTTGTTGTTGCCGGTTATATGACGTTTCAGGAAGAATCGACTATACTTGTAGGCATTCAGTCTTTTGTATTTAACCAGTGTAAGGTTTTATTTACTGTTTATATTTCCCCATTAGGCTGTAAATATCATAATGTCAAGAAACTGGCTTGTGTAATTCATTGGTTTATCTACAGTTCCTGAGGAATTCTGGGAGTTTGAGCCCAATAAAATTTCATGGATAAGTGAAAAAAGATAGAATGAAAATAATTTAGAGATAGAGACACTAAAAAATTCTTGCCTTCCTGAAAGAGTTTCCCTCTTGACTCATTTCTGGTCTAACTTCTTATATAAAGTTGGTCCTCCATATCTACTTTCTCCTCAGAAATTCTTGTCCTGTCTTCTGAACAAGCCAAACTCTAGTAATTGTATGAAAATCAACCTATGGAGGAGCCCATTTCAAAACATATTTGGGGATATGCTTTCTATGGGGTCAGTGAAACCATTTTGAACATAAATGTTATGAAGAGCATATTTTATATTTATCTCAATCTTTCATTCTCTCAGGACCTACACTTTATTCTTCCCCAAATTGCCAAATTCCTGACTTTCAATTTCCTCCTAGTACATCACTCCCCTTCTAGTCCACTCTTCAAAAATTATTCCAAATCCAAGGTAAAGGAAAGTTATTAGAGAAGATCACAGAGCTTTACAGATTGTACTTCTTAATTTAGCTGAAATGATGTTTTATTGTTATTATACTTCATCTTGATTTATTGGATACTTAATGCCAGATACCATATACCATCCTTATCTTCACTGGATTTATATTTTAGAAGATGTAGACAGATGAGTCAGGTTTAGAATGAGATCATTTCAGGTAGAAAAAGCTACAACTAAAGAAGGAATATGGCATAGAGAATTATTAGTGGGGCTACTTTTGTTTGTATTATTTTAGAAGGTCTCTATGAAAAGATGAGATTTTAACAGAGATGTCAAAAGATCACATTTTAAGCAAGAAAGGTGTAAGTGAGTCAGCCATGCAACAAGCAAATGAAAGAGCATGCTAAGCATACAAAGCAACAAATACAAAATTCCTGTGGCTGTGTCATGATGAATTGTGGCTAGAGCTAAAGACCTCCCAGGGAGTTGGAACTTTAGTGTATGATTTCATATCTTCCCTGGGTACAGTGTGTGGAATAGAGTGTTACAGAAATTGGAGAATATATCAATAGTTCATATGAGGACATTGACTGGGATCCCAACAATATCAATATCAATGGTCCACAAAATTATATGGGCATTCTACAATGAAAACCAGGATGTCATAACTCGGTAAATTCTAGTCCAAATGCTCTTTTTTATGCATAAAATATTTTTAATTATTTATGAATCAAAATTTTATTAACCTTAAGGCATAAAACCATGAGGATCCTCATGAATTGTGTAAATAGTTTAAGTACTTTGCAAAAGAGTTATTGCCACTTGGCCAGAAAAATCATTGCTAAGCTATAAGATTATACTTGATTAAATCCATAGCACAGGAGAAACACATTTTCTAATTTTAAATAGGAGAATATCGTGTAGGTTTTAGAAGAGAGTTATATTTTAATCTTTAGTAAATAGAAGTTGAAGGGTAAAAGTATACTGCATTTATTTTGATCCTAAACATCTGAGTCATTATAGTATATTAATATTTTAGAAGATTTGAAAATAAGGGAAAAATCATTCCACTGAGTATCTCCACAGTAACTGTGTTTTAATGACCTACTGCAGAGCTGAACTTTTTACTTCCCCAATTCCAGAATTTAGGAAGAGTTAGAAAGGACAGCATGTAAATAAGTCAGTGCGGTAACTGAGTATTAGTAGCAATATATCCATTTTAAATGTGGACACCTAACTCAAACCATCTTAAGCAATAAAAAGGAATTTGTTGACTGAATAACTGACAAATCTGAGATGTAGTAGTAGTTTTAGTAATGGTTGACTCCAGGTATTTTAACAACGTCATCAGAAATCTTTTATCAGCTTCTTAGTTCTTCATCTCTATCTAGATTATTCTTAGATAGGTGGCCCCAAAGAAATCCTAAACATCTGATTCATTATAATATATTAATATTTTAGAAGATTTGAAAATAAGGGAAAAATCATTCCAATGAGTATCTCCACAGTAACTGTGTTTTAATGACCTACTGCAGAGCTGAACTTTTTACTTCCCCAATTCCAGAAGTTAGGAAGAGTTAGAAAGGAGGTTCCCTTACAGGTTTCAGTGGAAGCATGGTCCTGCTGACACTTTGATTTTTAGACTTTTATTTCCTGAACTGACAAATAATTTTTGTTGTTTTGGCTACCCAGTTTGTGGTATTTTGTTACATAACCCTAGAAAATTAATACAAAAATATTTATCTAAAAATCTTCTGGACAAATAGATTTATCCAAAAAAGGACTACTTAAAATTGAAGCAGTCTGTCTTTTAATGATCAAGTATATATAATTCTACACACCATCTCCAGCCGTCAAGAAAAGCTATAGAAAGATAAGATAGTAAATAATGTAAGTAAGGAATACTTCATTTTTTGAGATATAAGTATTGTAAACCATCTACAGAGTTTAGGATATCAACTTCTGACATCAACTTCAAGTTCAGGGCTTTGCCAGACACTGTCAGTTTTAATAATTTGTTGGATGGAATTACAATATTTACAAAATGTTATTTTCCTTACAATTTATTACAATAAAATGATCTGGATTAAAATCAGCCAAGGAAGAGTCATATGGAAGAGGATTCAGGAGAGTTCCAAGGATGGACCTTCCAGTTGTCCTCTTCCAGTGGGTGCAGGCAGAGCTTACTTCTCTCAGCAACTACGTGTCACAGTATGCATGGAGTATTGTCAACAAGATTACCAGAGCCTTGGTTTCTAGAGGTTTTACTGGGGGCTATGTCACATAGAAATGGTTGACCGCCCACATGATTGAGTTGGCTTTCCAGTCCCTCCAGAGGTTGAGTCCCTCCAAAGTTTCCAGCTCCTCCAAGACCCCACCATAAATCATATTGTTAGCATAGACTATATGTGTGGGCTGATGGCCCCAGGTGAAAAAAGACACTCTTCTCAGGCAAAACCTTTCAGGGGCTTTGAGATTATCTTCCAGGACCTGACTATAAGCCAAATGTTTCTTTTGGCAAAGTTAATCCTTTTCTGTACAATATCATATATTTTCATCCTTAGACCATATTATGCTACATAGCAGCTTGAGAGGACCATGCTCGTTTTGCTTAATTAATTCTTACTGATCCTTCAGGTCTTTTTTGCTCCCAAGACTTCCTTGGAGAAGTCTTTCCTGACCCAATTAAGTTATAAAAATTCAGAGATAGACCAGAACCTACTCAGTACCTCAAAGTTATCATCAACCTATTCCATCTTTTTCACTTTCTTTAACACATTGGCCTGTCATCTTTGTATTATATATGATGGCTATCACAGTTATGAACATTACTTTCTTACTCCAGCAACCCAGCAGGAAGAAGGGGTATGAGTAAGGTCTTCTCTTTGAGAGGCTATGATTTTTGATCTTCAAAGAACTAATGCCTCACAAAAATCTTCTTGCCCCTAACTCCATAGCTACAGGAGAAGTAAGAAAAATATGTATCCACCAAAGGGGTGGATGATTATGATTGGTCAGGGTCAATCATGAGACATTTCTTGGGGGACCTTCCAATGAGGTTGGTGTTCTGTTAGAAAGAGAGTGGGATAATGTCACTTGGAAAGGTACTTACAGTGCCTGTCACATACCCCTTTCACTTAGTTCAGTACTCAATGCTAGGTGAATCTTCAGCAGAAACTCAGTGTATAAATAAATGAATGGGCCAGATTGTAAAGGAATGAGAATTAGCTTTGGCATTTTTCTATATAACAATTCTTCCTATTTTCCCTATTAATGTCAATGATTTGGGTAAAATTATTTAGCCTGAGCCTAATTTTTCTTCATTTGTAAAATAATAATAGTATTCTTCCAGAGTGTAGTGAGGGTTAAATGATTACAGTGATGTGTGAGTGTCTTTTACATACCTGGGATATAGTGATGTTTCACATTAAGAAGAAAAATGTAAAAATTGTGTCTCAAAATTAGAACAGTTGAATAGGGAAACCATATACAAGCCAATATCCCTGGAAAGGAGACTTTATGCTCCCTATTTAGGTTTTCATTAGCTTTCTTATGTTTCTTATGTGTATGAATAGAGCAAGGCCAATCCCACACTAAGAGGGAAGTTGCCCATGATGGCAAGTTTGCAATACTCACCCTCTGGAACTCCCACATTTTTTATAGCTTTGCCTTCTTCCTTGAATTCATTTGGGTTCAGTAAATCTACCCAGACTATTTTAATTTAGAAAAAGAAAAAAGAAAAACATAGATTCTACTAATGTTATAAAAAAAAAAAATAGGGCAGAACCTGGAGCCATACTTTGTCCCACTCATTCTCTTGCCACTTTTACTTCTGTGTTCTTTTCATCCAAGAAAAAGAAGGCCTGTCTATTCAGAAGAATCTTTTGTTAACTTATATGTCAGCACAGCAGATGGGCTAATTGAAGGTGATTTTCTAAGGACAACCATTAGATTCAAAATACAAAAGAACTTCACAGAAGTGCTTTATAAAAATATCAGACACAGTGTGAGCATTTAGTCAGTGAGACAGGACAAGGGCACGGTTGCTTGCAAAGCCCCAGGCCTGGAAATGTGTATGTGTGGTGATTCTTATGTAATGTGTAAGACCTGTCAAATTGAAAACCTGTGGCATGGTCATAAGTCTAGTAGGAGTACAGAAGTGCGATCTCTGGAACTGTGTGGTTCCAGAGTAGTTTCACTGTCGTGGAGGGCAGCCACAAGATCTAGCTTTAGGGTAGAAGGACCGAGGTCAAGTCGACTCAGAGTTACTCTGACATTATGTTATGCTCACACTGACAAAGGCCCATGAAACCAGAGGTCCTTAGGAGGTTAAAGAAGTCACAGTAGAATTTCCACTACTTTACTCTGCGTTGTATCTTTTGGGCCTATTATTTTTGAATTTAGTATTTACTTTAAATAAGTAAGCATTTGCTATCGTGATGAATAGCAAAACCTGACTTTTTGCTAACCCATTAATTTCCTGAAAGTTATTAGGCAGAATAAGAAAAACTACCCTTACAATAACCACAGAAATAAAACCCAAACTCCCAGCTCTTATACAAGTGCTGTGAAAACAAATTTTCTCTAACAATATATGATGTTTTCACTTGCACAGCATCCTTCTTCTCCCAATCCTGTTAGGTGAACCTGCCACCATTATAATCACACTCTGAGAATTTGAAGTGTTCAGATAAAAAGCAATATGGAATTGCAAACATGCAATAATGAGTACTATTTTTACTTTGAAGAGAGAATGTTGCTTTAATGTGACTTCCTATTATAGCCCTCTTAGGTCCTTCCCAGTGCTATTACAATGTATTTCTAGAAATCTTAGAATGACATATTATAAAATATGCTTTTAGAGCAAGGTGTTTTACTGTTATGTTTCTCAAATCAGGAATCAGAAGAGAAATTACTTATTCTTTATTAGTCTATATATGTTAAGCTCTAGAAAAGGCAAATTGGAGCATGGTGTGAATTTGAATTCTGAGTACTATATTAGTAAAAAAACAGCTCAGTTTCTCCCGTTATTAAAGTTTTCCTTTCAAAAACAAGCCTTCCTTTCCTTTAAAAAATAGGGCTTTTAGATATACTGTCATAGTTAATGGTCATGCCAGTGTAATCCTAGAGGCATCATGAGCATTCTGTAGACAACAAAACTTTGTTTCAATCTTAGAAATCCAGAAATATGAATTTCAAAGTGCATTATTAGTCTGATTCTTAGGATACTGTGTATTTTTGTGCAATAAATGAAAACATAATTTCCTAAAGTGCATCATCCTCAAGATGTGCAGAAAAGAAAGCAATTTTGTGATCCATTATGTTTGGATATCATATACTATAACCTCCTTTGGAGATTCAGTGTGTGTTAAATTATTAACATTTCAATGAGCTTTGGAAGAAACAAACTACTATATATATATATATATATATATATATATATATATATATAACATTATAAACTCTCTATATATGTATATATAATTTAACTTACAGTTTTCCTCTTTAATTTATCTCAGAAACTTTATTTTTCTGCCTGATCTTCTATACTATCCAGCATAAATAGGGTGCCATAGAATTTGTTTCCAAAGTCTCCTGTAAAGTGTGCTATATAAATGTCTCTTTTTAACAAGAAAGAAGAATCAAGGTCATGAAGCCCTGACTAGTTGTAAGATACTATGAAAATTCTGATAAGCTATTTTATTGATCTCGCTTAATCTTGTCTTAGAAAGTAGTTACCAACTTATTGTTGAGTTCTCTAGCTGTTTCTATATCTAATATAATGGGGGTGTAAACTTCCCTCATCTTCTCTTATATATTTTATTGATTTTATTTGATATGATGCCATTTATAATACTGCTGTCATAGCATTTATTATTACCTTTTATATTCTAACATTTTTTAAATTTTTTATTGTTATGTTAATCACCATATATTCTAACATTTTTAATTAACAATAAAAAGCAGTATATTCTAACATTTTAAATTAACATTAACAAGCAATGTATTCTAACATTTTTAATTAACATTAACAAGCAATGTATTCTAACATTTTTAATTAACATTAACAAGCAATATAAATACTCTTTTTTTGTCCTCTTAAATGCTGTATATCCCATATGATTTTCAACTAGGCAATTACCAAAATTTGTGTATACTACTTATATGATTCGTGCAATAAATGAAAACATAATTGCCTAAGATGCATTTGGCCGAAAGGTGGTTCAGCATTATAGATTTCTTTCTTTTTTGTAAACATAGTTGGGAAAGTTCTGTGTGATTTACCTTTAGCACATTTTAAGTATTTGTCCTTTTTGAGTGTCACCTTGGACTTAGACCTTCTATAAAATCAACTTGATAAAACTGACAGTAATTACTATTTGCTTCTTATGAATCTCAAATTGTCACTATTTGGCAGGTGGGACCTCTAATTCCCTGGCTTCTTCCTTCTCACTGGTACTATTTTAGACATCTTTGAAATTATCTTTGCTTTCTGGAAATAACAAGATATCCCTGGCTTATCTTGACTTTTCTTCCCCCAAACATTGATTTAGCAGAGTCTTAGGACAATATTAGATGTCTAAATTTGGGTACTAAATTCTACTGAAAATAGCTCTTTCTAAGCGTAGGTGGCAAGCAGGGTGACACCAGAAGTTTCAAAAACTCATTTATGTCCTAGAGGGGATTTTTAAAAACTTATTTTCAGGTCATATTTGTTTTTCTAATTTAATTTTAAATTTACCGAGTTCTTATCCTGCTCTGCTATAAGCTGTATTTAATGCATTTTTCATTTTGTTGAGCTAGCAACTTATCTCCTTTCTGTCATTAAAGCCTTTTTTATCAACTGTGTTATATCATGCTATTTATTTTCTATCAAAGAACATTCATTAAGTAGTAGTCCACTTTCTGTTAATATTACTCAAATATTTAAAGAACTATGTATACAAGGTAAAACACTGAGTAGCATTTTTTACATTTTCTATGGTCTAATTGGAATACTGAAAATAACTCACAATTCAATTTACTGTTACTGATTTCATAATTTGTGTAGGTGATTGGCAAAACATAGTTTGGATCTAAATGTAGTGATGACACAAAGGCCTAATGTTAAAGCAAAGTGAGAAAGTGGTATGATGAGTACAGTTAGGCAGGATTCCTGGAGGACCAGCAAATGTCCAGAGTGGAGGCAGCTTCTGCCTAGAGCCCTAGCATGTAACTGGGTGGAGATAGCCTGAAGTACCACCACCCTAAGGAAGTGATAAGACTGATCATGGTGAATGGTATAAAGTGTGTTCCTTAATTGTATTGTAGCTAGAATAAAAGGATACATACTCTGAAAAACATGTGAGAAACTGAGGCTATGCAGAAGGGCAAGGCATTTAGAAGCAAATGGAATGGAGTGAGGCCAGAATAATTCCTGAACTTGTTTGCTGTTGGCTATTGGCAAGTGCATTCTTGAAACACTGAAAAATGTCATCATAGACTAGAAATTAAGAAACCAGTGAAGAACAGCACTGTGGTATTTATTTAACAGGCATGATAATATGAATAATCTGAATTTTTCTTTGTGTGTGTTGAGGAGGATCACTGGCAGTATGAAAGGAAATAAATAGATGAAATGGTTTTGATAATTGTTAGTAATGGTGAAAACTGGGTATGAAAGCACACAAGTGCAGGTGTGTGTGTGTATGAAGATCACTTTGGGAAAATCAATACCAATCTAGATTTAGACAAAAACCTATGGCTGTGTGATATGTAAAAGTCCCATGAAATTAAAATCATGAATTAAAATCCTATAATAACTTAGATAAAGAGAACTGATATTTTAATTTTGCTAACAAAGGATTATAATATATTTGGACAAAGTTCATTATGTCTATATGACCAGATTAGTCTGCGTATTGATAAAACTCACAAATACACAACATGATAATAACATACTGGCTCTATATAATAGTTTGAAATTGCATATTTTGCAAGTAGATAATAATCAAGCTTTCTTAAAAGCAAACTTTTCAATCTCTTGTATGTAAATGAAAGTTTTTCTGTTATTTAATGAGTTGACTGACCTGTCCTGTTTGTTTTAAATTGCTTCTCATGTTGACAAGTTGCTTTCATAATAATAGATAACTTTCTTAGATTTTTGGTCTTCTTCTCAGAAAATGGTTTGCAATTCTTTATATCAATTTTGAGGATTGTTTTTGATTTATCAGCTTCTAATTTCAGCATTAATATTCTTTCAAAATAAGAGATGCTTAAAACTTGATTTTGATCCTATAAAGTCACTGTGAATAGTGAAAATTGATTAATAGCCAGTTTTGTATCAATGCAAGACATTTTCATTTCCTACCTTATTACCAATATGATAAAAACATGTACTTTGAGTAAAATGAAAATATGCAGATGGTATCTAGATACAGACAAGATGTTAACTTGTTAGTTTTATTTGGAGAAGAATGTGTAGTTCCAGGAAAGCTTGAATAAATAGAATAAACATTCTATGAGGAAGAAGGGAAATATGGCAAGAAAAGTATTATCAAAAATAGTATTTTCATATTAACTATGACTGTAAAATAACAGATGTTTCCCTGAATACAAAAGCCAGCTTTGAGATAATGTAGTCACCCATTTAAATAAAACACCAAAAACATTTAAAGGGAAATGTAATACATTTCTAATAAAGTAAAAATCTGACCTTTCATTTGAGAAGTAAAGAGCACAATTCAGCTAGGCTAAACGGCCCTAACTGACTAATCATATTTGGATTTATTTATTTATTTATTTTTAAAGATTTTATTTATTTGAGAGGGAGAGAGAGATAGAGGGCTTGTGCAAGAGAGAGAGCACGAGCTTGGGGGGGGGGGAGTCAGAGGGAGAGGGAGAAACAGGCTCCTCCCTAGTGGGGAGCTGGACACAGGGCTTGATCCCAGGACCCTGGGATCATGACCTGAGCCGAAGTCAGATGCTTTTTTTTTTTTAATGTTCTACTTCTTTTTCTTTAATTTAATTTAATTTTATTATGTTAGTCACCATACATCATTAGTTTTTAATGTAGTGATCCATGATTCATTGTTTTCATATAACACCCAGTGCTCCATGCAGTATGTGCCCTCCTTGATACCTGTCACTGGGCTAACCCATCCCCCCACCCCCCACCCCTCTAATACCCTCAGTTTGTTTCTCAGAGTCCACAGTCTCTCATAGTTCATCTCTCCCTCTGATTCCCCCCTTCATTTTTCCTTTCCTTCTCTTAATGTCCTCCATACTATTCCTCATGTTCCACAAATAAGTGAAACCATATGATAATTGACTTTCTCTGCTTAACTTATTTCACTTAGCATCATCTCCCCCACTCCCATCCATGTTGATGTAAAAGTTGGGTATTCATCCTTTCTGATAGCTGAGTAATATATTTTCCATTGCATATATGGACCACATCTTCCTTATCCATTCATCTGTTGAAGGGCATCTCGGCTCTTTCCACAGTTTGTCTATTACGGACATTGCCACTATGAACATTGGGGTGCATATGGCCCTTCTTTTCACTACATCTGTGTCTTTGGGGTAAATACCCAGGAGTGCAATTGCTGGGTCATAGGGTAGCTCTATTTTAATTTTTTGAGGAACCTCCCCACTGTTCTCCAAAGTGGCTGTACCAACTTGCATTCCCACCAACAGTGTAAGAGGGTTCCCCTTTCTCCACAACCTCTCCAACATTTGTTGTTTCTTGCCTTGTCCATTTTTGCCATTCTAACTGGTGTAAGGTGGTATCTCAATGTGTTTTTGATTTGAATTTCCCTGATGGCTAATGATGATGAACAGTTTTTCCATGTGTTTGTTAGCCATTTGTATGTCTTCTTTGGAGAAGTGTCTGTTCATGTCTTCTGCCCATTTTTTGACCTGATTATTTGTTTTTTTGGGTGTTGAATTTGAGAAGTTCTTTATAGATCTTGGAAACAACTGAGCCACCCAGACACCCTGGATTTAAATTTAAGAAACTAAAGATGATTCATGGAATGCTTTCCACTGTCACTTTTCAAGATCTAATTGTTATGTTAGATTTTAGAACTTAATATGTTGATTTAATCCTCTTCAGTGTGAACTTGTGAAGACCTTAGTTAAACTAGTTAAATGACAATTCTTACTCCTAGAAGTTTGTTATTTCTACACAGCCTTTGATTTTAATAAGGCCTCAGAATGTTTTTCAGGTTCTTTTTTTTTTTAAAGATTTTATTTATTTATTCATGAGAGACAGAGGGAGAGAGAGAGAGAGAGAAGCAGAGGGAGAAGCAGGCTCCCAAGGAGCAGGGAGCCTGATGCGGGACTCGATCCCAGGACCCTGGGATCATGACCTGAGCTGAAGGCAGACACCCAACCATCTGAGCTACCCAGGCGCCCTGTTTTTCAGGTTCTTGATTTGGATGTGGGTAGTCTACTTTTTAAGGTGGCATTTTTTAAAACTATTATAACATATTTTTAAAGTTTTGTTTTTAATACCTACCATGTTGAAGCTTTAGGAAGTTAAGTTTGAGAGAAATATAGTACTACATCAAAAATTATTTTGTTTGGAGATAATGCTAACCAATGATAGGAATCCTGAAAAAAAGGCTGAATTAAAATAATGAATGGAAGAACTAATGGACAATCTCAAGAAGTATTACAGTGGTTTTGAGATCACTTTTCTCTGAATTTTCTGGTGAATAGAGTACGTTTAAGATCAGAATACTGGGATAGAAAATAAACAGTAATAAAAGTAGCTTTAATGAAGCAGTGATCATGTCAAACAGTCTCTGGGTATAATAATTATATAGAGAAAATCCTAAAGACTACACCAAAAAACCATTAGAAATAATCAATGAATTCAGTAATGTTGCAGTATATTACATTAATATAAAATCAGTTGCATTTCTATACACTAACGAGCTATCTGAACAAAAAAATGAGACAATCCCATTGACAATAGCATCAAAAACAAGAAAATACTTAGGGATAAATTTAACCAAGGTAATGAAAGTTTGTACACTGAAAATTATAAGACATTGATGAAAGGAATTGAAGAAGACACAAATAAATAGAAAGATATCACATGTTCATGGATCAAAATAATTAATATCATTAAAATATTTGTAATACCCAAAGCCATTTATAAATTCAGTTCATTCTCTATCAAAATTCCAATGGCATTTTTCACAAAATAAAAACAAAACAAAACTAAAAATTGCGTGGAAGCACAAAAAAAATCCCAAATAGCTAAAGCAAACCTGAAAAAGTAGAACAAAGCTGGAGACTTCACACTTCTACATTCCAACTTACTTGCAAAGCTATAGTAAACAAACCCTATGACACTGGCCTAAAAGCAGACACATAGAGCAACGGAACAGAATTGAGAGCCTAAAATAAACCCACGCATATATGGTCAACAAATATTTGACAAGGAAGCCAAGAATATTAAATGAAGAGAAGACAATCTCTTCAATAAATGGCATTGTGAAAATTGGATACTCATAAGAAGAAAAATGAAACTGTACCTCTATCTTACACCACTCAAAAAAATTAACTGTAGGCGGGTTAGAGCTTTAAATGTAAGACCTGAAACTATAAAAGTCCTAGAAGAAAACACAAAGGTAAACTCCGTCAGATTGGTCTTGACAATAATTTTTTTGGATGACACCAAAAGTGCAAGCAACTAAAACAAAATTAAACAAGTGTGATTCCTTAAAAACAATGTGATTGTGTGAAAGAAAATTTTTGCAAAGCCAAAGAAACAATCAGCAAAATGAAAAATCAGTCTCTGGAATGGGGGAAAATATTTGCAAACCATCTATCTGAGAAGACACTAATATCCAAAATATATAGAACTTATATATCTCATTAGCAAACAATAATAATAATGTGAGTTAAAAATGGGCAGAAGACTTGAGTAGATGTAGACATATTTTCCAAAGAAGACAGACAAATGGCTAACAGGTAAATGAAAGATGCTCAGAATCACTAATCATCAAGGAAATGCTAATCAAAACCAAAATGATATATCACCTCACATGTATTAGAATGGCTATTACCAAAAAGACAAAAGCTAACAAATTCTGGCTGGGGTATAGAGAAAGGGAACCCTCGTGCACTGTTGGTGCAGCCACTATGAAAAACAGTATGGAGCTTCCTCAAAAATTAAAAACAGAACTACCATAATAAGATCCTGCAATTCTGCTGGGCACCTTTGTTGTTTTCTGTATGCATGTCAACATTTATTTAAGAGAATTTTCCCTAATTTGACTTAATTTTCTTATTATTAAATCTGTCACTGCAACTCTACATTTATTACTTTCCAAAAGGATTAAGTATTTTTATTTTTTATTTAGTTATTAAAACAATAATGTAGCACTGTTTTTGTTAGGATATAAAAACAGGAATAGAATCACAGTATGTAATATATCCACTGAGTAAACATAAAATAAGATTCATAAAATAGATATCTTAGTTACAGCATAAATTTGCTTAGCGAAGTTTTGCAACATGAATGACTGTATTAATTGGCTTATTTTGTATTATCAATTCCATTGTTAACATACAGTCTCATTTCTTTTGTAATGTCATTTGTAATAGTCTAGTTTTTAGTACAAAAATAATTGAATCTAGTTTTACTGTTTAGTTGTTTGTCTATTTGTTTTTGTTATGTTTATAGATGTAGGCTTACAGTGTGGTTCAATTTATTAGGTACTTAAATGACTTTTCAAATTTCTATAAGATACAAGTAATATGTGTGAAAGCCTCATTCAAATTGTGGCCTCTGAATTATATCATGTTTCAATTACTTTAATATATCATTACCCTCAATCCTTTCTTCAGAAAAGGCCCATATATTCTATACTAACTCCTTTAATGGTGCTAGTGAACTTTGAAATAAAGATACTTTTTAGAAATGTGTAATAAAATAAAAATACAACTGCTGCTAGTTTCTACAAAGCTGTGAATTCATGATTAAATTTAAAACAAAAATTAAATTATTGGTTTCCTACGAGAGTGAGAATAAATACTTAAAATACAGTATATTTAGTCATAGTATGATGCAGCATATTAAATTATACTTCATTAGTATATTTAGTATATTTCAAAATGTGTAGTTTAAATTGTTAAATTGGGTATTGGTGCCTGAGGCTATATACATATATGTATATATATAATGTATGTAAATGATGCTGATACTATCTATATTTAAAATCTTGCTATTGTATTTATCATGGATTTTTCACATTATTTTTGTTTTTGAGAGTTGCATTGAAATATTTATCTTTATACCTGATTTTTTGGAACTCCCTTAAGTTTTTCACCATAAACCAAGTTCTGCTGGATGTTCATTCCTATCTTAGCAGGCAGTTCAATTAAAAAGTATTTTTATTTCAGTGTTCACTAGAACTATTAAAAAGAGTTTACTAAAAAATATATGGGCCACTCCTAAGAAAAGATTGAGAATAATGAATAATTAAAGCAATTTCAATATGATGTAATTTAGAAGCCACAATTTGCATGAGGCTTTTATGTATATTTGAATTTCTGTAGGCTTGTGTTCAAACTTTGTAGTGTGAACTGTGGAAGGCCCAAGGTATTCCATAGTTATTTTAACTAGAGGAGCTCACCCTCCAGACCATTTGGGACATACCAAGAAGGTGTTGGTAAACAAATACAAGTGAAAACTTGAGTGAAAGTGGAAAGATTCTCTGTCCAGTGTTCAGAAAATTGACACCCAGCAAGCTGCTACTGTCCATCCTTATCTCACTGGAGCTGGCTATCCTAGGAAGCTGCATTATTACAAATTCTTTCACAAGTACTGAACTTCCTAAAGGGAAGTGTTTGTGCACCAGAACTTTGACCTGTGAATGAATGGTGTTAGAGAAGGAGAATAAGCATAGTGATGCTATGAGCTAATGGTTCAAAGGATGTACTGTGTAGTACCCAGACTGGCAGGTGGGGTGGGGAGGGAAGGCATAAAACCATTTAACTGTGAAGAGCAGTAACAAGACCAGTATGATAGACCAAGGTAATCAATGCTCTTTATGACTTCTTCAAAAAATATTTAACATGCATATTACCAAGTTTTCAGGTGATATGTGAAATGTCCCAGGAAAATGCCTAATTGCTTCAATGCACAGTTATGAAGTAAAAGGTGAGGGTAGACTGAAACTAAATTTCCAAGGGCCTTCAGTGAAATTCTAAGTGATAAGAATTTTAGATGAATGCAAAGAAAGAAAATGATCAAATTGGATTTTAGAAAGAAACTCTCTCTGACTTCGGGGGCCAGCAACACAGGCAACTTGAATAATTCTTCTTATCTCTTTTGTATTAAATGGCAATAGGTTAAATTTTCAAAACATTTCTAAATATTATGTTCCTAAAGCTAATGGGTTTAAAAGTTCTCTTAAAGAGCATTTGTAAGTTTCAGGTATTCAGGTGATTCAAGAAAAAAGTCCAAATTGTTTATGTAAAGTTTAAAGTTTAGAATTTTGATTTACCTCAAATTTATTATTATACTTAAACCAAAACTTTTTTCACATTTCACTTTGAAAAAGGCTAACAATCTTCTGAATATAGAGGAACTTTTGGGAACAAAACAGTATATGAAAATTGAAGTGCACATTTTTTGTGGTAATGGAAGGAAGGAAAGGAGGGAGGGAGGAAGGAAGGAAAGAAGGAAGGAAAAGGAGGGAGGGCATGAAGAAGGAAGGAAGGAGGGAGGAAGGAAGAAAGAAAGAAAAGAAAGGAAGGGAAGAAGGGAGGAAGAAAGAAAAGAAAGGAAGAAAGAAAGGGAAGGGGGAGGAAGAAAGGAAGGAAGAGAAAAAGAATTCAGCCTCAAAGACAGCAATGTAAGCATTTGTTGCACTATCACTAGGCATAATAGTTTTTAGAAATGTGCGATTTTAGTCTTGTTAGTCACCACTGAAATAAAAAGAATTAGTATGTTTTAGAAAATGACAATAAATATATAAACATTATTGAATGTTTAAAAGGAGCCCTTTACCTTTTTACATATGGAAAACACATTTGCAAATATGTTCATTGGAAGTACAGAAAACAGGCAGATATAGGGTGTCTCTGATACTTCTCAAACATAAAATACAGTAATTTCTTAGCTGATAAAACTTTAACATGCTACAGACTAACAGGGAGGATTGGAGAAGTGACATTTAATTAGATGCATCAAAATAGATTAAAACTATCTTGGACCAACAGGTCAACCTCATTAGCTGTCAAGGATTGTCCTAAAATGAAGTGTATTAGACCATGAGCACCAGCTGTCATGCATGTCTTGGCAAAATTAGGTTGAGAAAAATTTTTTAATGAAAAAAAATAACAGTTTGACAAATGTAAACCCCTTGATTGAAATTATTTTGGGCCAAACATTAAATAGTTCATTTAATGGCCAAGGAAACAATGCAAATAAATTTTTCAAAGGTATTTAAATAAACTATTATCCTTCAGTGCACTAGCCAAGTTCAATCACCATAAAATTATTTCTTCTAAAAATTTAATTGAAATCAACTTTTTTCTGATAAATTTATTTAAATCAGTTAATGTTCAATTCCAGAAATTTGGGCTATAATAATTTCCCCATCCCAATTGCCAATTCTGGTTTAGGGATTTTCTGTGTGGTAGTATCTTTATAGACAATTTTATATTTCTGTCAAAATAGTGTATAGATTTTAGAACACAGTCTAATATTGATTCTACAGCAGTGTTTATAACCTGATATGAAACACCATTAACTATCAGTTAAATGTCAGCTGTAATGTATGTAACAATTAATTTCTTACTAATAAATGATCATAGCTGGGAATGACTAAACAAGAAGTAATCTTAATGGTTGAGAAACACAAACATGTAGTTCTCTTTCAGGCTATGTATCTGTTATGGTTGACTGGTGGCTCTGCTTTTTAATTTTTGGCATCATGAATCTTTGAGGACATTGTTGACTACATCAGCAGCCCTTAAATCCTCAAAACTAGCACTAACATTTCATTGTCATAATCAAATCAGGTGGCTGATTTTGATATCATGGTGGTAGGGAAGTATTATGTTGACTCTGGCAAAAGAATTTTATGTTGTTGAGCAGAAGAAATACAATATACTTACCACAGTTAGTAAGGGAGGTATTTGGAGATTGCAAGGAAACCACTGTCTGTTTGATCTAAACTGTTAATTTCTATGCCAGTGGTACAATAACTTTAGTAAGACACAATTAGAGTATTCTTTTAAAAAATCAAGATGCTCAGTGTCTAACTCAAAAGACTACAATTCATTAGGCTAAGCCTGGGATATAGGTGAGATATTAGTAGGCTGATTTTTTTGGTATTATTTTATTAAATTGTTAGTGTCATCATTTACCAACAATTTAATAAAAAGAGATCTGCAAAGGACAAAGAAAAGGATATTAAAAATGTTACAATCAATATTCTCCATATGCATAACATGGTGAGAGAAACACAAAATAGAAAAAGTTATAAACAAAACTTTGAGAAAAATATAATATCTGAAATGAAGCATATCCTGGATAGGACTGAAAGCAAATTGATTAGAAGAAATAGACTATCTGATTAGCACCAAATAGTTCCAAATATGTACGTTAATATTAATCTTCTCTGAAAAAAAAGTGCTAGACACAGATGGTGTCCCTAGTAAATTTTATTAGACATTTCAAAAGGAAAAATTGCCAAATTTACTCAATTTTCCCATAAAATGGAGAGGAACGAATCACTGCTCTGTTTGACAGTACCCAACTTCTGTTCAGGATAAAAATGATCAGCAAACTTGAAATATTAAGGAACTGGAGCTGATAAAGGGTAACTGCCAAAAACCCAATAGCCAAAATCATACTAATGGTGAAATGATGAATATTTTCTCCTTAAGTTGGAATAATACTAGGATACGTGTTTTCATCAGTTGTATTTGACATTTTATTAGAGGACCTAGTTATTCTAATAAGGTAAGGAAAATAAAGGTGTAAGATTAAAAAGGAAGAAGTAAAAATTTCCTATTTGTAGACGTTATAATTATTTATGCAGAAAAATCTTAGAAAATCTACAATAGTTGTGACTAAAAAGCCAAATTATTGAATGTATCAAGTTAGCAGATTCAAGTTTAGTATAAAAATTAATTGTATTTGAATATGTAGCAGCAAAAGATTGGAAAATTGAAATTAAAAAAATAACTCCATTTATGGTAGCAAAAATTACCTAAGACTGTATCCAAAATGTTATGCACAAGTGTTCTACATTAAGAAGTAAAAATATTACTGAGAGAAATATTTTTTTAAGATTTTATTTATTTATTCGCCAGAGAGAGAGAGCACAAGCAGGGGGAATGACAGGCAGAGGGAGAAGCAGGCTCCCTGCTGAGCAAGCAGTACTTGATTCTAGGATCCTGGGATCATGACCTGAGCGGAAGGCAGACACTTAACTAATTGAGCCACCCGGGCATCCCCTGCTGAGAGAAATTAAATAAATGGGAAGAAAGGTGATGCTCATGGGTTAGAGAACTGCTATAAGAGCAGTTCTCCCCATATGGAAATCTAGATTCAGTATATTCCTGATGAAACCCCCAGCAGGTTTATCTCTAGAAATTGACAAGATAATTCTAAGATTTATAAAAGAATTCAAAGGACCTATAATGTCCGAAGCAATATTTAAAAAGAAAAATAATGTTGCAAAAGTTATCTTAAACTTATTTCAAGATTTATAATAAAGCTATAGTAATCAAGATAGCTAGATATTCAGAAAAAGAAATATATAGCTTAATGAATAACAGTGGAGAGTCCAGGAGTATAGTCAATTGATTTTTCTCAAAAGTGCCATGGCAATTCATTGGAGAAAGGAAAATGACACAGTTTAAACCAGATGGGTTTAAGAAATGTAAGTAAATATTATGCCTTATCTGAAAAGGTGTTTTTTGCTCTTCACCATGCATCACTGAAGGAATGAAAAACAAGTCACAGACTGGGAAGAAATATTTGTAAAACATATTATCAGACAAAGGACTTATAACTATACTATATAATGGACTCTTACTGGTCAATAATAAGACAACAGATAAAACAAATGAGCAAATGAAAAGACAATCTAGTCATCAAAATTAAAAATATTTGTGCTTCTATAGAAACCATGAGGAAAGTGAAAATTAGCAAATCCTATGGATCTGATAAGAGATTTGTATCTAAGATGTATAACCATCTCTTATAGCAGAACAATAAGGGAAATTACCCAATTAAATAATGAGTAATGGATATGAATAGATATTTCTCCAAAGAAAATATACAATGGGGCACCTGGGTGGTACAGTCAGTTGAACTCCCAACTTGATTTTGGCTCAGGTCATGATCTCATGAGATACACATGAGATCAAGCCCTGCATCTAGCTCTGTGCTCAGCATGGAGTCTGTTTTAGATTCTCTCTCCCTCTCCCTCTGCCCCTCCCACTCATGCTCTCTCTCTCTCTCAGATAAATAAATAAATCTTTAAGAAAAAGAAGCTATGCAATGACCAACAAGTATATAAAAAGTTGCTCATTATCCAAGTACACACACAAATCAAGGCCACAATGAGATATCACTTCATACCCAATATGATGGTTATTATAAAAAAGATAATAACAAGTGTTGACAAGGATGTAGAGAAATTAAAACACTCATACATGCTGGTAGGAATGTAAAATTGTTGCAGCTACTGTGGAAAACAGTCTGACAGTTTCTCAAATGATTAGAGTTATCATATGATCTAGCAATTCTACTCCTACATAAATGCCTCAGAGAAAAGAAAACACAAAAACTTTTTTATGAATGTTCACAGCAGTATATTCATAATAACTAAAATTTAGGAACAACCAAACGTCCATCAACTGAAGACTAGATAAGCAAATTGTGGTATATCTGTACAGTGGACTATTACTTAGCTGTAAAAAGTAATGAAGTGATGATACATGGTATAACATACTACATACTACAAGATAAATGAACTTTGGAAACTATGCTAAGTGAAAAAAATCAGTAACAGAAGACCACATATTATATGACACAATTTATATGAAATATTCAGACTAGGAAAATCTATAAAGAACAAAGTAGAATAATTGTTGCCCAGGCCTAGAGAGGGAGATGGGTAGGTGGGATTGAGGTGCCTGCTGATGGGTATAGGATTTCTTATTGGAGTGATAAAAATGTTCTAAAATTTATTGTTGTGTTTGTTTCATAACTCTGAATATGCTAAATCCATTGAATTGTAAACTTTAAATGGATAAATTTACAGTATATTAATTATATCTCAATAAAGCTGTCAAAAAAGACAAACAATAAAGCAAACAAAAGGACTAGAGAACTTTTTGTGGTGAAGGAAATATTTTAAATTTTGTCTGTGGTGATAGTTATATGACTATCCATTTGAATAAACTCATCTATCTGTATATTTGAAATAAATGTATGTCAGTTTAAAGGTTCAAAGATAATTTATGTAAAGAATAATTAACAAGCTAGCAGATCACAACAAATTAATTAGAGTATACAAAGGAAAAAAGTGTATAAAGACATTATAAAAAGGATTATCACATTAGAAGTAGCAAATATTAAAGGCTATAAACTCAGGAAGATATATTGTAGGCAGGCTAAAGGAAACTAAAATAAAATAAAGTTTAAAAGGAAAATATGAATATGATGGTAGATTTAGTAATTGGCTTTTTGAAGAAGAGAACATAACAGACAAATGGAAAGTACTCCAGATAGAAGAAATTATTCCCAAAGGAAAGACTTGAATCTGCAGGTTAAAATGACATGCTGTGACTCAGGAAAAAAATGATATAATACAATCAATAATATTCTCTGTGATTCTGTCTTCTTCCCCAAACCCTTCCAATTTGTAACTAATAGTCTATCACCTATCTACTCTTGACTTTGCTCTACATCCTCCTACCTTATCATGTAAGTTGAAGCCTGGCTGTCCTCAAGGAAGCTTCCTTCTTGCAGCCTTCTTAAGGGGTGACTAGTTACTCCCTCATTCTACTAACACCAGAGACCCTTTTTGCTTCTAATTACCACTTACAGGTTGCTATCCCTACCTTCATCTTAAACCAAACAACCCATGCCATTGGGTAATACCACTTACTCTCCATCCTTGTTTCAATCAATTCCAGAAGTCTCAGTTACTATCCCTCATTCCTTGATTTTGGTAATTTGTTAACTTATATGCTTTTCAGTAACATTCTGAGTAATGATAAGTTGATATGTTAGCTTACCCTAATATTAACTGAATTTCTTTCAATTTCCCTTATATTCCTAATAATTGCATCTCTCTATCCATTCATCCATATACAGATATAGATAGAGATATACATGTAGATATAAGTGTAGATATAGATAAAATTTGCAGGGTAACAAAAATATTTATGCTAGTTATATATTCTTTGTGAATTTTATTATTTATTATAATATTGCTCTCTGTTTTTTTAATGAATTTGTCTTAAATGTTTTTGCTTGTTATTTATATTAGAAAGACATTTATTAGCATAAATTTGATACCATATCATTGCCCATGCTTCTGTACTGTTACAAAATCTGAAAGCTCACACAACATGTACAAGATTTAATTTGATGTGGCTACCTTTATATTAATTTGCTATTAACATCACAATTTATATTTTGGTAGTCTATATTGATTACTAAGAATTAAAGAATGTTCTTGATTTCTTATAATCATTCTAAAGATAGGTTTTTTTGGACCAACATGCATATGCACATATTACAAAACTGTTTATGCATTAAATTATTTGTAGAGATAAACTTATTGAAGGCCATAAAATGCTCTTAT
The DNA here is from genome assembly GCF_009762305.2 of Zalophus californianus. NCBI lineage: Eukaryota > Metazoa > Chordata > Mammalia > Carnivora > Otariidae > Zalophus > Zalophus californianus. The sequence goes on from NC_045599.1 coordinate 78,638,878, forward strand.
TATAATTATTTGGTCATGTTAATTAAATACCTAAATAAATCTGTGATAATAATTAGTGAATTTCTGAGCAAACTTGCTTCAAACAATCAGTCACTTTGTCTTTTTTTGTAGAAGACACTGTATAAGTTATAAATGAGGAATAAGAGACTATCTATCAAAGATGACATTATAATTACATCAAATATATTATTAGAAAGTCAAAATTAATTCCTCTGCATAGGGTCTATTTTCTTCTTAGTGTCATTTGTCAACTTGGCAACTATCTAAGACTCTAATGATTTTCTAGCATTATCATCTATTAAAAAGAGGAAAAAGTGAACATTTAACTTTTTCCAATAATAAACTTAGAAAATATATCCCAACCAATAAATGGAAAAGGCAGAAAATTTCAGGAAAATGACATGCATTGAAGTTCATTTTAATAGTTTGACTTATGCAGAAGTCAGTTTTCAGCCAGCCTTAGCTGATAATAGGAAGAATGTGTTATCAAATCTGTTTGCACTCAAAGTTTGCTGTTCACAGTTTCAGGTGAAAAATCTAACTTTGCCAGAAAAAATATATGGAAATTTCTCACCTACTCTTTCCGAGATTCCTGAGTTTTTCAGAAGTAGTCCTTCTGACATGGTAATTGCATTCCCCTGGCATGTGTAAATGTTTAATTGGGCCAAACATTCTCAAGTATAACACTTGGTTAGGTAACAGTGAGGTGAATCATACATACTAAATATATGTAGCTCGATTCCTCTTGGAGAAGTTTTCTAAATATGCACAAGTCTTAGTAAAGCCTAATAGACAAATTATGTAACATTGATTGAAATGGTATATGTACTTAGCTACTTTAAACACCAAAATTAATTTATTCACTCTATAGGACTATGATCATCAACTAATTAAAAAAGCATGTTATTGTTTATTGTCCAGATAAAACAAAAGATCATTGGAACTGAAGAGAGAGTCATAAAATAGAACCATAAATATATGGAAAATTATTTTTTTCAAAGATGCAAAGGCAATTCAGTGGAGAAATGAAATCTTTTAAACAAATGGGTTAAATCAATGGGATATCCACATATAGAAAATAATGATTTTGTTCTGAATTTTGCACCATGTATAAAATTTACTAAGATGTATCATATATAAGTGGACAGCTAGTATTATAAAACTAAAAGAAAACATCAGGAAATATATTTGTGACCTCACTTAGGCAAAGATGTCTTACCTATGACACTGAAAGCACAAGCTAGTAAAAAAAGATAAGGCAGATTTCATAAAAACTGAAAAATTAGCTTTTTGAAAGGATAACTTAAAATAATGAAAGATTTGTTACAGACTCGGATAAAACACACGAAAATCATATACCTGGTAAAAGGCTTACAAAAAAAAAAAAAACAACTTAATAACAAGAAAGTAAAACAGCCTACTAAATTAATAATGGGCCAAAGTTTTGAAATGAAACTTCTTCAAAGAATATATATGAATGGCAAACGAGTGAAATAAATTGTGGAAAGAGTAATACATATTATATTATTTACATTAAGCTCTATATAGTGCATTAATTTATAGTGTCAGAAAGCAGATCAATGATTTCCAGGACAGGAAGGGAGACGTGGTGGAAAAGAGGGAGCGATTACAAAGGATGTGAGGCAACTTCTTAGAAAGGTGAATTTATTCAAAATCTTGTTTATGTTGAAGGTTTCATGATGGGGTTAGGAAACATTCAAAACTAGGATTATTGTTGAATCATAAATTAATATATAAATTTATGGTATGTTTGACCATTCATCCATTAAAAGGCATCTGTGCTTTTCCCAGTTTGTGGTTATTAGAGATAAAGCAATAATGAACATTAGCGTACGTGTTGTGTGAGAATAATTTTTCATTTCTCAGAGTGAAATGCCCCAGTGTACAGCCGCCGTGCCATACGACAATTCCATGCTTAGGTTTATAGGAAATTTCTAAAGGATTTACTAGACTCTAACATTTTACATACCTGCCAGCAGTGTTTTTCTCTCACCAGTATTCGTGTTATCACTCTTCTGTGTTAGTCATTCTGGTGGGTGTGTAGTGATGTCTTATGATAGTTTTAATTAGTGGTTCCTTAATGGCTAATGATGTTAATCTTCATATGCTTTTTTTGTCATCTGTACATCCTTTTTGATGAAATATCTTTCATGTCTTTTGCTCAACTTCTAATTAGATTGTTTTGTTTTTTTCTGTTGAGGTTTAAGAGGTGAACAGAGGTGAAGGAGGTAGGGATATTTATAAAGGGGTAACATAGTAATCCTTGTGGTGATTTTGTATCCTGACTGTGGTGGTGGTCTCATAAACCTATACATGTGATAAAATTATGTAGAACTAAATACACGCATACACACACACACACACACACACACACACACACACACACACACACACACACAACAAATGAATGCAACTAATACTGAGGAAATCCCTAAATAAGATCATGGGTAGTATGAATGTCAATACCCTGGTTGTGATACTGTACTATAGTTTTAAAAGACTTTCTTGTAGAAGGAAATGGGGTAAAGAATACACAAGATATTACTATATTATTTCTTGTTTTTAAAGATTTTATTTATTTGTTTGTCAGAGAGAGAGCACACAAGCGGGGGGAGGGGCAGGCAGAGGCAGAGCAAGAAGCAGGCTCCCCACTGAGCAAGGAGCCCAGTGCTGGACTGGATAGCAGGACACCGGCATCATGATCTGAGTGGAAGGCAGCCGCTTAATCGACGGATCCACCCAGGCATCCCTACTATATTATTTCTTATTACTGCATTTGAACTTAAATTATCTTTAAAATAATTTCAAGTTAAAAAAAAGAATGTGTCCAAAGCTATACTCTCTGCGGGGAGTCTGCTTGTCCCTTTCCCTTTCCCTCTGTCCTTCCCCCTGCTCTCTCTCTCTCAAATAATTAAATAAAATCTTAAAAAAATAAGAAATGAACTCTGAAGTCATGAAAAGACATGGAGGAATCTTAAGTACATATTACTAAGTAAATGTAATTGATCTGAAAAGGCTACATATTGTATGATGGCAACTATATGACTTTCTGAGAAAGATGAAACTATGGCAACAATAAAACAATCAGTGGTTGTCTGGAGTTGTGGGGCAGAGGGACGCATAGATGGAGCACGAGGATTTGGGGGCAGTGAAAATACTTTGTATAATACTATAATGATGTTCACATGTCATTATATATTTGCTCAAAGCCATAGAATATACAACACCAAGAGTGAATCCAAATATGAACTATGGACTTTGGTGACTATGATGTGTTTACGTAGTTCGTCATGTGCCACTCTGGTAGGGGATGTTAATAATTGGAGAAGCTATGCATGTGTGGAGGTAGGAGATATATGAGAAATCTCTGTACCTCCCTCTTAATTTTTCTGTGAACTTAAATTGCTCAAAAAAATAAGGTCTTTTTTTAAAAAGAGATTTTATTTATTTATTTGAGAGAGAGAGAGCAAGAGCATGAGTGGGGTTGGGGGGGAGATGGACAGAGGGATAGGGAGAAGCTGAGCAGGGAGCCCTATGGGGGACTCCATCCCAGGACCCTGAGATCATGACCTGAGCCAAAGGTAGATGCTTAATCAACGGGGCCACATAGGCACCCCCAAAATAAGGTCTTTAAAAAACAGTTGGTGAGGTTTCAGGTTATATGTCATATTGTTATGATGTGAGTCATTTGCATTTTTAACTTGTGTAATAAAATTAATAAACTTCAAAACAAATACTCCAATTTTAAATGCATAATAAGAATGATAAATGTCATGAGATAGCTTACTCACCATCAATTGGAGATATCAAATCATTTATGTCAATTTTTTCCTCTATGCAATTAATTGAAGATTGTTGTTTCTAGAGAAAATAGATCATGAATCCACCATTCCTGAGCAGTGTTTTCTCTCCCTATTCTCCTCAAGGTCAAATCATAATATTTTCTTCATTGTTTTTGTGGCTGGAGTTTAATTGTCAACTTCTTATATTTGTGGATTTTTGTATATTTTATAAGCTATTCTTGGGGCGCCTGGGTGGCTCAGTTGGTTAAGCATCCAACTCTTGATTTCAGCTCAGGTCATGGTCTCAGGGACCTGGGATCAAGCCCTGAGACTGACTCCATGTTCAGCGGGGAGTCTGCTTGAGGATTCTCTCTTCCTCTTCCTCTGCCCATCCCCCATGTGAATGCATGCACTTTCTCTCTCTCTCTCTCTCTCTCTCTGTCTCAAATAAATAAATTTTTTAAAAAAAGTAACTCAGAAAAGTTTCTAAAATTTTAATTCATATCTTAAATTGACTTTTAAAATGCTTACTTGCATACAGGTTTTTGTTTGTTTTGTTTTGTTTCATTTCTAAACTGGTCTTGGGGAAATTCTATGTCTTATTTGAGTCTCTACAAGTTAGCACCATGCCTGGCACATAGAAGATCTTAAATGAGTATTTATGGAGTGAATGAATGAGTGGGTGAATGAGTAAAGGAAGTAATCATGTTAACATCATATGACAGTCCTTTATTTTTTCTATTAAAAGCAATCAATGAGAATTTTTTATTTTTTCTTCATGATTTATAATTTTATGGAAAAAACACTTTCAATTATATGGTGATTAATGATTTTTTTAAGAAAATTAAGCTTCAAAAGCTCTACATTGAAATAACTTGTATCCTCAAGTCGTAAAAACTAAATGCTTTAGGTATCATAAGAAAAGGAGCCTTCTATGTACTTATAAGCAGGGATAAATTACCTCTTCCAAGAAAATATTTTTGTGACCCCATGATAAATTTATTTAAACTTCCAGTTACTATTGTGTGTTCTCCCTCCTCCTCCAGACACACCACCCACACATAGGAGTATTTTCTTCCCCCACCTCAGGCATCTAAAAATCCAAGTGCTGTCTTTTCTTTTTTTTTATTATTATTATGTTATGTTAATCACCATACATTACATCATTAGTTTTTGATGTAGCGTTCCACGATTCATTGTTTGTGTATAACACCCAGTGCTCCATGCAGAACGTGCCCTCCTTAATACCCATCACCAGGTTAACCCATCCCCTACCCCCTCCCCTCTAGAAATGCTTTCTTATCCCCATTTTCTGTATCAAAACAATTAATCTGTTATGTCACTTTTCTGAAATCAGTTTCAACATGTAAAGCAAATTTTGCATTTATAGCTACCAATATTAATCAATGACTGTGAAACTAAACATTTATCACTTGTTAAATTACTTTCAAGTAACAGCAAGTAAGTATAGAGTTGCAGAACCTCAACCAGACTTGATTTGACCACCTATGCCTACAAATTCCTGGATACATTTCAATCTCACAACAAAGGAACAAATGCTGTTGTCCATTTCTAGGAAGAAGTGAGGATAAAATGAGTAGGTTCTGTGATCACTGGCTTTGTCAGGAGCATTAAAAAAATAATGACAACGCCGATATCAAAAGACCTCTACTGAACACTTTACATTTCATAACTCATATAATTCTCAGAACCATCTAATGAGGAAGGTAGTATAAATGAAGGTTCAGAGATTGTAACCTGTTCAAGATCAAATAGATACACAGCAGACTCCGGGTCTCATCCTAGGAACTGGACTGTTTCTGGTTCAGCACAGATATTCGATACCACTCCAGCCCCTTGTATCAAGGGTAAACCTTCCATAATCCACTACCAGTCCTTTCCTGCTCAACTTCCCAACACTCGCAGGTACATAGTTTATGCTTGCGATAACATTTTTATCATTTTTATTCAGACTGATGTATATTTCCCTGCCATAAATACCTTTCTCTTAAAATTCTAGAATGTATCATTAGGCTTCTCTATTATTTCAAATTCTGGTGATGAACTTCCTAGAAAGTTTGTAGATAGATAAAAGAGATTCTCTTAATTAATATAAGGATAGTTTCATTACTTAAATTGTGGATCAGGAATTAATCATAGATTTATATGGGCTCCATCTACCTAAATAAGTTTTAAATCATGTTACTTGCATCCTTGGTTACTAATCATCTATAATCCAACACATAGCCATTAATTTAAAATACTAGTATATTGGGCGCCTGGGTGGTTCAGTTGGTTAAGCAACTGCCTTCGGCTCAGGTCATGATCCTGGAGTCCCGGGATTGAGTCCGGCATCGGGCTCCCTGCTGAGCAGGGAGTCTGCTTCTCCCTCTGATCCTCCCCCCTCTCATGTTCTCTCTCTCCATCTCATTCTCTCTCTCAAATAAATAAATAAATAAATCGTTTAAAAAAATTAAAAAATAAAAATAAAGTACTAGTATATTTTACATGTGGATAAAGTATATGTGAATTCCCTTCCTTATTTTGATGTATATATTTAATGTATATGTAAAATACATATAATAAATGTACATGTTATACATATACATATAATAAAATTTGGGATATATATATCTCACTGTACTGCATCTAAATATATTCCTATAAATTAGTTTGCATCTAAATATCCATCCTTTTTTAATTGAACTTTCCCTTATTATTCATTCTTGCAGTAAATATTTATTGAATCTACAGTCTACATTGAATTAGAAATAACTTATTTGCTATTTTTACTGAAAAATGAGATTCTTACATAAATTATACTACTTAGCAACATGCACCATCAGATATTTCACACACTGAACAATCACTGAAGAGCTAGTGTTACTGCTTGAGTGTTTCAGACCATTGCCAATGACTCAGAAACTTCACCATTTTGATCACATATTTAGCTAACAATATGGATATATTTATCCTGATATTCTCCAGTATTTTAAAAAGTCTGATTATGGGGTGGCTGGGTAGCTCATTCAGTTAAGCACCTGACTCTTGGTTTCAGCTCAGGTCATGATCTCAGGGTCATGGGATCGAGCCCCACATGGGGCTCTGCTCAGCGGGGAGTATGCTTGAGATTCTTTCTCTCTGCCACTCCCCCACTCATGCTCACTCTCTCTCAAACAAATAATCTTTTTTTTAAAAAAAAAACTCTAATTATATCATCTTTATAGCCAGGAAAAGGAAGTGTATCATGACTAAAGTTATAATACTAAATTAACAATGTATTTTTTCGAGTGCATTCACTGGTTTTTGTGACAGAAATTTTATTGTGGACTAAATTTTAGCTTAATCTTCATATGAAGGTATCTACGTACTGAAGTACTGGGTTCTAGCCTAGAAATTAATAGTTACCAGATGTAGGCCAAACTAATTATATATGTATTTGAAATAATAAGCAAAAGCATCTGCCAACTATTAGTGTTTCTATAAACACCATTTTTCTTTCCATTTCACTTACTCAGATGTTACCTTGAATAGAGGGAAACATTTTTTATCCCATATTTATTGCTATAATGTTTTAATTTAGCTAACCTATGATTTAGATAACAGTAGGATAAAGATAACTGTCAATCTCAGAAATATGGCCCTCTAAAGAAGTTTCTCTCCTTCAACCTTTCATAGTATAAGATCACTGCATTATTCCGATATCAAAAACCATGACATGTGGTCATCCATTTTGTTTTTTCTGTTGCCATATTTAGTCAAAATAGATGATCTAGAACTTCTTTTGCTGGGTATATGCCCATCCACTTTTGCAGTCAGTAATTTTTTCCAAGATAACACAGAGCTTAAAGAAAAGCAAATATATTTTAATAGTTATAAACTTCTATATAATACATTCAATTTTGATTATATTAAATGTTATTTTACTTTTATCATACATTTTCTTCTAAGTTTGAGGAAACTTCCCTTTTATTCATCCCATGAAAAATGATTTTTTTTAATCCAATGTGGCACCTCAGAATTAATTCTATTATTTCACTATTTGGCATAAATGCTAATATTTTTATAGCAGCTTTAGTGAAGATGTAATTCATAGTCCATGTAATTCACCAGCATTGTGTAATACATAGATGCTAATTCAGTATCATGATTCAGGGCACAGATGTTTGACATTATTTCATTCTGGTTGCATATAAGTTCATGAGAAAAATAATATGAAGAGTGTCTTAATACACAAACAGTTCAGCTCTCTGGTCTTTACAGAGGTAGTACCAACATACATTTTGCATTATATGTAGAAATTTTGGCTTGAAAATTAACTTTTAATTCAAATGAGAGTGTCTACAACTATATGAAAATGTCTTCAATGTCCATCCTGTGACACAGCCCTGGAGATTAAACAAGATAGGAATGATGAAGTCATTTGTTGCAAAATTTATGTTTGTTTCCAAAATATTTTATATCAATTTTAGCTGAATCAAGAAAATTATAATATTTTACATTAATATAGTAGTTTATATTTGTTTCCAGAATATGTTCACATTATTACCTCATTCTAGCCTTGTGAGATAAGATGTAAAGTAGATATCATCATGTGCATTTTATCACTGGGTAAACTTATGGCTAGATAACAGCCAAAATATGTTTTAAATGCATACTGTTTTCAGAGATCTTAGACACAAAAAGGTAGCAATTAGAGGACTAGTAGATAAAGAAATATTTCAAAATTAGTATCTATCTTACAAAGACAATATTACCTGAGCATAGAAATAATTGCATTTTCCCTATTGTAATCTAGAATCTGCTACTTTTCACCCCCATTACCGAAGCGACATTTATGTTTCATGTTTTTTCCTTAATCTATTGAGAGAAATGACGGTGTACTTTGGAATTTGTATCTTCAGTATCTAGCAAAATGACTGAAATGCAGAAGATGGCTTATAAATGTCTATTCAATGACTGAATGTTTCTTTTCCAGAAACAACCTGCCTGTATTTTTTTCTCTATCTCCAGTGGAAAACTATTCAGTATCTAAAAAATATTTGTGTATGCCTTAATTTTATTATATTGGAAACAAGAATTTCATGCTCTGTCACAAGTATTATCTGTCCAATGTAGTGTTGGTTGATTGAATGATTGAGTCATTCATTAACTCATCTCATTTTATTTAATTCACTAAATATCTATTGACCATCTAACTATGTATTTGATACATCGCTGGACACTGGGGATTCAAAAACATACATAATCTTTACCATCATAGATTGGGAAGAGAGAAATTAATTAAACACATACTTTAAATGTGAAAACTGCTAAATAGGGAAAAGTGTGAGAGTTATGAAATCTTAAGGTGACAGCTGGTTTACCCCACAGACAACACCAGAGAAGGTATCACAAAGAACGTGAAAGAGTTGAAGCTATCTGAAAAATAACATTTTAAATAAGTTGAAAGAAAGAAATGACTGTTCTAGACAGGAAGAAGATCATATGTAAAGATGTAATTTCAGGAAGGAAGGTGGTCTGTTCTAGGAAAAAAAAGAAATGTGGTGAACAAGCAGAAGTATGATATCAAGGGAAGGACGAGATATAAGCAAGGGCCAGATTAGTGAGGAATTGCATGTCATCTTAAGAATTTTGGTTTATAAGCTCAAGATGAAATTCACTGAGTGTTTTAATTTATAGAGGTATACTCATAGTTGAGAATTAAAGTCATTGTGATTCTGGTTTTATTCATGAATTCTGGAAATAAGAATGGAAAAAGTGCATAGAAATATATCATTTATGTGTCCAGGTCATAGTTTAAGGGATGATGCTTTAGGTAATAATAAATATAGTAGAATTTTTTCAAGAAATTAGTTGGACTCCTGACTATTCAGGAGGTAAAAAATGATTACTGATTAGTTGGATGTTGGCAAGTGATGGAAGAAAGATTGATTGTATTAAGGAAGCCTAGCATCTGTCTGGATTTGAAACAGATAGTAAAAATGACAAAAACAAAATAAAAATTGGCAAGGGGAGAAATTGAAGAGGGAGAGATTTCTGTTTCAGCCGTGCTATATATGAGATGACTTATTTTGTTTTTTGGGTTTTGTTTCTGTTTTTGTTTGTTTTTGTTTTAAGTAGGCTCCATGCTTGGCTTGAATATGGGCCTTGTGGTGCTTGAACTCATGACCCTGAGATCAAGACCTGAGTTGAGATCCAGTCAGATGCTAGGCTTGCCTGGGTGACCCAGTCAGTTAAGTGGCTGCCTCTTGGTTTTTGGCTCGGGTCATGATCTCAGGATCAAGATCTCAGGGCTGTGAGATTGAACCCCCTTCCTCCTCCCTCAGGCTCTGCACTCAGTGGGGATTCTGCTTCTCTCCCTCTCCTTCTGCTCCTCCCCCCTGCTCTTATGCTCTCTCTCTCTCTCTCAAATAAAGAAATATATATATTTTTTAAAAAGGATGTGTTCAGGGGTGCCTGGGTGTTGCATTCGATTAAGCATCTGCCTTCAGCTCAGGTCATGATCCCAGGGTCCTGGGATTGAGTCCCACATCTGGCTCCCTGCTCAGCAGGGTGTCTCCTTCTCCCTTTACCCCTCCCCTCTGCTTGTACTCTTGCTCTCTCTTATGCTCTCACTCATGCTCTCTCTCTCAAATAAATAAAAAATAAAATCTTTTTAAAAATAAAATCATAAACTATATACTATTTTATTTCTGCCTTTTTTCATTCAGCACAATTGTTTTGTGATGCATCCATGTTGTTCCATGTATTAATATGTAATTCCTCCTAACCGCTCAGTAGTATCCCATTGTATAACTATGGCACAATTCATTCATTCATTCATTCATTCATTCATCTATTATTGACATCTGGATTATTTTCAGTTTTTTACCATTATGATAAAAATACTACAGATATTCATATACAAGTCTTGGCACAAACATATGGTTTTATTTTTCTTGGGAAAATATGGAGGAGTAAAGTGACTGGGGTGTATGATAGGTGTATGTTTAACTTTTTAAGAAATTGCCACAGAATTTTTCAAAGTGATTTTATTATTTTACATTTCCACTGGTACTGTACAAGTTATCCAATTGTTCCAAATCCTTACCAACACTTAGTATGGTCAGACTTTTAAATTTCAGATAGTCTAATAATTATGTAGTAGTATCTAATGTCTAATGATATTAACCCAGTTTTCATGTGCTTATTTACAATTAGCATATCTTCTTTGTTGAAGTGATTCCACTTAATTTCATGTGAAGGCTTATTAACTATACCTCATTAAAAGATAATCAACTCTTTATTTTTTTAAGATTTTATTTATTTATTTGAGAGAGAAGGAGAGAAAGCACAGAGGGAGAGTGTGAGGGAGAAGTAGGCTCCCCACTGAGCAGAGAGCCTGATGTGGGACTCAATCCCAGGACCCTGGGATCATGACCTGAGTCGAAGGCAGATGCTTAAACCAACTAAGCCACCCAGGCATCCTGATAATCAACTCTTTAAGGAAGAACAACACAACATATTTTTTTGGGACTTCTAGGATATGGAAATAAAAGGTCTGACAATAACACCAAGACTGGGAGGGAAAAAATATGGTGAGTAGACAAAAAACAAGTACAGGCAGAACTAAAATTTCCTATTCTTTAGTCTCATACCCAAAGGGCAAGGTGACATTGTCAAAATATTGCTTTCATGCAATAATGGTAGATGTGGCCAAAGGGAAAGTCAGAACAAATTTAGAACAAATCTGGGTCATCATCTTTGTAGTGGTTCCTATATCACCCACTCCCTAACTTGAAGAAAGTCTAGGTCTTTTACCCCACACATAGGGATAACATTACCTAAGCTAGCTGATTTATCTGAGGAAAAATTGCTCTCAAGAAAATCTATGGGATTTTGAGTAAAACACTGGTCTAAATAAAATACAATAAGCTGAAAAACTGTACTGATGAAGCAATATTAATAAGCAAGCCAAAGTAAGATTTACAACACTCTCAAAAGTATGAGATAAATTTCAATAATATGGAGCAAGGACAAAGAGAAACAACTGTTTTGTTAACAATTGTTAACAGAAGGAATATTTGGAAATATTAAACATAAAAACAGCTAAAATAAAGAACTCCATGAATGAGATTTATAACAGAACTGACACAGGTAAACTACAAATTAATGAGTTCAAATACTAGGTCACAGAATTACTTCAAAAAGCATCAAGAAGAAATAAAGAAAAAGTTAATAATTCAAGTGATTTGGAGAATATAAATAGAATTACAAATATCTGTATATTATGAATGCCAGAAAGGGAAAACAAAGAAAGATAGGGAATGTTTAAAGAAAAAAGTCCTGGGCACCTCGGTGGCTCAGTTGGTTAAGCGTCTGCCTTCAGCTCAGGTCATGATCCCAGGGTTCTGTGATCAAGTCCCGCATCGGGCTCCCTGCTCAGCGGAGCGCCTGCTTCTCACTCTTCCTCTACTGCTCCCCCTGCTTGTGCTCTCTCACTCTCTGTCAAAAAAATAAATAAAATCTTAAAAAAAAAGATAAAATTCCTTCAAGCAGAAGGAATTCCACATCAGAAAGTAACATGAATTCTCCTGATACAAGTAAGAGAAATGGAAATGGAAACAATGTAGGTAAACACAGTATTTTAGTTCCTGCTACAAATTAAAAAAAAATGTTAACTGGAAAATACTCAATTTATTGCAAGTAAAAAATCTTAGATTGAACAGAGTTGTTTACCAACCAAAATTTGCCAAAAGAAAAAAAATAGTATACTGCTTTTCTACCTTGTCTGGTGATGACAGCTAGGCCAAATGTCATTCTGCAGTGAGTGACTTAACTACTTGCAACTTTATTTCTGCCTAATGCAACTGAAAACTTCCTTTAGGTCTTTCTTCCTGCCATGAGTGTAGATATTATGGTTGAAGCTCCAGCTCATCTTCCTACAGTGAGGACATGCTGTGGCATGGCTCAGCCTCAGCAAAAGCGCAACAGTTGACCTCAAGACTTTGTGTGGGTAATTACAACACTGGTCCTCAACAGGAAAGATGCATGCATTTGTTGTTGTTGTTGTTGTTATTGTGAATTCATTATCTTTATATCAAAACACTTTTATTTTACCAGTGCCCTGCTATTTCAGACATTGGTTAACAGCTTTATGCACTTTTCTGGTTTTTCCCTAATTTTTCCTTCCCCTCCTCTTCTTTAATCCCTTTCCCACTTATCTCTGATATCTCACCATAGGCCTCCATAATTTTCTTTACCCCTGACCTCCTTTACCTCCCTTGCCTCCTTCCATTTCTACTCCCCTATAAAGGGTCATCATGGACTCATGGGAAACCCACCAAGAGGGATAAGCTCTCACTACGGAAAGGGATAATGCACTGGGGAAAGTTACTGCAACTCAGGACCATCCCAAAGATCGGAAGAGCTTCTGGAGATGGTGGCTTTGCAAGTGCTCCCTCAAAAGAGTTAAAGATAAAAAGAAAGTACTGAAATCTCAGCAGATACACTACATTGAAGGTGACAGGCATGAGAGGTTCCTTGACAGCAGGGTGGGCATCTACGGAAGCAGTAGAACTAACATAGCCGCTAATAATTTATATTAGAATGTTAATAAATGTTGAACAATTTTATGCTTAAAAATTTATATTTTTCTTGATGGATTATATATTTTATTTAAATTACAAAAATGTAGTTCTACCCTTCTAAAATTAATTTAGAAGAATTTATTTAAACAACGTATTAGAATGAATGTCAGAACTGTGTTAAGACCTAGATTTTAAAAAAAATACTAGCATTCTGTTTAGTTATTTTCTCCTGTTTTCCCACAATCCTCTTGTATGAGAAAAATAAAGCCTTATATGTTTGTCACTGTTAGTCTTTCTCTTATTTGCAAGCAAATGAACACATTTCTAATAAAGACAAATTATATTTCTCTTTAAGTATATACATTTGTATATAAATTAAACAGAAAAGGGTCCACTATGGTATATCTAAAATAACAATGTGTATCTATCAAGGAGTATTTCAATTTTTCTTTCCTGCTTGATAGATCATATTAGTTGTGTAAATGAAATAAAAATTAAAAAGCACACGCGAAAAACAGCAAAGATAACCAGGACCAGTTTGTAACTAGGATCCTTCAAAGAACAATTATTAGATAATTTCAAAAAGATGACATGGAGAATGAAAGGGTTTTGGGTTTTTTCTCCTTCTTTCAACAAGCCTATTTCCATTTTCCTCATATTTCCAACTCCCCCACATTCCACCACCATCTCATACCTCCTCATCCTCATTACTTTTCTTGATTTATTTCCAAAGAAAATAGAAGCCCGTAGATAGATACTCAAGTACTTCAAGTAAAGTTACCAGATATTCAGTGATTCTCACCTCTGAACACATCCTCTTTTTTTTTAAGATTTTATTTATTTATCTGAGAGAGAGAGAGAGAGAGCACAAGCAGGAGGGAGGGGCAGAAGGAGAGGGAGAAGCAGGCTCCCAGCTGAGCCGAAGGCAGATGCTTAATGACTGAGCCACCCAGGCACCCCTATTTATATAAATTTCTACAAAATACACACAGATATATAAAGACAGAAGGAAGGTGTGTGGCTGTCAAGGGTTTGGGTAGGCAGGACTATCCAGGTGGGAGTTGATAAAATGGAATGATGAAACTTTTGGAGATGATAAATGTATACATTATCTTGATTGTGGTAAGATATATATGGGTACATATCACACCTCACCTGTTCTGCCTCAGGGAAAGGGAGGTGGCAAAGTGAATGAAATACGTGCAGACAGTTCAAGTAAGAAAAAGGAGAAGCGTGCCATATTCAGCCACCGCCACTTGCATTTGGTAGACTCAAAGGGAAGCTAAAGAGTGGGAAGGCTTGAATAGAGGAAAGAGAAGGCTGCAGGTGCCCTGTTTAGAGGCTGTTGTCATGGGGAAGCTGTAGGCAGAAAAACCAGAACCTGGGCCACTATGTGATGGGTAAAGGCTGCACATCTGCCTTTCTCTGATTGGTCCTACATTGGAAGCAAAGATAAGAATTAGGGAAGCAGTGGATTATTAATCAAGTCCTGCCATTTGGGGCTGATTTCTATAGGAATTGTTTGACTTGCTGGACAGAAAGAAAGACAGAGAGACTTTCAGAGAAAAAGAGAAAGAACTACAGAGTGAGAGATAGCCAAGTAGCTCATTTTATTTTTCTAGTCTGGTATTATACTTCAAAACTTTCTTTTTATCATATATAATTCTACTCAAAATATTATTTTTTAGACTAGAAAGTTCATTAAAGTGCCTATTTTCTAACATTCTTCCACGTGATTTTTTTAACTTCAGGCTCTTTTAACTTCTAACTTTAAAATGGCATTTGAATTTCTGACAGTGGCTCTGAACATATCAGTTGGCCCTATTTTTTTTCTTTTTGTTAAAAACACTATGCTTTTAAAATTCTATTTGCTTTTTGTTTCATTCCTGTGGGATGTTGAAAGATACCTAAGGAAGCTAATGCCTATTTTTGTGGGACTTTATAAAAATTTATAGTGTCTAAATTTAAATAAAATAAAATAGGCAGTCACCAAAAAACTGTGTTTTTGAGACAAAGATTAGAGGCAGTCAAGGTGAGAGTTTGATAAAAGCAGTGGTCCCAGAGTATCTGTATTAGTCAGTTGGGGACGGGGTGGGAGCCGTGTGCGGGAGAGACTGGATATTCAGAGAGTATTTCAAAGAATTTCTCAGTTTTCAAGGTCACCATTAACATGCAGAGAAGTGAAGCACATATGCAGGATTTAAGTAATAGAATGAGATAAGGCAAAACTTAGTGGTTCCCCGAGGCCGAAGCTTTATTTTTAAAAAAGACACTTTTTTTTCTGATTTCTGTACATCTGAAGGAAAAAAAAAATGAGGTATATAATACTGAAAATCACACTCACCTACACTATGAATAAAGAGTAGTTAAAAACTGATTTTCAAATATTTATAAATTTTAACACATGAGCTTTCTTCAATGATTTAAAAAATTTATTCTTCAATTATTTATTACATAAGAAGTGAAGTATTAAAACAGTATGTCCCCCAAATTAGCACAAGCCTTTGATTCTGAGTGAGACAGTAAGATGTATTGATTGACTAGAACAATATTTTCAATAAACATTTTTTATTTCACATTCGAACAAATGGTAATTCTAAGAGAGACGCTTTCTGAAAAACTGTATTTGGATTTTCATTGGCGAACAGTTCAGTAGCAGAGAGGGAGACTAGAGCAATAAATAACTGTGGCTTTAAAATCAGATACACCCATGTTCAGATCCCAGCTCCACAATCCATTACCTGTGTGCTAAAGAAAACCTTCTTTAAACTAGGGCTTATTGTATTCGTCCACAAAATATGGTAATAAGAGCAATCATCATTTCAATAGGAGCATTTATAAAGGGCTTACTAGGTGTTAGACCTCTTAAGCATTTCATATTAATTATGGCATTTTATTCTTACAGCAGCCCTATGAGTTATATACTATATATTATCATCATTTCAATTTTATGGACAAAGATGTGAAGTCACGGAGAGGTAAAGTGATTTACCCAGGAGTCCCACAACTGGTGAGTAGTTTGCTTCCCTCATCTGTGCTTGTCTTGCTTTTAAGAGAATTACAGGAGATAATACTTGTGTTATGCTTTCCATAATTTACCAAATATGCACTTGGAAAAAAGTAATATTATTGGTTATTACGGAAATAAAATCTTCTACATCAGATGAACCTCTATAAGATATATAATGAGCCCTGTCTCTTTTCATTAACCAGTTTTTAGGGAACTGATTCAAATGATAGCAAAATAAACCTGAATTTTGGACTTGGAAATTTTGGAGATATAGATATATATCTCCATATATATCTAGATCTCCTCTGTGGCACAAATTTTTTAGTTTTGAATAATTAAAATTTTAGCTCTGGGCCACTTATTTGCTAGTTTAATTGTTTTGGACTATCTGTCTAGAAAAACCACAAACCAAACACATTCAGAAAGCCTAGTATCATTTAGCCTGGCCAAACCTACAAGGTCAAATAAAATTGCCAAATGTGTACTTTGCATATATCAGTATTGTTGCTACTGTAATTTGAGGAACTGCTAATGAATAAGTATGCTGAATGAGTCAATAAGGATTTACAAGTAAACTATGCCTTCACTTTTGCCCTATTTCCACCTCTTTTCTTCTTTGGAAATTATGAAGAATACATTTTCTTTTTGGGAAATGTTTAAGTAAATCCTATTAGGATTAAATCATGTTGACAATTCAGTGAAAACTGTCAGTTCCCATAAAAAAATATTAGTTACATAATAACAAGGGAGCAGACTTTGATAAAATGATGACGAGATTCTAAGGTGGAATTGAAAAACGTTTACACTAACTTTTGTCCTGTACCTTCCAATTTAGTAATGAGCACCTTTAGAAAATATACCCCATCAGATGAGAACAAGACCCAACTGGAGAGCTATGACTAAATTAGTACCAGAAGCAAAGATGCATTTTAAATAACTGAAAACTCAGTAATAGTGGAATATGGCATCAGCTTCTTAAACATCCTTTCTGGTGCTGGTGAAACAAAGAGTTTATTTTTGTTTTAAGAGTTTTACTTTATAAACTACTCCATATGGACTAGAAAATCTGCAAAAATTTCAAAAGGCATAGATCAATGGCTTCCATCTCCTCCTTGGTCTTCCCTCAACCTCTTTGGAGCATGTCTGCTAAGACCAGGTGAGAAGAATATCTGAAAATAAAATGAGAGGGTGGACATGGGAACACAGTTGACAACTTATTTTCTGGGATTTAAGAAGAACAATGCATTTTTGTCAATTATACCTCAATTAGAGTAAAAGAAGAAAAATAATGCTCAGTGACTCAGGAAAGTATGTCTCTTTATTCACTCTTTTGCATAAAGACAGAAAAGTAAATAGATATATAACTGAAAGATAATGTAAGTGTATATAAAGCAGAGTTGCTTGTTGAAAGACCAAGTAAACTTTGCTTTTATCATTGACTAAAAACAATAAAACACGGGATTGTGAATACTAGCCATGGGAAAATTCTCACTTTGGGAAAAGATTGATAACTTACCATAAAGCAGAGCAAAAAATTAATCCCATGCTAATAATGAAAAAAATAAATCATCCACGTTTAGGAAAAGACTACATGACTTTGATAGCAGTAAGATGCTGAAAAGCAAACATTAGTCCATCAATTGAAAGGGGGAAAACATGGTCAGGGCCTTTTGTTTTTGTCTTTTGTTTTATTGTTGTCTTTAATCTTAACTAACTAGATGTGGAAGCCTGTCTCCACCTTTGGCTACACAGCAAATAGGTTTTGACATACCCAGAGAACTGCCCACTGCTTGGCCTTTGGGTCTAGTGTTTGCTGTCCACTCCCAGACAGCATCTCAGATCTTAGTGATGAGGGAGCAGAAGGCAAGCTGAGGACATAGCAGAAGCTAGCACCCTACACCCTGCCCCCATGTGATATGTGTGACATTCCTCAGGCACTCCTCGCTGCCCTAAAGGGAAAACAAATGGTTAACTGATAGAGATCACAGTCCCGCAGGACTGGAGTCTCCCTCAGTTTGCAAATGTTCTAGTGATTTACAAGGAAAAAGCTTTATCAATAGCCTAACTTCCAAAGACCCATAACTCAGTTTCCTGGAGCCCTAACATCACCCTCCCCTCCATAAAATTGAGGAAGGCTCAGGCAGAAGGAAATGTAAATAAAACTGAATTTCTTTTAAACCTGCAGCCCATTGACAAGGACGTGTGATGGGAGGAATGTAACATTCCTCCAGGAAACTCCCCACTGTCTTCATGTTAGTGCCTCTCAGAGGGAAAAACAGCTTGGCTTGACAATAACCAGGTCTCCATTATCTTGAGAGTCTTCTTTAGCATATGACAGTCCCTCTGGACACCCCTTGGTCTTCACCTCCCCAGCTCCCGAGTATATAATCAGCCACACCTCACAAACTCAGAGCAGCTCTTTCTGCCCACGGGTCCTGTCCATGCTTTAATAAAACCACCATTTTGCACCAAAGACGTCTCAAGAATTCTTTCTTGGTCATTGGCTCCAGACCTCACCCCATCGAACCTCACTTAGATTCCAAAACTTCATCTTTAGGACTCATTTCTTTTATGCTGTCTCTCTGCCCAGGCCCGGATACTGACTTCTGTATAAATTTGCAGGTCTCTGATGCTGACCAGCAGCCTTTAGCCAGCAGGAGCTTGAAAGGGCTCAAGCAGAACCAAAGCCAAACCCAGAGATCCTAAAGAGTAAGGGTTATTTTTGCAAAAAGACTAATGAACTAGAATAGGTAAAGCTGCTGCAGGAACCTCACATTTCACCCTAATTTTAAAGCCATGTAAATCTGCCTAACACTAGCTGTTACATTATTACTATAACACTGGTTGTTATACTACTTTATATCTCACAAAGTGTTTATCATCTACATTCTGTAATCTTTACAACAACCAGATAAGCTATGCATTGTGAAAAAGCCTATTTTGTAAATAAGAAGAAAAGTTACAGCACCTTGCACAAGACCACAAAGATAGTGAGTGCCAGGGCAGTGGCTCAAATTCTGACCCCGATTCCATATTGTGTGCTGCTTCCACAGAAGTCGTGCTGTTTGGCTGTGATATCTAAACAGAAATCTAAACAAATGCTGAGTCAGAAACAGAACAGTCATGAAAATAAAGCAAACAAGTAAAATGCTTTTAAAAGCCAAAGTATGCATTTTGATGTTGATTTGACAATGGCTTTTTGTATGTTCCTAATATTTTATCTTCCAACATCTTCTTATCCTGGATCCAGTAACTTCGCTGATAGGATACTGTTTCCTTACGCTTTGATTTTCTTCCCTGTCTCTCCTGTCCTGAGTCCTAGCCCCAGTAGATCCTAATAAACTTATGACCCTTATCTGTTTGGAGTATCTTCATCCATCTTCTGATTCAATTTATACCTTAAAATGGCCTGTATCTAGAACTATATACACATAAAGAACAAGAGTACTTTGTCTGGTTGTGGTGGGATTGGTGGTAACCATAGCCTCATACATTCCCCACTGACATTTCAGCATTAGGGAGGCAGTGCCAGGAGGCTACTAGCATAATTCCTTCCAGTTGCCTTTTAGAAACACCCTCAACTGGGGGCACCTATGTGGCTCCGTCAGTTAAGCATCTGACTCTTGGTTTCGGCTTCGGTCATGATCTTGCTGTTGTGGGATTAAGTCTTGCTTTGGGTTCTGTGCTCAGTGTGGAGTCTGCTTCAGATTCTCTCTCCCTCTCCTTCCTGCTCTCTTTCTCTCTCTCTCAAATAAATAAATAATAAAAAACAATCTTAGAAAGAAAGAAAGAAAGAAAGAAAGAAAGAAAGAAAGAAAGAAAAGAAAGAAAGAAAGAAAGAAAAAGAAAGAGAGAGAGAGAAAGAAGGAGAAGAAAGAAAGAACGAATGAAAGAATGAAAGAAAGAAAGAAAGAAAAAGAAAGAGAGAGAGAGGGAGGGAGGGAGGGAGGGAGGGAGGGAGGGAGGGAGGGAAGGAAGGAAGGAAGGAAGGAAGGAAGGAAGGAAGGAAGGAAGGAAGGAAGAAAGAAAGAAAGAAAGAAAGAAAGAAAGAAAGAAAGAAAGAAAGAAAGAAAGAAAGAAAGAAAGAAAGAAAGAAAGAAAGAAAGAAAGAAAGAAAGAAAGAAAGAAAGAAAGAAAGAAAGAAAGAAAGAAAGAAAGAAAGAAAGAAAGAAAGAAAGAAAGAAGAAAGAAAGAAGAAGAAAGAAAGAAAGAAAGAAAGAAAGAAAGAAAGAAAGAAAGAAAGAAAGAAAGAAAGAAAGAAAAAGAAAACTCTCAACTTCATCCTCATGCAAGCTCATCCCTTTCCATTACCCAGGTTCCAGTGAAGGTATGAACAGGGAGAAAATCCCTCCCATATAAGACCTGGGCCCTTTCTGACCTAGCATCCCTGCTTCTCTCTCCTAAGAAGACACACTTCAAGAAAAAGGCTTTCACTTTCTTATGTTGAATTTTTCAGGTTTTATTCAGAAGAAATGGCTGCCATTTGTTGAGAAGCGGTCTTACAAGTAAAGGCAAAGGAAATACACAACCACAGAGTAATATCAGCTTTTATATCAAATAATAAGGGGAATTTCAGCAGGCAGAATAGCTACTGATTTAAATACTCTATGTAGAAGAGAGACTAAGGCCAATTAGTGTTCTTGGTAGACTGGAAACATCATAACATTATAATCCCTTATATAACCTTATATGTCATGGAAATAAATGGTTAGGGAAATGGGATTTTTGAAAAGAAAGCAATCAGACTCTAACGTTGAGAATGTGATTAGAGCGCTTGCATATTCGCTAAACTGACCCTTTCTCTCTGTATTGCAAAAGCATCTTAAAGTTCTTTGCTGTTTTTACCAATGTGGTATCTTTATTTGTAACATCCTTCACTGTTCTCATAAGACTGATGATTATCTTTGGTTTCTTACATATTTAGCTAAAAGACTATTAGGCCTTATTTTTTTTAAGATTTTATTTATTCATTTGTCAGAGAGAGAGAGAATAAGCAGGGGTAGCTGCAGGCAGAGGGAGAGGGGGAAGCAGGCTCCCCGCTGAGCAGGGAGCCTGATGTGGGACTCGATCCCAGGTCCCTGGGATCATGACCTGAGCTGGAGGCAGATGCTTAACTGACTGAGCCACCCAGGCATCCCAAGAGTGTTAGGTCTTTATGTTAGAACTGGATTCCTGTTGTTATTTCTACCCAAATCACTCTGATCTTAGGAAACTGTATATGAGGATGACAGAAGTAGCTAATTCAGTGAATTTAGTTTTAATTGTGCTTGGCTCCTTTACACACAATAAATAAATATAGTAATTTCTGCCCATTAACCAGAGCACAATTTTTAAGATTTTTGTCATTATTTCTTGTTTTTAGCAGAGCACTATTTAATTGATTGTTTGAGGTGTGAGGAAACCAGGCACAAGGCAGAGGAAACCTGGCCTTCAGTAATTTTGTTTTGTTGTCCTATTTAACCCCTCCCAAAAATCAAGTAGGAGTCTAGGTCTCCTCTTGGATCTCTCTTTCCTCCAGAGCACACGCCACTTAAAGAAGATGTGCTAAGCCTTAACTCTTGGTAGCACTGTGACCCAGGTGTGTGAATGCATGAGTTTCCTTTCCACTTACTATGCCTGTTGACATTTAGTGAATTTCTAAAAGAAATGTTCTTCTAAGTGTCTATAAATAATAACCCTGGTATTCACTTAAGGTAAGTCAAATGTGATCCCCATAGTAAGTTTGTAATAATAGTAAAAGAACACTTACCATATACCAGATATTCTTCTAAGCATTTTATATATACTATGGCATTTAATTCTCACAATAACCTGTGGAGTTGTTAATAAGGTATCAGACATTATCCCCATTTCACAATTGAGAAAGCTGAGGTAAAGAGAATTTAAGTAATTTCCCTAAGGTCTCACAACTTTCCAGCAGTCCTCAGGCGGTCCAGTCTCTGAAGCAATGATTTTGACCATTATGCTGAAATGACCTTGAATCTTGAGCTATTAAATATGAGGGTGTACTAGATGAATTCTTAAATTTCTATGAAGTTCTAAAATTTAAACTCTTTATAATATTCTATAGTAGGTATGAATAACTAATAAACCAAATTAATATACATCCCGAGACAGCTAGATTTTTTTTTAAAAGGAGCTTGCTAACCCAAATTGGTCAGTGTTGAGGCAATGTGATTAAATGAAGACTATTCAGAGCAGAGAAATTTTCTAAAAAGGTCACCTTCCCTCAGTGTCTTAAGAGATTCATCATGGGAAGCTGCCTATTCCAAAGATAGATCTAGGTCCAACTTATTTTAATATGATTTCATTTACAAATTAAAACCTGGTCTTTCTATAGCTTTTTTTTTCCTGCTTGGATATATATTCTAAAATGAATTTTAAAATGTCATTTAGATGATACAGAATCACTTTTTGAAGGTTTGTATTTAAGTACAAGTGATAAGATATTTAGTGTTATAAACACATGATAGGCTCCTGTGTTGTGAAAACCTTTTGTTCATATAGATTAACCATTTCAAGCAGAGTACAAAATGTTACTACAATACTAAGTATATCAGTCACATTAGTCATCATACAGAGTTTGGGAAGCACTGTACAATTTGTGGAAGCACTGTTTGAGTATGTTTCTTTATACTTGTTGGATCATTCCACTTTTCATATCTATGCCAAAATACAGAAAAAGGTTAAGAACCAGATAGTTAGAAGTTGCTTTAGAAAGAAATCCCCATGAAAACTGAGTCTTGACTAGTTTTAGACAAAAGTATATGTTAAATTATTAATGATGCAAGTAATTAGATGTAAGAAATGAGGTAAGATTTTTATCTGATTGTATGAATATATTAGAGAGATGGAAAATTTAACTTCTACAAAAAACACAGATGTAATATACATCATATGTAAACATATACTTTTATCTTCCATTGTCTTATAAACCGAAAGCACTCTTTCAGTTATTCAAATGCAAGAGTAAATTGGCAATGCATTTTATTCAAAATTCCCTGATTTACCAGAAGAGATAGCAGATTCCTAGAACTCTACCAAAAAGAAAACAATTGTATTTCTTCTAGCCAGAAGCCACACTTTACTAATCTTTGTATTGTCCAACATGCTACTTACATGTTTGCTTTTAAAGGGTGAATTGAGTTGTCATGACTTGGGATAATGGGAGAAGATTTAGGACAGTGTACTTTATATGTGAGTTAACTGAGGGGCCTTTTAAAGAAATAAAACCAAAGCTGAGTTACAAATTAAATTTTTTAAAGCATCAAAATGAATTAAATTCAAGCTAACAGCCTTAATGTAATGTGAGTCCTGCTGTTTTTGCTACAGTACAACTGTGGTACTGTACTCTATGACATAGGGGGTTTGGGATCTTTATACTACTTTGTGTGTGTGTGTATGTGTGTGTGTGTGTGTGTGTGTATTTTCTGACTGGAATATGGGTACCTAGGGCAGTGTCAATGACCCACAAGACAGTAAGTAGGGCAAACATAATATGCAGGATTATAGTTGTTCTGTATTTACTAAGGTTGAAAAAAACAAACAAACATGGGAGAGCCCAAAAGCTAAATTGGTTGATATATTGTTAAGTTCCTCTGTATCCTAATTGGTTTTCTGTGTATTTGTTGATTAAAGAGAAGCATGTTGAAGTCTTTGACAATAATTGTGGCTTTCTGTCCTCCTTTTTTCCAGTTTTAGAAATTTTTGCTCTGTGTATTTTAAAGTTATGGTGTTAGATATATATTTAGAATGGTTATACCTTTTTGACAAGTTGAACCTTTTATCATTATGTGATATTATTCTTTATTCATAGTAGTATTTCTTGTTCTTAAATCTACTTTGATATTATGTCAGGGTGTGTGTGTGTGTGTGTGTGTTGATAATTATTTTGCTTGGTGTTTTTTTTTTATTATGTTATGTAAATCACCATACATTACATCATTAGTTTTTTTATTGTTATGTTAATCACCATATATTACATCATTAGTTTTTGGTGCAGTGTTCCATGATTCATTGTTTGTTCATAACACCCAGTGCTCCATGCAGAACGTGCCCTCCTCAATACCCATCACCTGGCTAACCCATCCCCCCACCCCCTTCCCCTCTGGAACCCTCAGTTTGTTTCTCAGAGTCCATAGTCTCTCATGGTTCGTCTCCCCCTCCGATTTCCCCCCCTTCATTTTTCCCCTCCTGTTATCTTCTTTTTTTTTTTTAACATATAATGTATTATTTGTTTCAGGGGTACAGGTCTGTGATTCAACAGTCTTACACAATTCACAGCGCTCACCATAGCACATACCCTCCTCAATGTCTATCACCCAGTCACCCCATCCCTCCCACCCCCCACCACTCCAGCAACCCTCACTTTGTTTCCTGAGATTAAGAATTCCTCATATCAGTGAGGTCATATGATACATGTCTTTCTTTGATTGACTTATTTCGCTCAGCATAATACCTTCCACTTCTGTCCACATCATCGCAAATGGCAAGATTCCATTCCTTTTGATGGCTGCATAATATTCCATTGTGTGTGTGTGTGTGTGTGTGTGTGTGTGTGTGTGTGTGTGTGTGTGTGTGTATCACATCTTCTTTATCCATTCATCTGTCGATGGACAATTTGGCTCTTTCCACAGTTTGGCTATTGTGGACATTGCTGCTATAAATATTGGGGTGCACATACCCCTTTGGATCCCTACATTTGTATCTTTGGGGTAAATACCTAGTAGTGCAATTGCTGGATCGTATGGTAGCTCTATTTTCAACTTTTTGAGGAACCTCCATACTGTTTTCCAGAGAGGATCTTTATACTACTTTTTAAAGCTAACACTGGTTGAGCATTATGAGTCAGGTATTGTTCTATGTGATTTATATTTATAGAGTCCTTTAATTTTCACCATAATTCTATGAGGAAACAAATTTGTTTTCATACTAAAAAAAAAAAACCCTCTACAGCAAGAGATTTTAATTTAATTCTCAAGTTTACATGATAAGTGATAGAGCAGATTTAAAAGTTGGCAGTCTAACAAGAGAATGCTCTTAAATACTACATGATACTCCTTCTAACATAATATCTATCCCAACACTATTTCTTTCTACCACTAAGTACTAGGCAGAGTCGTAAAGGGAAGTAAAATGTTATTGGGGATTAAAATGTAAAATGTATTTCTAATATGTATAAGGGAGGAAATACTTTTCCTCTACTGTCTTATGTTATATTACTGGGACCTGTGAATTAAATGCACAAGAGACAGATTAACAGGAAAAAGGGGCATTCAAACTTTATTTCATGCTACTATTTTAATTTTTTAAGTGCATGGAGGCCTTCATAGAAAGGAAGTCAAGATCCAAAGAAGCAGTTAAACTCAGTGTGGGAGTGGGGAGAGGGCAGGGAGAGGAGGAGTTATATACTATTTTAACAAATGGTGACAAATTGTGGTGAAGTGACAAGATGAAGGAAAAGGGGTTTGAGATTCTAGGGGCAGTAAATTATGGAAGATAATGGTTAGTGGAAGATAAGGGATATTTTGTAAGATTCTGTTTATGCAGACTCATCTTGGCACTGCCTCTATCTCTGGTGAATAATGTTCTTTCCTTCCTGGTACAAGAAAAGAGGACACCTCCACAAGGAATATTTGTGCCCAGCTTTTAGGTAGACAGGGGAAACATATCACGTATCTTGTTTGTTGTCAACTGCCTTCAGATCAAAGTGGCATATTTTGGGTATTCTGATCCTCTTCACATGGAAATAAGAATCTTGCCATTTAAAATAAAAACATGGTGTGTATGGGGCACCTGGATGGCTCAATAGGTTAAGCGTCCATTTCTTGATTACAGCTCAGGTCATTATCTCAGGGTCTTGGAATCAACCCCCTTGCAGATTTGGCACTCAGCAGGGAGTCTGCTTCCTCCTTCTCCCTCTGCCCTGCCCCCACTTGCACACATCTCCATGTGCTCTCTCTCTCTCAAATCAATCAATCTGTTTTAAAAATTAAACTAGAAACACTGTGTGTGAGGAATGCATTTGGAACCTACAATAGTAAAAGTAAGGGCCAGTTGCTAGAGGTTCTTTAAGTTGCTTGTCAATAGTTATGTATCATCACAGTCATTTTTAGTCATATAGAAACATAAAGAGATCAAGTTCCTAAAAGTTGTTTCCTGCTTTTGTGAATGTATTACATGCCTGATGCAAGGTGGGGAATAGGTTACTAAATATTTTATATGCTTAGTATTTAGGAGTACAATTGTGATATAAGTAAGACAGGCTAAGGAAGGTAAACTAGCTGGATAGGATGGCATACGACTGTTTCAAAAATTTAAGTGCACTCAAATTTCTTCCTGAAGAGGAATAATAAAGTCTACAACACCTGTCACCATTTTAGATCCAATCATCGGTAAGAGCAGTAGGTGCAGAAAATACATCAACCCACACATTAGTCAGAGCTGGCTTTGCATGAAACCAGAGTGTTGTTCATGGTATTTGTATTTGCTTGAGGTGGCACGTGTGGCAGTAGGAAGTAGAGATGTCCCAGGCCCTTTGTGAGGATTTGTCGATAATTTCTGGCCTGTCATTCATAGGCCAAATGAAACGAATGTAAAATAGAGTCATTAAACAGCTTTAGCCTGTTTCCTTCCATTTAACTGTCGTGTAGTTTTAACCAGTGCTCTGTAGACTGATGTCATGGTACACTGATTGTCCAGGGCGCCCACACAATTCTCTGCTCAATAGTGGGGTTGAACACTTCCAACAATAGTAGTGTTTTCCCCCAAAACTTGTTTATACCAATTTTGTTATTATTGTAATTACTTAATTTCATTAAGTTAAATGCTTCCAACATTGCACAAAAATAAAAATGAAATTAAATGTGAGATGACCACAAAAGATTGGGGGAAATGATGGAATTTAAATTTGTCAAGTCCTTTTAAAATATATTTAAGTTCATCTTCTGATTTAAAGAAACCAAAACTGAAAACATAGATGCCCTGTGAATACAAGTTAGGTAAGAAAGAGCTGAAATTAAATCAGTTAAAGCCCTATATTGGTATTTTAGCAAATAAATAAACATTATTCAAATGGAAATACATATTTATGCTTTCCAACATTATTTTAAGGTTAATCATTTCAAATTTTTGTTTTATATGTTAGGTTAATTTAGTGAAATAAATGGAGTATGACATAAATATACTCATTATATGGTTTGTGTATTTTGGGATGCAGGTAACACATCATATCAGGCCTTTCCTTTTAACCTTATAACCTTCTGCCCTTTGTCCCACAATCAGAGTCATTGCAACTAAAGGCTAAAAACCATCTTCGTAGGGTTTGAGTTTACCACAATAGATTTGAATTTTTTTTTTGACAAGAAAGAAGAAAAGGAAGGAAGGAAGGAAGGAAGGAAAAAAAGAAGGAAGAGAGAGAGAGTGAGAAAGAAAAAAGAAAGAAAGAAAGAAAGAAAGAAAGAAAGAAAGAAAGAAAGAAAGAAAGACAGACAATATGTATCCTGTTACTTAAAAAACTTTAAAAAAATTATTGTTTCACAATTTGCAAAGCTGACATCTGATTATTTCATTGATTATGCTTTATTACATTTTAAAATGAAAGGGAAATGTATTTTTCTCAAGAAAATTGAGATATTATGGTGTGATTTTGTGTGAGAAGAGAAATAATAGTGGTAGGATGTTGAGCTTTGTGTTATACCCTCCTTAAAATCCAAAGATGTCACTCTTGTTTGGAAAATGTCAGCATCATTTAATGAATTGTTTCCTTGGTCCATAAGCTACTCTTTCAAAAATAAGTGCAAAGAGTTAAAAGGTACACTTAATACTATGAAAGAATTGTTATCATTATAAAAAATAACCAACTTATATCAGAAGAACAATTTATAATTTAAGAAAAACTGTCTCAATGATAAAGCAAACATGTCAACGTATAAAGGATTTCTCAAGAAGCTTGAGCCACTGGTGATATATTATTTATGAGTTGTCATGGGAAAAAGGCCAGTATTGCTTTCCCTGGTTAAGTGCTTTGAAAGTAATATAGTATATTAGATCAAGTATTAAAACATGTGAGTTTCTTTTTGTCAACATATGTCTTGATTAAACCATTTTGTATATAAAGCATTAATTCATGATTTCTTTTTGGTTTTCCTTATTGTGTATAATTTACACAAATATTTAGTTTTCATTTTGGTGTAACATCCAACATTCATTTCCCAATATATATCAGTAATACTCCATGTAAATTATTCAGATGAAGTAGAGGGCAAATGGGCTTTATCATCTGAAAGCACAGATCCAAATTCTGTGCTTTGCCACTTATTGGGTTTTTATTCTAGTGGTCTACATAGAAAATTCAAGGTATCAACAAGCATCTAAAAACTAATCAATGAGTTCAGCAAGTTTGCAGGATAGCTGGTTAACATATAAAAATCAATTACATTTCTGTATATTAGTAATGAATAAGTGAGGAATGAAATTTAAAACATAATGCCCTTTATAAACTAAATACAAATGAAATACTTAGTTTTAATTCTAAATTTAAAAAAAGAGTGAGGGTAGTTTGTTTGCATGCTGAAAACTATGTAACACTAATGAAAGAAATCAAAGATTTTTTTTAAAAATGGAAATTCAAAAAAATTAAAAATTAAATAAAAATGGAGACTCATAACATGACAATCGACTGGAAATCTCAGCCTAGTAAAGAAATCCATTCTCCCCAAACTGGCATACAAATTTAACAAAATTCCCATCCAAGCAAAATATTTGCACATATAGGAAATCTTATTCCAAAGTTTTATGGAAAGGCATTGGAAATAGAATAACTAAAACAACATTTAAAAAAGAAGAATGTGAGAGGAATCATTCTATCCAATTCCAATACTTACTATGTAGTACCATCAATCAAGTCTATGTGATAGTGGCAGAGAGATAAACATAGATAATAGAGCAAATAGAAAAACCAGAAACAGACCCACACAAATAATGCTCAGCAGACATCTGGCAAAGTTGCCAAGGCAATGCAATGGAAGAGGGTCTTTCAACAGTGGGATGAGACAGTTGGACACCCATAATAAATAGAAAATAGAAAAAAATGAACCCTGACTTAAATCTCACAGACTACAAAAATTACAGATATTTGATCACACACTTAAATGTAAAAGGTAAAATTAGAAATCCTTTAGAAATAACACATAAGAGAAAACCTTTATGATCTAAGCAAAGATTTTTTTCTCTTTTTTTGCATTAAGCAAAAAGATCTTAGACTTGAGGGAGCTAAGATTGTGGCATTGTAGGAGACCCTAGTCTTGCCTAGTTCCTCAAATACAGTGAGATAACTATCAAATCATACTGAATACCCAAGAAATCAATCTGAGGACTGACTGCACAACTAGAGGGAGAGAAGAGGTCACTCTGAGGAAGGTTGAAAGTGCTGAGATGTGGTTTGGGAGGAAACAAATCATGGCTGCTACCGAGGTGTGGGGGGAGCTGATCACAAAGAAAGTTGAGAGAGACTGGGGTGCACAGGGATAAATACAAAGAGAATGCTTCCCCAAAGCCACTGCCTGAGGAAAGTAAAGGGCTGAATTTCATGAGTTTTTGCAATCAATGGGGCTCAAAGCCTGGGGTTTCAGAGGTCCCCAGACTTGGCTGTCATAGAGACCTGAGGACACTGTCCTACTTCTGGAGTGGAGGCAGACAAGCAATCCTGGGGCAGACTCTGCAATCTGAGGATCTCCTAAGGGGAATGGGGAGAGAGTGTTCGTACTTTTTGGAGTGCATCTGTGAGACATGGCATTGCCTCTCCAAGGACAAAAGAGCCAGCAGGCTCTATTTCTCTCCCCAGCCCCTCAGCAGAGGTGCAGAGACACCTGCTGAGCGCAGTTTACTGGGCCACTCTTATTTAGCCTGCTTGCTTCTAATCCCACACTCCTATGATCTGGTGCAACTGTCCTTCCGAGTCAAATCTGCAACAATCCCAGCATGATGAGACCCTTTTCCAGAGGATTAGCGCAGGTCTCCATCACACCAGATCCCTGATGTTTGGAATTTTAAAAGTTAGCAGGGCTGACTAGGGTAGAGCCCAAGCTGTGCTGTGTTGCTCCAGGCAGGCAAGTGATCCAGAAACAGTGTGAAATCAGTGATCTGAAAAATACCTGTGACACATGAGGGGGAAATTATTTGCTCCTCTGACAGCACTTTCCTGAGAGCAGCAAGCAGGGACCCCCTTCCCAAGGACAAAAGAACAGGCTGGTGCCATTTTCCTCCCTCCACCCATCAGCATAAACCAACTTCAATAAAGAGCATAGCACCAACACTAGCTGCCTAAATTGCTTACACCAAGTCCTGTCCCTCTGCACTCCAATGGTACTGCTTTTCTAGGATAAGTGTGCCTAACAACCAGCATGGTGGGCCTCTCCCCCAGATCAGAACAAACCCCCACACGCACCACATCTACTGACCGTAGAGATCGGCAAAGCTTCAATTCGGGTGGAAATAGCATCAGGTTTCTTTAAACAGCCTGACCAGAAGACACCTAGTTAAAACTTGCTGCACTCTGGCCAAGGTCCAAACACTTCCTACTGCTAGCAAGGGGAAACTCTGCAGACAACTGACCTGAGGGGTAGAGCAGCCATAACACATCAGCACAGTGCACACAGCACACACCAGAGACCCTTCCTGAAGTGCCAGACTCTGGATATTATATGACCTCTTCTTAATAAAGCCATTACTCTCAGGAGCAGGAAACATAACACACTTTCCTAACACATATGAGAAGATAGAGACCTAGACAAAATGCCAAGACAGAGGAATTCATCCCAAAAGAAAGAACAAGAAAAGGTCATGGCCAAGGATCTAATTGAAACAGATATAAGTAAAAATGTCTGATCCAGAATTTAAAGCAAGAATCATAAGGATACTAGCTGGGCTGAAAAAAGCATAGAAGACATCAGGGAGACCTTTGCCATAGAGATTAAAGAGCTAAAAGTGAATCAGCCTGAAATGAAAAATACAATAACAGATTTTAAATCAACTGGATGTAATGACCACAGGATGGAAATAGAGGAATGAATAAGTGATATAAAAGATAGAATTGTAGAAAATAATGAAGCTGGAAAAAATGGTGAAAAGCTAGGATCATAAAAGTAGACTGAGGGAACTTGGTGACTCCATCAAATACAGTAAAATTCATATGATAAGAGTCCCAGAAGAGAGGGAAAATGGGGCAGGTTTACTTAAGGAAATTATAGCTGAAAACAGCTATAAACCTGGGGAACAAAAGAGACTTTCAAATCCAGGAAGCACAGAGAACTCCCATCAAAATCAACAAAAGCAGGCCAACACCAAGATATATTGTAATGCAAAATATAAAGAAAAAGAAATCCTAGAAGCATCAAGACAAAGAAGTCCCAAATTTATAAGGCAAGACCCATAAGGCTAGCAGCAGATCTCTCCACAGAAACTTGACAAGCAAGAAGAGAGTGGCATGATGTATTCAGCATGCTGAATGGGAAAAATATGCAGCCAAGAATACTTTATCCATCAAGACTATCATTCAGAATAGAAGGAGAGATAAAGAGTTTCCCAGACAGACAAACCTAAAGGAGTACATGACCACTAAACCAACCCTGTGAGAAATATTAATGGGGACTCTAAGTAGGAAAGAAAGACCAAAAGTGACAAAGACTAGGAAGGAGAAAATCTCCAAAAACCAGGACAAAACAAGTAATAAGATGATATTAAATTCATATCTATCAATAATCACTCTGAATGTAAATGAACTAAATGCTCTGATCAAAAGACATAAGGTTTAGAATGAATAAGAAAAACAAGACCCATCTATATGCTGCCCATAGGATACTCATTTTAGAGCTAAAGACACCTGCAGATTGAAAGTGAGGGGATGGAGAGTCATTTATCATGCAAAAGGATGTCAAAAGAAAACCAGAATAGCCATACATTATCAGAAAAACTAGATTTTAAGCCAAAGACTGTAACGAGGGGTAAAGAAGGACATTATATCATAATATCCAACAAAAAGATCTAAATATTTATGCCCCCAACATGGGAGCACCCAAATATATAAAACAATTAATAACAAATATAAAGGAACCAATTGGTAATAATACAATAATAATAGGGGACTTTAACACCCCACTTACATCAATGGACAGATCTTCGAAGCAGAAAATCAATAAGGAAACAAGGGCTTCGGATGACACACTGGACCGGATGGACTTAACAGATATATTGAGAACATTTCATCCTAAAGCAGCAGAATATACATTCTTTTCAAGTGCACATGGGTCATTCTCCAGAATAGATCACATAGTAGGTCTTAAGTCAGGCTTCAACCAGTACAAAACAACTGAGATCATACCATGATCCTTTCTGACCACAATGCTATGAAATTTGACATCAACATAAGAAAAAAACTGAAAAGACCATGAATACATGGAGGTTAAAAACATCCTACTAAAGAATGAATGGATCAACCAGGAAATTAAAGAAGAAATAATAAATACATGGAAACAAATGAAAATGAAACCACAATTGTCCAAAACCTTTGTGATGCAGCAGAAGCAATCATAGAGGGAAGTATTTAGCAATATAGGCCTACCTCAAGAAGAAAAATCTCAAATACATTACCTAAACTTAGACCTAAAGGAGAAAGACAAAGCACAACAAATGAAGCCTAAAGCCAACAGAAAATAGGAAAGAATAAAGATTAGAGCAGAAATAAATGATATAAACAATACCAACAACAGCAACAAAAAATGGTAGAACAGATCAATGAAACCAGGAACTGGTTCATTGAAAAAATTAATAAACTTGATAACCACCTAGCCAAATTTTCAAAAAGAGAAAGGACCCAAATAAAATCAGAAGTGAGAGGAGAAATAACAACCAACACCACAGAAATACAAACAATTATAAGAGAATATTATGAAAAATATATGCCAACAAATTGGACAATCTGGAAGAAATGGATAAATACCTAGAAATATATAAACTACCAAAACTGAACCAGGAAGAAGTAGAAAATTAAACAGACCCATAACAAGTAAAGAAATTGAATGAGTAATAAAAAATCTCCCAGCAAACAAAAGTCCATGGCCAGATAGCTTCACAGAGGAATTCTACCAAACATTTAAAGAAGAATTAATACCTATTCTTCTCAAACTGTTTTTAAAAAAAGAAATGGAAGGAAAACTTCCAAATTCATTCTATGAGGCCAACATCACTGTGTTTCCAAAACCAGACTAAGACTCCACAAAAAAAAAGAGAACTATAGGCCAATATCCCTGATGAACATGGATGCAGAAATTCTCAACTATACTTTAGCAAATCAAATCCAACAGTATATTAAAGGAATGATTCACAGGGCGCGTGGGTGGCTCAGTCAGTCAAGTGTCTGCCTTTGGCTCAGGTCATGATCCCAGGATCCTGTGATCAAGCCCACATCTGGCTCCTTGCTCAGTGGGGAGCCTGCTTCTTCCTCCCCCTCTGCCCTTCCCCCAACCCTGTTCATGTTCTCTCTCTCTCTCTCTCTCTCTCTCTCTCTCAAATAAATAAAATCTTAAAAAAAAAATAAGGATGATTCTCCACAATCAAGTGGGACTTATTCCTGGGCTACAAGGGTGGCTCAATACTCACAAATCAATCATTGTGATACACCACATTAAAAAAAAGAAAGGATAAGAACCATATGATCCTCTCAATAGATGCAGAAAAAGAATTTGACAAAGTACAAAACCCATTCATGATAAAAACCCTCAATAAAGTTGGGATAGAGGGAACATAACTCACATCATAAAGGCCATATAAAAGACCACAGCTAATATCATCCTCAATGTGGAAAAACTGAGAACTTTTCCTCTATGGTCAGGAACAAGACAGGGATGTCCACTCTCACCACTGTTATTTAACGAACAAAAAGAAATTAAAGGCCTTCAGATCAGCACAGGATAAGTCAAACTTTCATTTTTTGCAGACAACATGATACTCTATATAGAAAACTCCAAAAGACCACCAAAAAAACTGTTAGAACTGATACACAAATTCATTAAATTTGCAGGATACAAAATCAATGTACAGAAATCTGTTGTGTTTCTATACACCTATAATGAAACAGCAGAAAGAGAAATCAAGGAATTCATCCCATTTACAATTGCACCCACACCCATAAGATACCTAGAAATCAAGTTCACCAAAGAGGTAAAAGATCTGTCCTCTGAAAACTATAGAACACTTATGAAAGAAATTGCAGAGGAAACAAATAAATGGAAAGACGTTCCGTGCTCATGAATTGGAAGAACAAGTATTTTAAAATGTCTACACCACCCAAAGCAATCTGCATGTTTAATGCAATCCCTATCAAAATACCACCAGCATTTTTCACAGAACTAGAACAAACAAGCCTAAAATGTGTATGGAACCACAAAAGACCCTGAACAGCCAAGGCAATCTTGAAAAAGAAAAGCAAAGCTGGAGGCATCACAATTCTGAACTTCAAGTTATATTAAAAGCTGCAGTGATCAGGACAGTATGGTACTGGCACCAAAACAGATACAGAGATCAATGGAACAGAATAGAAAACCCAGAAATGAACCCACAACTGTATGGTCAACTAATCTTTGACAAAGCAGGAAAGAATATCCAAAGCAAAAGAGACAGTCTGTTCAACAAATGATGTTGGGAAAACTGAACAGCCACATGCAGAAGGATGAAACTGGACTATTTTCTTACACCATTCACAAAAATAAATTCAGAATGGATGAAATACCTAAATGTGAGAGTGGAAAACATCAACCATCAACATCATAGAGGAGAATACAGGCAGCAACCTCTTTGACACTAGCCATAGGAACTTCTTACTAGATATGTCTCCTGGGGTAAGGAAAGCAAAACCACAAATGAACTATTAGGACTTCATCAAGATAAAAAACTTCTGCACAGAGACGGAAACAATTAACAAAACTAGAAGGCAACCTTCAGAATGGGAGAAGATATTTGAAATGACATATCTGATAAAGGGTTAGTATTCAAAATCTATAAAGCACTTATCAAACTCACCACCCCCCCAAAAAACAAATAATCCAGTTAAGAAATGGGTGGAAGACATGAATAGACATTTTCCAAAGAAGATATCCAGATGGCTAACAGACACATGAAAAGATGCTCCACATCACTCATCAGGGAAATACGAATCAAAACTACAGTGAGCTTATTGCTTAGCAATAAAAAGTAATGAATTATAGATATTTGCAACAACCTAGTTGAATCTCTGGTGAGTGAAATAAGTCAGTGTCAAATGGTTATACACTGTCTGATTTCATTCATATGACATTCTTTCCATTAATTTTTATAAGAACAGATTAGCAGAGTGAGATTCTTCCATCAATTACTTCAGACTGTCTATGATTTCATTGTCTTGTGGAAGAGAAAGTTTAGGTAGTCATCTTCCCCTTTGGATGCCCCATGCTGTTCAGGAAAAAAAAAATCAAAGAGAGGTAAGTGAAAGAGTAATCAGCTAGATCATTTCCAGCGTGTAGAACAGGAATTTGAATCCCCCACTGGTTTCTATTCTCCCCAGCAACTGAACACAAACACACACACAC
Organism: Zalophus californianus; assembly: GCF_009762305.2. Taxonomy (NCBI): domain Eukaryota; kingdom Metazoa; phylum Chordata; class Mammalia; order Carnivora; family Otariidae; genus Zalophus; species Zalophus californianus. The sequence goes on from NC_045599.1 coordinate 78,674,882, forward strand.
ACACACACACACACACACACACACACACACACAATTGCACCTTCCAGATCTGCTAAGCTTAGTGGGAGTGCTCCACTAGTTGATTTAACTCAGGCAGGAAAATATACCACAACCAAAATAGTGCTTCACTGAGAAACCAATCAGTTATAGAAATAGTTCAAAAACAAAATCCATGTTTCTGCAAGGTAGAGATTTCTCTTATATTTAAAATCATTTTCCTAAAACCCACTTTAAATAAGCCTGTATAATAAAACATTTGTCTTAAAAATTTTACTTAATAAACACTCACATAGAACTTTGTATGAACCTGTCAATCCTCCAAGCATATTAATAATACTTGATCCTCATACGAACTCTATGACATCAGCACTATTATTATTATCACTTGAAAAAAAAAAAAAACTGATGCAGAAAGAAAACAAGTAACTTCCCCAAGTCATGAGAATTAGAAATGGGATTCTATCTACATTGTCAGGCCTCACTATATGTGCCCTAAACCACTTTATTAAAATTTGTTAAAAATTCAGTGTTGGTAATATGGAGACTAATATTGATATATATGCTTTCAGTGTGTTGTTGTTTTAAATTTAAAAACACCAAAAAGGAAATCCACTAAAAATATTTATGAAATACTAGCCAATAGGATTCAACAGTACATTAAAAGGATTATTTGCCATAACCAAGTGGGATTTAGTCCTGGGCTGCAAGGGTGGTTCAACATTCTCAAATCAATCAATCTGATATAATAAATTAATAAAAGAAAACAAGAATCATATGATTCTCTCAATAGATGCAGAAAAAGCATTTGACAAAATACAGCATCCTTTCTTGATTAAAACTCTTCACAGTGTAGGGATAGAGGGTACATACCTCAATATCATAAAAGTGATCTATGAAAAACCCACAGCGAGCATCATTCTCAATGGGGAAAAACTGAGAGCTTTTCCCCTAAGGTCAGGAAGACTCCAGAGGTGTCCATTATCACCACTGCTATTCAACATATTATTAGAAGTCCTAGCCTCAGCAATCAGACAACAAAAAGAAATAAAAGGCATTCAGATCTGCAAAGAAGGAGTCAAACTCTCACTTTTTGCAGATGATGTGATACTTTATGTGGAAAACCCAAAAGACTCCACCCCAAAACTGCTAGAACTCATACAGGAATTCAGTAAAGTGGCAAGATATAAAATCAATGCACAGAAACCAGTGGCATCCCTATACACCAACAACAAGACAGAAGAGATAGAAATTAAGGAGTCGATCCCATTTACAATTGCACCCAAAACCATAAGATACCTAGGAATAAGTCTAACCAATGAGGCAAAGAATCTGTACTCAGAAAACTATAGAATACTCATGTCAGAAATTGAGGAAGACACAAAGAAATGGAAAAACGTTCCATGCTCATGGATTGGAAGAACACATATTGTGAAAATGTCTATGCTACCTAGAGCAATCTGCACATTCAATGCAATCCTTATCAAAATACCATCCACTTTTTTCAAAGAAATGGAGCAAATAATTGTAAAATTTGTATGGAACCAGAAAAGACCCCAAATAGCCAGAGGAACGTTGAAAAAGAAAAGCAAAGCTGGCGGCATCATAATTCCAGACTTCAAGCTCTATTACAAATCTATACTCATCAAGATAGTATGGTACTGACACAAAAACAGACACATAGATCAATGGAACAGAATCGAGAGCCCAGAAATGGACCCTCAACTCTATGGTCAACTAATCTTTGATAAAGCAGGAATGAATGTCCAATGGAAAAAAAGACAGTCTCTTCAACAAATGGTGTTGGGAAAATTGGACAGCCCCATGCAGAAGAATGAAACTGGACCATTTCCTTACACCACACACAAAAATGGACTCAAAATGAATGAAAGACGTACATGTGAGACAGGAATCCATCAAAATCCTTGAGGAGAACACAGGCAGAAATCTGTTCGACCTCAGCTGCAGCAATTTCTTCCTAGAAACTTTGCCAAAGGCAAGGGAAGCAAGGGCAAAAATGAACTATTGGGACTTCATCAAGATAAAAACTTTTGCCTAGCAAAGGAAACAGTGAACAAAACCAAAAGACAACCGACAGAATGGGAGAAGATATTTGCAAATGACATATCAGATAAAGGGCTAGAACCAAAAATCTATAAAAAAACGTATCAAACTCAACACCCAAAGAATAACTAATCCAATCAAGAAATGGGTAGAAGACATGAACAGACAGTTCTGCAAAGAAGACATCCAAATGGCCAACATGAAAAAATGCTCATCACTCAGCATCAGGGAAATACAAATCAAAACCTCAATGAGATAGCACCTCACACCAGTCAGAATGGCTAAAATTAACAAATCAGGGAACGACAGATGTTGGTGAGGATGCAGAGAAAGGGGAACCTACACTGTTGGTGGAAACGTAAGCTGGTGCAGCCACTCTGGAAATAATATGGAGGTTCCTCAAAAAGTTGAAAATAGAGCTACCCTACGACCCAGCAATTGCACTACTGGGTATTTACCCCAAAGAAAAATATGTAGTGATCCGAAGGGTCATCTGCACCCTGATGTTTATAGCAACAATGTCCACAATAGCCAAACTATGGAAAGAGCCTAGATGTCCATCAACAGATGAATGGATAAAGATGTGGTACATATATACACGATGGAATATTATGCAGCCATCAAAAAAATGACATCTTGCCATTTGCAACAACGTGGATGGAACTAGAGAGTATTATGCTAAGTGAAATAAGTCAATCAGAGAAAGACAATTATCATATGATCTCACACATATGAGAAATTTGGGAAACAAGATGGAGGATCATAGGGAAAGGGAGGGAAAAATTAAACAATATGAAACCAGAGAGGGAGACAAACCATAAGAGACTCTCAATCTCAGGAAACAAACAAGTTTGCTGGAGTGGAGGGGGGTAGGAGGGATGGGGTGGCTGGGTGATGGACAGTGGGAAGGGTATGTACTATGATGAGTGCTGTGAATTCTGTAAGACAGATGAAGCACAGACCTGTACCCCTGAAACAATACATGTTAATAAAAAATGACAAAACAAAACAAACAAAAAATAAAACATACAGAGTTCATAATCCAGCTAGCCTGTGTGAAATAAATGTTGACCTTATTTAAAAAAAATTGTGAGAATCTAAAATACTTGTATATGGTGTATACAATGACTGACATTTTGGCTTTAATATGCTATAAGATCACTTCTTAGCCAAAAAAAAAGATTACTTCTTAGCTAATCCATGCAGATGTCATTTCCATCCATTTATTTCTAGGGTACTTTTTACTACTGAATCTAAAATAAATATATGCTACTCACATTTTTCAGATAGAATCTTTAAGAAATATATGTTACATATTATATTTTCTTGTCTTAGAGGGAGCCATATAACCTGCCTGGGTTATAGACAACCACATTAAAAAAATTACTAAGAAGCTCTGTCCTGTAAATGAAGAACAAATATAATCACAGCAGCTTATGAATGTAAAACAACTACTATAGAGACTTCAGAATGTAAGGCATGCCAAAGGCTATTAGATCTCACGAGATTTTAGGAAGCCTCCATGCTATACATGAAAAAAGAAGATCATAGCAAAGTAGGCAGTTGCCATGTTCCTCTCTGGTCAGCAGATGCGAGTTCAACTTCAGGACTTTGATCCTGTAATCCATTGATCCAATGACTCTTTCACTACCAATTCACAGCCTCATATTCACATTACCTTCATTACCCAACTTAAGTTTCATGGTCCATTATTATCATTGTCCTGCATAAAATTTAACTGCCTTACCTCTTTGTTGATTTGTGTTACTAGCCTGGCAAACCCAATTTCTGCTTGAGAGCCATTTCTCTACCTATTACATAGAGCCACAAATAATCCTTGCTTAAGAAAAAACACACAACTGCTAACATCCTCTCACTTTAAATACACATTCAGTAGCCTCAGGTGTGACCCACGTGCTGCCTGGTAATCTTGCTTTATTTCCATGGTCACTGCACTCAGACACCTGCCCAGTTCAGCACCAGCACATTTGCCCTGACCCTCATCCTCAACTGATCTCTGCTTTCTATTCCACACAGGAAATAGAGGCAAACAGAGGATTATTCTCACGCTTCCTCGCTTACCTGTATCTCACAGATTTAATACCAAATACCAGTATAAGTTTTCTTGGAATAATTATTTTAGTGATTATGCCACTGACTGATAATTCATTTAATTTCATTAGCTTTAGTTTGTTTCCATTATTTGGAGACTCTTATTTTTTTAAATAAGATTTTATTTTGAGATAATTATGGATTCACATGCAGCTGTAAGAAAGAATGCAGAGATCTTATGTACCTATTACCTAGTTTACCCATCTTGTGAATCTAATACAATTTCACCACGGGAATATGGATATTGATAGAGTCAAGATTCAGAACAGTTCTATGACCACTAAGATCCCTTGTGAGTCTCTTTCATAAACATGCACACCTTTCCTTGGGGCATGGAAAAGTCCATTTCACTCAGCATAACTACCTAGTGATTCATCCAATTTGTGTGTGTAAAATAGTTAATTTCTTTTTATTGCTGAATAGAATTTCATGGTATAGATGTAACACAGTTTTTCAACTATTAATTTTTTTATTTTAGCATGATAATACCCAAAATGATATAAATAAGCAATAAGTGATAGAATTTTAATATGCTTTTTAAAGAGGGTACAGAGAATCACCAAATACAACATACCCAGTCTCCTCTACTCTTGTTTTACAATAATTAGTATGGTATATTTGTCACAATTGAGGAACCAATATTGATACACTATTATTAAATAAAGACCATAGTTTGTTCAGATTTATCTGGTTTTACATAATATTCTTTTGCTATTTCAGGATTCCTTTCAGGATACCATGTTACATTTATTTGTTATGTGTCCTGAGTTTCCTCTGGACTATGATAATTTCTTTGACTTTCCTTGCTTTGATGTCCTTGACATTTCTGAGGAGCACTTGTCAGATATTTTATACATTTGTTTATACATTTATATTTTGTACATATATTAATACATTTATAAAATGTCTATCAATTGAAATTTGTCTGGTGTCTTTCTCATGATTATACTGTGGCTGTGGGATTTTAAGAGGAAGAACACAGAGGTAAAGTGCTATTTTCATCCCAGCATATCTGAGGTATATACTATCAATATGACATCACTATTGATATTAACATTGATCACCTGATTGAGAGGTTTCCCCCTTGTAAAATTACATATTCAAACCCAGCTTGCAGTTAGAGTCAGGGACTAGTATCTATCCATATGAGGGGAAGGAATCTACATAAATTATTTTAATTCTGCACTGAAGTTTGGTGTCTGTATCCTCAGTTTAATTTTTTATTCAATAATTTATTTATATCACTATTGACTCATGGATATGTATTTTATACTTTGGGATGTAATCTAATATGACTTTATTTATTTTGCAATTCAAATTGTTTCAGCATTGGCCATTGGGAGCTCTTTCATTTGTTTCTTAGTTCCTATGATAAAATCACATCAGGTTTTTTGCTTGATTTGGTTTCTTGTTTGTTTTTAGCACTTCTTGAAATTTTGAAATTACAGGGTGCTCCAGGCTCATTTTGTATATTCTCCGCTGCCGTCCTAGAATTGGTCATTTCTCCAAGCCCCCCTGGTTTATTTTACTGGAGAATGGTGTTAGAAATTAAGATGTAGGAGCACCTGGGTGGCTCAGTTGGTTAAGCATCTGCCTTTGGTCATGATCTCGGGGTCCTGGGATCAAGCCCCATGGCTTTTTTGGGCTCCTTGCTCAGTCGGGAGTCTGCTTCTCCCTCTCTCTCTCTGCCCCTCCCCTCCGCTCATGTGCTGTCTCTCTCTCTCTCTTAAATAAACAAATAAAATCTTTAAAAAAAAAGAAATCAAGATGTAGCCTCTGAGTATGGATATTGCCAGGGAGTGTCATTGCTTTTAGGCCTTCTCAACTGACAAAATAAGGAAATACATGTACATACTAATCCTTTTATATATACATATCTATAAATACTTCTACATGCAAACAACTGTATCTATATTAAAGTCAACATGGGTCCATACTGATGTCTGCAACTCTAACGTAGCACCATATAGATCATTCTAGTCTTCATCCTCCTGCCCTGCTCCTCCCCTCCTTCCTCCTCCTTCTTATTCTTCTTCCCCTCCAATACGTTATTGGATATTCTATGTCCTTTGACTTTTCATATAAATTTTAGAGTAGGTAGCTTGATAGCTACAAAAAAAGCTTGCTGGACTTTTAGTTGGGATTGTATTAAATCTGTAGGTCAGTTTGAGAATAATTGCAATTCTTAACAATATTGAGAATGCCGATGAACGGACAAAAATATCTCCCATTTATTTAGATGATGTTTATTTTTTTATCTTTTTAATAGTTTTCCTTATATAGCTCTATGCATATACTACAAGATATATAGTTAAATATCCAAATTTTTGGTGCTATTTTAAACAGTATTTTTAAAATAATAGCAAATTTGGGGTATCTGGGTGGCTCAGATGGTTGAGTGTCTGCCTTCAGCCCAGGTTGTGGTCCTGGGGTCCTGGGATCAAGCCCCATGTCGGGCTCTTGGCTTGACATAGAGCCTGCTTTTCCCTCTCCCTCTGCCTCTCCCCCTGCTCATGTTCTCTCTCTCTCTGTATCTTCCTCTCTCAAATAAATTTTAAAAAATCTTTAAAATAATATCAAATTCAGGGTTCCTGGCTGGCTTAGTCGGAGGAGTGTGTGACTCTTAATCTTGGGGCTGTAATTTTGAGCCCCATGTTGGATGTAGAGATTGCTTAAATAAATAAAACTTTAAAATGAAAAAAAATATCAAATTCAAAATTTTTATTCTTCATATATGCAAAAACTATTGACTTTTGTCTAATGATCTTATATCTTGTGATTTTGTTCTGCTTGTTTATTAGTTTCAAGCTATCTATTTTAACAGATTCTTTGGGAATTACCACATGGAAAATCATGTCATCTGTGAATAAAAACAGTTTTATTTATTTATTTATTTATTTAATTTATTTATTTATTATGAAAAGTCTTCACACCTTTTATTTATTCTTCTTGTTAGGAAGGACGTACTTTGTTTGCAATCTTAGGGAGCAAATGTTTCGTCTCTCCCTATTAGGTATGATGATTAGCTAGAGGATTTTCATTTATAACATTTATTGAATTAAGGAAGTTCCCTTCTATTCCTTGTATTTTTTTAGTTTTTACCATGAATGGGTTTTGAATTTTGTCAAATATTTTTCCTGCTTTTATTGATATGAAGATACGGTTTTTCTTATTCATTCTATTAATGTGATGAAATACAATGACTGATTTTTTAATGTTGAACCACCATTCCTTTTATGAACCCCAATTGGTCATCATGTGTTTTCCTTTTTATATATAACTGCATTTATTTGCTAAGTATTTTTATAGTTATGGTCATGAGAAATATTAATCCATAGTTTTTTCTTGTGAAGTCTTTTTTTTAAGATTTTATTTATTTATTTGACAGAGAGAGACACAGTGAGAGAGGGAACACAAGCAGGGGGAGTGGGAGAGGGATAAGCATGCTTCCTGCGGAGCTTGATCCCAGGACCCTGGGATCATGACCTGACCCGAAGGTAGACGCTTACTGACTGAGCCACCCAGGCGCCCCTCTTGTGAAGTCTTTATGTGGTTTTCATATTTGGGAATTTTGGCCTCATGAAATTAGTCAGATGTTCCATATATTTCTATTATCTGGAAAATATTTTGGAGAATTGTTATCATTTCATCCTAAAAATTTTGAATGAATTCATTAATGAACCATTGATGAACTGAGCCTGATGTTTTCTTGTTTAAAAGATTATTGATTAGTGATTAAATTTATTTAATAGATCTAAGACTATTCAGGTTACCTATTTCTCTTTGCATCAGTTTTTGTAGTTTATGTTGTTCAAAGAATTGGCCCATTTCATCTAAATTATCAAATGAAAAAAATGAAAAGAATTATCAAATATGTAGGGGTAGAGTTATTTGTATTATTCTCTTATTATCCTTATAATGTCTGTGGAATTAGTAGTAGTGATGACCCGTTTTTCATTACCAACATTGGTAATCTGTATCTTCTTTTTACTTGATTAGCCTGGATAGAAGTTTACCAATTTTACTGAACTTTTCAGAGTAGCAATATTGGGTTTAATTTTCTCTTTCTCTGCTGTTTTCTTCTTTTCAACTTGTTGATATATGCTCTAATTTTATTATTTTCTTTTTTCTTTAATTAAATTTATATTTCTCTTCTTTCTGTATTTTCCTAATGTGGGTGCTTAGGTTAAAAATTTTGGACCTTCCTTACCTTATAACATATTAATTTAATGCTTTAAATATCCCTTTAAGAAAAATTTAGGTAAGTTCTATTTTCATATTAATTTGTCATGATATTTAAAACTTCCCTTGAGACTTTTTGAACCGAGCTCATTCAGAAATGTGTTGTTTTATGTCTATTTGGGGATTTTTCAGCTTTCTGTTATTTCCAGCTTAATTCCATTTTGGTCTGAGAATATACTTTGTGTGATTTTTAGTCTTTTACCTTTATTGAGCTGTGTTTCATGGTACAGAACATTGCCTATCTTGGTAAATGTTCCCTGTGAGCTTGGCAAGAATGTGGATTTTTCTGTTATTGGATTCAGTCTATAAATATCACTTAAATTATGTTGAGCAATAGTGCTATTCAGGTCTTATATATCTTTACTGACTTTCTGCCTGCTTAATCTATTCATTACTGATAAAATGGTGGTGAAGGATAAGAGTAAAAGAGTGGATTTGTCTATTTTTCTTCTTCCTCCTCATGGGTCCCAGGTGTCCTTGGATTCTTGGATCCTCACTATAAATGGTTGGTGGGACACCCATAAAAAAAAGCCCAGGAAAATGTGGGGGCTTCCCTAAGACTGTGACCTCCAGGATTTTCTCACTCTTGTTAATCTACTCTCAGTTTCCAACAGTTCATCAAAATTACCATTAAATGTCCTTACCAATTTGTATCTCCAGCAGCTTCTGCCCTAGATAAGCAAATCTTGTTTTTTGTGTCTCTCTGCATGTGCCTTTTTCTCCAGATTTTCAGGTGGCTGTTTGCTTTAAGACTTCAGTTCTCTGAGGTTCCAAGAAAAATCACTGATTCAGTTTTTCCAGATTTATCTTATTTTAAGGAAGGGCATGATGACTTCCAAGCTCCTTACATGTTAGATCTGAAACCAGGAGTTCTTTCCATATACTTTTATGTATGAACTTCCAATTATTTTTACTGTTGTATAAAGGACCTGTATCACTTTAAGGATTTACAGTACATATATGAATGTCCTACAAGAACTTTTGTTCTTGCCTCCAGCAACTTTCTGTAACGAGAGAGAGAAAAAGAAAAAGAGAGAGAGAGAAAGAAAGAAAGAAAGATCTGGGAAAAAAAAGGTTTGATATGAGACTTTTGCTACTTATGATTGAGAATAATGTTAAGTCTTTCTTTTTGCAATCAAAAAGTGTTATAAAAAAGTGACTCAAAGACAGTCTAATCCAACCATCTTCCTATATATACAAAAAAGAACCCATAAAAATGTCTATTTCTTTAGTATAATCTATAATATCTTATGATTTGTTAAGTTAATTCTGGTGACAATTAACTAATACACCTCCAAACAGTAACAAACATATATCCCCCAGTTTTACCTTTACAACAAGAACCAACCACCACACTTTAAACTCTGTAGAATAAAAATTTTATACCTTCCAGATATTATCATTATTATGACTTATGTTTTTCAAGCAGCATTTCAAGTAGTGTAATTAATCAGAAACCACAGACACATAAAAAGGTTAGCAATGGAAGCCTTAGCATTCTTAAGTAAGCATGTTGGGGAAATGATAGAAAATTTTAGAATGTTTTGGGTTCTGAAATCCTGTTATACTTGGTCTCCAGCTGTGCCTTGCAAGTGCCTGCTTTTCATAGTGAGTCGTACACAGCAGGAAAGCTAGCCAAGAAAGGATTTAATAAGCAAAAATGTCCTAGCATTTAAGGAGGCTATGTTCTGCAAGCATTACAAACACTGCTTCTACCCCAGGTTTCAGTTTATTTTCAGATTTTTAAACATTTGTTAAATGACAATTGAGCTTTTAATGACTGATTTTCAACCAGAGAGTACACAACCTTAGCCTTTAAACAAGACTTTTTTCACACCAGCCTCAGCTCTTTGCCTTAGCTGAGAGTACAAATGATAGACATTCAAATACACTGTAACAAACGGCTTTGGATATCAGCTGTTTTGTTCTTTGTTCTGCTTAGCAGTTTATTTTATAATTACAAATACATACCTTTCCTTGATCTACCCGCTAACATATTTAAAAAGATCTATGTGTAGAAAAAGAAAAATAACTGCCATCTCTATGCCAACAAAATAAACCAGGGAATTTTTTTTTAATTTGACACTTTTAATGTTATAAATTATAAAACCATTTGTAGTTTTTCTTTTTAAACCTAGAAATCTACTATTTTAGAAATCTAGAAATTTCTGTTTGAAAATATATCACTGACAGTAGATTAAGAGAAAATATACACATAAAATGTCAAAGACAAATTGAACTTACCTTAAAAAAAGTAAAGAAAGAAAAAAAGCAAAAATCAATAGGGATTGTTTACCCATGTTAAACTTTGAAAGAAAAATATGGAATTCTGGCTAAAGGATAACAACTCTCTGTTCCAATTAGGGAACAATGAAAAAACAATAAAAGTTATGAAAAGTGCATGTAAAAGTTTAAGGTCTCCAAATAAACAAAGAAACAAACAACAAGACCACCTAGGGTCATGAATGTTATAAAGAAATTTAAATCTGATTAAGTTCAACTGCAAATCTATTTGGTTTCTTGCTGTGATATCTCTGCCAGTTGGAGGTCCCGTCTCTTTATATATAAATAACTCCTTTAATGGGAATCTCACTACTAATTAACCAATTTTTAAAACATAAGTAGAAACTCTGAGGCTTCCTGCTGAAATTCAGGTTTTTTTTTTTTTTTGACTAAATCAGTCTTTCTTTAGATTTCCTAGAAAATTACTCCTAAAGGAAGAAGAGTTAGATTGAGTATCTCAGGGGTCATATACACATCATCCAAGCATCCTTTCCCATGCCCAAGTAGTCTTAGATCTTTGTCTAAAATCTTTAAATTTTAAGGATATTTTGCATTCTGTCACAAAATGTACAGTATTTGGTTTTGTACCAATCTCTTAATGGCTGAGATTTGTCTATCAAATAAAAATAAATAAATAACTGTGCTGCACTGAAGAGCACCAGTCCACTTTGTTTGGTTTTGTCTTCTGGGAAATTCTCTCCTTTGCCTCCTTGTCAGAGTATTATCAGAAGTAGACTCCCACAATAACAGTGGATTTGAAGAGTAGCTGTTTTTGTGCAGTGAAACATTCTTAAGCATAAATATTTTTTTCTTGCAGATGAGAGAAATTACAATAAATTCTGTTAAACCAAATAGGGAGGTAGGGAAATATATCTCTAAAGAATGAGACAAAGGGGAAAGTTTGTAAAAACAAGAGCAGAGAACAGGAAAAAACATTTTCCTGATGACAAAAACCAGGAAAAAGCATTTCATCTGACAGAAATCAAGACATGCCCTTTGACGAAATAGACTTGACTCTAGATATTTTAATTAAGAGAAAAGAATGGAAATGAAAATGTAGTGTATCCAAAGTATGATATTATCCTAGCAGAACAGAATATTACATATCCTTTTCCCAACTAATTCATTTGAAATTATGAATAAAACAGATAGTTTTTACAAACCTACAGTCATGAGGGACAATCAATTTCAAAAAAAATGATTCAGGTAATCTAAGGGAACAGTGTGGTCTGGTGGTAGTGGTAGAACTTACATGATGATAACATTTTTGTGTATGTTTCATGCTGAGGGCATTTTTCAGCAACAGAACCAATGCATTCTTTCTAAGCCTATTTTCTTGGGTTTAAAAGATAAATAGCCTCAAGGAAAGTAAATTATTGTCATCTAATCTTGGGCTTGAAAACAAATACATACATAATTGTGACAATTCGCTCAATTCAGGGGTGCTGGCATAGCCTCAGCAGCAAATGGAGATTTAGACATGTAGTTTGGGCCATTGGCACTCCTCGGTGCCTATTAACATTAAAGGAAGGAGTTTCTAAGTGTTCCTTCAGGTATAAAGACGATTTGATTTGATATCCCTGTGGGTGGTATGTGCTAACATAGAAAAACTGATTCCTTTTCACATGTTAGCTGACTTCTGATGTTGAGACAAGTAAGTTACATGAGGGACTTTTAGAGATCATAGTTTAGGAAGTGAAGGAGAATCAACAACTGCACGCATAATCAAGAGAAAAGGTGTTGTAATAGATTATACATGTCTGAGGTGGGCAGAAATCAAAGAATGTAAGTAATGACACCAGTGAAAGCAACTAATTTTCAGGCTTAAGTTCTCCTGGTCATCAGTTAATATCTTAGAATCCCTGCCAGATATACTCATCTTCCAACATGTTTTCACAGTTGCCAGAGGTGGCATTCCTCCTCTGCACTGAGCGGAGGATGCTTAAATGCTACAACTCAGAGCTAATGCCAGGCCCCCCTCTCTTCCTCACTTCCTGGGAATCAAGACAGGGCTTACTGTTCCTTTTTAGACTGTTTTTATTAGTGCCTCAGTTTTGTTTGTATTAACAAATGCATTAGTTGCAAAGTAAAATATATTTTTTGTGAGGAGTCAAAAAAGCGGGGAGAGGGTCTAATGTCCTTACCTCTATAGGAAATTAAATTTTTTTTTTCTTTTACTTGAGTATAGTTGACACACAAAGTTACATTAGTTTCAGGTGTAAAACATAATGATTTAACTTCTCTATACATAATCCTATGCTCCCCACAAGTGTAGCTCTCATCTGTCACCATATAACGCTATTACAGTACCATTGACCATATTCCATATGCTGTGCCTTTTGTGCTCATTTATTCATTCCATAACTGAAAGCTGTATCTCCCACTGCCCTTTACCCTTTTTGCCCATCCCCCCACCCTCCTCCTCTCTGTCAACCATCAGTTTGCTTTCAGTATTTATAGATCTGATTCTGCTTTTTGTTTGTTTATTCATTTGTTTTGTTGTTGTTGTTATTAATATACAGTGTTACATTAGCATCCGGTGTACAATACAGTGATTCAGCAATTCTATACGTTACTCAGTGCTCATCATGATAAGTGTGCTTTTAATTCCCATTACTTTTATCACCCATCCCCCACCAACCTAAGAGTCTGGTTTTTGGTTTGTCTCTATTTTCCTTTGTTCATTTGCTTTGTTTTTTAGATTGCACAGAAGGATGAAATCATATGGTATTTGTCTTTCTCAGTCTGACTTATTTCACTTAGCATAATACCCTCTAGGTCCATTATATAGGTAAAATTCTTATACTGAACATGTCTCTGAAGTGAGGAAAATACATTTTAAAAAATCAGAACAATATTGAAGAAGAACAAAGTTGGAGGTCTGACACTACCCAAATTGAAGACTTACTATAAAGCCACAGTAATTAAGACAGTGTAGTATTGGGAAAAGAATATGCAACTAGATCAATGTGATATAATAGAGAACCCACAAATAGACCCACATAAATATAGTCAACTGATTTTTAACAAAGGAGCAAAGGCATATGTAATAGAACAGAGAAAGTCTTTTCAACAAATAGTACTAAAACAACTGTATATCCGTGTGCAAAAAAAAGAAAAAAGAATGAAAGACCTTATATACTTCACAAAAACTAACTCAAAATGTATCATAGACATGATGGGTGAAGAATATACCACCCTTGGCATAAGAATTATTTTGAGCTGATTATTTTGAAAAACAACAGTCACAGAAGAAGCTCTGAAAACAGATTAGAAGCTACATTTTTGTAAAGGAAATTTACACTTTAAAAGGAAATCTTCTTTTGAAAGTTTCGATCCCTCTCTATATAAGGAAGAGAAGGATGACTAAATCATCTGAGACTCCTATCAGTGAAGAAGGCACCAACTTAAATCTCCATAACAATTCTCACTTTTGTTTGCCATAATTTTCCTGGTCACCTCATAATTGGTCTCCCCACACCCTTCTTTCTTTGATATAGTGAGGATCGTATGTAAGCCAAAATTCTAAGCCACCTCTTTGAGAGATACTCATTTTCCCCTGGGTATCTCCCATGGTATATATAAGATATCATGTTAATAAACTTCTGTTTGTTTTTCTCTTACCTATTTATCTTTTGTTACAAGGGCAGAGCCAAGAACTTAGAAGGATAAAGTGAAAATTATTTTTCTTCCACTACAGTTTTGTGTAAAACACAAACCTGTAAAATTCTTAGAATATAACATAGGAGAAAACCAAGATGATCTTGGGTATGGTAATATGTTTTAATTAAAACACCAAAGGCATGATTCATTAAAGAAACTATTAATAAGCTGGACTTTCTTAAAATTAATTTTTGCTCTGCACTAAATATCAAGAGAATGAGAAGACATGTCACAGATGAAGAGAATATGTTCACAAAAGACACATCTGATAAAGGACTGTTATCTGAAATATACAAAGATCCCCTAAAATTCAACCATAACAAAACCCAATTTTAAAATGGTCTAAAGACCTTGACATCCCAATAAAAAAGATATACAAATGGAAAATAAGCATATGAAAAGATGCTCCACATCATGTTATCAGGGTAAAGCATATTAAAAGAACAAGATACCACTACACACATATTGTATTGGTCAAAATCCAGAACACTGACAACAGCAAATGCTGGCACGGATGAACAGCAATACATATGCTTATTCACTGCTGATAGGCATGCAAAATGGTATAGCCATTTTGGAAGATGGTTCAGCAGTTTCCTAGAAAATTAAACATATATTTACTATATGATTCAGTAGTTGCACCCCTTGCTGTTTACTCAAAGGAATTGAAAACATGTTTATACAAACATCGGTATAAAGACACTTATAGCAGCTTTATTCATAATTGCCAGAATTTCGAAGCAACCAATATGTCCTTTAGTAGGTAAATGGATAAACTGTGGTACAAAGAAGTGAATTATCAAGCTATGAAAAGTCATGGAGGAAACTTAAATGCATATTACTAAATGAAAGAAGCCAATCTAAAAAGGCTACAAACTATGATTCTAACCATTTGACACATTCTAGGAAAGCCAAAACTATGGAGACAAAAAAAAAAAAAAATCAGTGGTTGTGAGGGATTGGAGGAAGTGAGGGATGGACAGCAGAGCACAGAGGACTTTTAAGACAGTGAAAATACTTTGGACGATACCATAATAATGGGTGTATATCAATATATACTATATACACACACACATGCTATATATATATATATACACACACACACACACACACACAATGCATTTGTCCAAGCCTGTAGGATGTACATCACCAAAAATGAAAGCTAATGTAAGCTATGGACTTTGGGTGATGAGGTGTTCATATAGGTTAATCAGTTGTAACAATTGTACTACTTTGATGGGGGATATTGATAATGGGAGAGGCTATGCATGGTGGGTATAGGTGATATATGGGAAATCTCTGTATCTTCCTCTTCTTTTTGCAGTGAATTTAAAACTGCTCCAAAAAATAGGTCTTTAAAAATATTAATGTTTTCAAATTCAGCTAATTAGCACATTTCTATTAAGTGGTCATCTCAGGGGAGGAGAACAGGGTGTTGGAAGACAAGAGAGAAAGGGAAATTACTTTTCTCTTTTGTGAAAGGTATTTTGTACCCTTTAAATGTTATTGTTGTTAATTACTATTATTATTATTCAAAATAATACATGCAAAATAGATTTAAAATTAGATATGGCATCACTCATATGGCAAAGGGAATATGTCACTAGAAAAGCCTGCTCTATTCATTGACCAAGAAAGTCCTTCTGAGTATTGGTTATTAACATTGGTAAAATAATTCTGCTAAGATAATATCCAGTATGATGTATAATTTTCTTTCCTTTCTTCCATGGCTACTGCCTGACAAAGTCTGGTGGTTCAACTCTTTCAGGATATTTTGGCTTCCTTCTTGATAATTTGGTGAGGCAAGAATTTTAGCACTCCCATCTGTCAGAAGTGCCCCTGGGCTGAGCTATGGGGAAACTCATGGAAGTGCAGAAACTGTGGGCAAATCTACTGATATTTCTGACTTACCAGTAAAATTAAGTAATCTTCTTTACTTCCATTCTATATAAAAGATCTTAGATGTCTTTTTTAATAATAGTTAAGAGCCCTGTGAGGAAATAAGGGGTCTGCTAGCAGAATTGGAAGAAGACAGCTTCAGGGATAAATACAGGCTGGATATTGACAACGAAGAAGCTCTTTTTCATAGCTTTTGCTTTTTACATAGAATCCAAGCGATTACATGGAGGCCACATATTATAAGAGCCAGGAAGACATTACAGTAAACTTAGGAAACAATAAATGCGTGGAAGATGATCAGCACCAAATTAGATTTCCATATTATTGACTCTAATTATATGCTAGGGAAATTTCTAAGTCACAACTGACATTGTTTTCCAAATTTACATGCCTCCAAAAATACATGGGTGATACACACTTTTATATTAGCCTAAACCTTTGCATGAATAAAATGCATCTCAAATATGATTTAACTCGCTGTGCCTAACTTTGTGTTTTGTTTTGTTACTTTAAATCAATGTCATTTTTGCCCTTGATTTATGCATAACATCATAAAAAAGCAAGTATTTGCATTGAAAATGAAGACATTTTTTCACAGGATATTTCCCAATAAAATACAATGTTGGTGTTATTCTCTTTTTTTATTATTTAATAGCTAATAAAAGGATATATAAAATAAGATTTGGAATCTTGAAAATATGCTAAGCATTGGTTGAGATCTATATAACACAAAGTAGTATGTGTAGCACAAAATCTCCAAATTAAAACAAAAAATGTTCAAATAAAAACAAACCTCTACCTATTTTAAAAATGTAAGGTTAACATTGCTCCCTTCTGGCTCCATATTCAAATAAGAGCAACTACTACAATGTCAAACAGCACGTTTCCTCCCATAAAGAAGCAAGTCTGAACCTGAAAAACAATCTGTAATACCATAGCCAAGAAAGAATAGGAAGAGGATCCATTTCACCTGTGGGAGGTTCCAGGTGAGTTAGAGAGACTTCTATTAGTATTTAGTCACATGGACACATTATGAAGGCCTAACACTGAACAGAAATGCATGGCACTAAGATTATTGTGTAATTTTATTTCTAGCTACTTTATTTTCCTTTCTCTCACTTATGTCCCCTCCCACTGCCATCAACACAAATCTTATGGAACTCAAGAGAGGGTTTAAGTGCATCTCCACTGGAAAGTTAAACATCCAAAGTGCAGTTCAGAAGGAAGAATTTCCAGAGACGGTTCACCACTGCTCCTTCCAAGCATCCCATCTTAGTTCCTAGAAAAATCAACTAAATGCAGTTTATATTGGTTAACCCAGAGGTCTTGAGACAAATTCATCTCTGGACTATCAGAGACTTCATGCCATATCGTTAGCTTCCATATACTGCTCAAAAATATTAAACAAGGAAAACACATATGTAGATTTGAGTAAATTTTTCAAAATTCTAATAGATCTTGTAACAGTCCAATATTTTGGTCCCCTAATTTCTGGAAAGACAGTCAGAATTGTTCTTCCTGTCATCCTTAAATTTCTAGAAGAGGCAAACAGGAAAATCAATTCTAGAGGCATTGTTAAAGATCATTCTGAGCCTTGCTCTAGCATGGATGATGTATAATTACCAAATAAATATGTCAGACTACTTTTTATTATAAAATATATGGGATCAGTCTGAACATTTGGTATACCTATGTGCATTTTATTTATTGCTACTCTAGAGATAGAGATAGAGAAGTGTAAGCTTTGCCACTGGAGAGTTCATCTCAACCCCAACGGAGAGAATGTGCTACAGAATTGTATTCAGGATTATATTCCTATAGCAGCTACAGCATTATCTGAAGGTGGCTCCAATCCTAAAACACTTTCCAGTTGTGGGCCTCCTGAAGGGTCATGAGAGCATCACAACTGCGCAATGTGAGGTTATTTGTTTGCCAAGCCTAGTTCCCAAAATAGTTATTAGGGAGATATTCAGAGATTAACAAGGTACCAGACCTCTCTCTGTCGGTCTCTTTCTCATTGCCTCTTTGTACATAGAAACACTTGAACACACTCTCTGAAAATTGAAAGATACTATCCATCTTCAATTCTTTCTTGTGGCAAGAGGTAAGATTAATTACTAGCAACAAGAAATACTACATCAAGTGGCTTAAATTACTGGAAGATACACTGTCAAAAGCTCATTCTTCAATCCCATTTTTTTGAGGAATTCATATGATAAAAAGCATTGTGTGTGCACTCAAGTCATATGTTACTAGTTTATTCTGCCTTGCAATTCGCAGGCACTTAACTGTAAAATTTGTATTGTCATTATAAAGCCTAGATAATGCATGGCTTTGGGCTATGAGGATATAAGCAGCTTCTAGCAGGTAAAATTTATTTTTACTTTGCCAATTGCCAGGGCAAAGGAGGAATGCTAGATTCCACTAATTCTGGGCAGCACTCCACATCATCAGTCTTGACAATGGAAAGTAAACACACTTTCAATGATTTCCTACTGTGTTCTTCACTAAATGTTCAGAATCAAAGTTCTTGGGACTCTTTTTTTTTTAAGATTTTATTTATTCATTTTCAAGAAAGACAGAGAGAGAACAAGCAGGGGGAGAGGCAGAGGGAGAGGGAGAAGCAGACTCCCTGCTGAGCAAGGAGCCCGATGTGGGACTCGATCCCAGGACCCTGGGATCATGACCTGAGCTGAAGGCAGATGCTTAACCATCTGAGCCACCCAGGTGCCCCAGTTCTTGGGACTCTTAAGTTGTACTTAGCATCTCTTGACCAGGCAGGCATGGGCAGAGCTCAGCCTGCAAATGTCAGGGTCAGGGGAGATATAATAAAACCAAATGGTTAAAATGAATATCCAGCCCTGAAAACTGGACTTTCCTTTCCTAATACCTGATAGATTTAGCATAGGGGAGTTCAACATGACAATATATTCATGTTGTAAAACTCAGGAACATATCAGTTAAAGTATGGATGCCAGCCCATGATTCTGTCCCAAACTACCTGATGGGCAAATGCAAGTGTTTTGTTTATTTGTTTGTGTTTGTTTTTTGTTGTTCTTTTTTGTTTGTTTTAATATTTTTTAATTTAATTTAATTTTATTGTTATATTAGTCACCACACAGTACATCATTAGTGTTGATGTAGTGTTCCATGATTCATTGTTTGCATATAACACCCAGTGCTCCATGCAGTACATACCCTCCTTAATACCCATCATGGGGCTAATCCACCCCCCCACCCCTCTTCCCTCTAAAACCCTCAGTTTGTTTCTCAGAGTCCGTAGGCTCTCATGGTTCGTTTACCCCTCTGATTTCCCCTTCATTTTTCCTTTCCTTCTCCTAATGTCCTCCATGCTATTCCTTATGTTCCATAAATAAGTGAAACCATATGATAATTGACTTTCTCTGCTTGATTTATTTCACTTAGCATCATCTCCTCCAGTCCCATCCATGTGGATGTAAAAGTTGGGTATTCATCCTTTCTGATGGCTGAGTAATATTGCATTGTATATATGGACCAAATCTTCTTTATCCGTTCATCTGTTGAAGGGGATCTTGGCTTTTTCCACAGTTTGGCTATTACAGATATTGCTACTATGAACATTTGGGTGCATATGGCCATTCTTTTCACTACATCTGTGTCTTTGGGGTACATACCCAGTAGTGCAATAGCTGGGTCATAGGGTAGCTCTATTTTTAATATTTTAAGGAGCCTCCACACTGTTTACCAAAGTAGCTGTAACAACTTGCATTCCCACCAACAGTGTAAGAGGGTTCCCCTTTCTCCACAACCTCTCCAACATTTGTTGTTTCTTACCTTGTCAATTTTGCCATTCTAGGTGGCGTAAGGTGGTATTTCAATGTGGTTTTTTATTTGAATTTCCTTGATGGCTAATGATGATCAACATTTTTTCATGTGTCTGTTAGCCATTTGTATGTCTTCTTTGGAGAAGTGTCTGTTCATGTCTTCTGCCGATTTTTTGACTTATTTGTTCTTTGGGTGTTGAGTTTGAGATCTTTATAGATCTTGGAAATCAGTGCTTTGTCTATAGTGTCATTTGCAAATATCTTCTCCCATTCTGTGGGTTTCCTCTTTGTTTTGTTGACATTTCCTTTGCTGTGCAGAAGCTTTTTATCTTGATGAAGTCCCAAAAGTTCATTTTTGCTTTTGTTTCACTAGCCTTTGGAGATGTATCTTGAAAGAAATTGCTGTGGCCGATGTCAAAGAGGTTACTGCCTATGGTCTCCTCTAGGATTTTGATGGATTCCTGTCTCACATTGAGGTTTTTCATCCATTTTAAATTTATCTTTGTGTATAGTGTTAGAGAATGGTTGAATTTCATTCTTCTGCATGTGGCTGTCCAATTTTCCCAGCACCATTTATTGAAGAGACTGTCTTTTTTCCATTGCATATTTTTTCCTGCTTTGTCGAAGATTATTTGACCATAGAGTTGAGGGTCCATATCTGGGCTCTCTATTCTGTTCCATTGGTCTATATGTCTGTTTTTGTGCCAGTACCATGCTGTCTTGGTGATCATTGCTTTGTAATATAGCTTGAAATTGGGCAATGTGATGACCCTAGCTTTGTTTTTCTTTTTCAACATTTCCTTGGCAATTTGGGGTCTTTTCTGATTCCATAAAAATTTTAGGATTGTTTCTTCCAGCACTTTGAAAAATGTCATTGGAATTTTGATTGGGATGGCATTGAAGGTATAGATTGCTCTGGGCAGCATAGATATTTCAACAATGTTTATTCTTCCGAACCATGAGCATGGAATATTTTTCCATCTTTTTGTGTCTTCTTCAATTTCTTTCATGAGCATTTTGTAGTTCCTAGAGTATAGATTCTTTACCTCTTTGGTTACGTTTATTCTGAGGTACCTTATGGTTTCGAGTGCTATTGTAAATGGAATCAATTCTCTAATTTCTCTTTCTACAGTTGCATTGTTAGTGTATAAGAAAGCAACTGATTTCTGTGCATTGATTTTGTATCCTGCCACATTACCGAATTGCTGTATGAGTTCTAGTAACTTGGGGTGGAGTCTTTTGGATTTTCCACATAAAGTGTCATGTCATCTGAAAAGAGAGAGAGTTTGACTTCTTCTTCGCCAATTTGAATACATTTTATTTCTTTTTGTTGTCTGATTGCTGTTGCTAGGACTTCTAGTATTATGTTGAACAATAGTGGTGAGAGTGGGCATCCTTGTCGTGTTCCTGATCTTAAGGGAAAGGCTCTCATCTTTTCCCCACTGAGGATGATATTCACTGTGGGTTTTTCATAAATGGACTTTATGAACTTGAGGAATTTTCCCTCTATCCTTATACTCTGAAGAGTTTTAATCCTTCAGGAAAGGATTCTGTATTTTGTCAAATGTTTTTTCGTCTTCAATTGGGAGGACCATATGGTTCTTCTCTCTCTTATTAATGTTTTCTATCATATTGATTGATTTGCGAATGTTGAACCGCCCATGCATCCCTGGGAATCCCACTTGGTCATGGTGGACGATCCTTTTAATGTACTGTTTTATCCTATTAGCTAAGATTTTGTTGAGAATTTTGGAATCCATATACATCAGGGATATAGTCTGAAATTCTCCTTTTTGATGGGGTCTTTGCCTGGTTTGGGAATTAAGGTAATGCTGGCCTCATAGAATGAGTCTGGAAGCTTTCCTTCTGTTTCTATTTTTTGAAGCAGCTTCAGGAGAATAGGTATTATTTCTTCTTTCGGTGTTTGGTAGAATTCCCCAGGGAATCCATCAGGCCCTGGACTCTTGTTTTTTGGGGAGGTTTTTGATCAGTGCTTCAATCTCATTACTGGTTGTTGGCCTATTCAGATTGTCGATTTCTTCCTGTTTCAATCTTTGTAGTTTATAGATTTCCAGGAAGGCATCCATTTCTTTCAGTTTGCTCAATTTATTGGCATATAGTTGTTGATTAAAATTTCTAATATTTTTTTCTATTTCCTTAGTGTTAGTCATGATCTCTCCCCTTTTGTTCATAATTTTATTAATTTGGGTCCTTTCTCTTTTCTTTTGGATAAGTCTGGCCAATGGTTTATTGATTTTATTAATTCAAAGAACCAGCTTCTGGTTTCGTTGATCTGATCTATTGTGTTTCTGGCTTCTAATTCATTGATCTCTGCTCTAATCTTAATTATTTCTCTTCTAATGCTTGGCTTAGGCATCATTCGTTGCTTTTTCTCCAGTTCTTTAAGGTGTAAAGTTAGTTGGTGAATTCGGGATTTTTCTATTTTTTTGAGTGAGGCTTGGATGGCTATGTCTTTCCCCCTTAGGACTGCCTTTGCAGTATCTCATAGGTTTTGGACAGATGTGTTTTCATTCTCATTGGTTTCCATGAATTGTTTAAGTTCTTCTTTGATTTCCTGGTTGACCCAAACATTCTTGAGCAGAGTGGACGTTAGCTTCCAAGTGTTTGAATTTCGTCCAAATTTTTTCTTGTGATTGCATTTCAGTTTTAAAGCATTATGGTCTGAGAAGATGCAGGGAATAATCTCCATCTTTTGGTACCGGTTGAGACCTGATTAGTGGCCCAGTATGTGGTCTATTCTGGATAAAGTTCTGTGTGCGCTCGAGAAGAATGAGTATTCTATTGTTTTAGGTTGGAATGTCCTGTATATAACTATGAGGTCCATCTGGTCCGGTGTGTCATGCAAAGCTCTTGTTTCTTTGTTGATTTTCTGCTTAGATGATCTGTCTCTTACTGAGAGAGGAGTATTGAGGTCTCTTACAATTAACATATTATTATCAATGTGACTCTTTATTTTGGTTAACAGTTGGCTTATGTAGATGGCTGCTCCCACACTGGGGGCATAGATATTTACAATTGTTAGATCTTCTTGTTGGATAGACCCTTTAAGAATGATATAGTGTCCTTCTGTGTCTCTAACTACAGTCTTTAGCTTAAAATCGAATTTGTCTGATATAAAAATTGCTACCCCAGGTTTCTTTTGAGGTCCACTGGCATGGAAGATGGATCTCCATCCCTTCACTTTCAGTCTGGATGTATCTTTAGGTTCCAAATCAGTCTCTTATAGACAGCATATGGATGGGTCCTGTCTTTTGATCCAATCTGCAACCCTGTGCCGTTTTATGGGAGCATTTAGTCCTTTCACATTGAAAGTGATTATTGAAAGATATGAATTTTTTGTCAACATGTTGCCTGTGAAGTCCTTGTTTCTATAGATTATCTCTGTAAATTTCTGTTCTATATCAAACTTGGGGTCTTTCTCCTTTTATAGAAATCCCCCTTAATATTACTTGCATGGCTGGCTTAGTGGTCACATTTTCTTTCAGTTTCTGTCGGTCTTGGAATCTCTGCATCTCTCCATCCATTTTAAATGACAGCCTTGCAGTATAAAGTATTCTTGGCTGCATGTTCTTCTCATTTAGTACCCTGAATATGTCTTTCCAGCCCTTTCTGCCAGCCCACAAGTCTCTTGGGTAGGTCTGACGTTATTCTGATGTTCCTCCCTCTGTACATAAGGAATCTCTCCCCCCTAACTGCTCTTAAGACAGTTTCCTTGGTTCTAAGATTTGTGAGTTTTACTATTACATGCCAGAGCATTGGTCTGCTTTTCTTGTTCTTGGGAAGGGACCTCTCTGCCTCTAGGACATGAATGTTTTTCATTCCCCAGATTAGGGGAGTTCTCAGCTACAATTTGCTCAAATATATCTTCTAGTCCTCTCTCTCTCCACCCCTTCAAGGATCCCAATAATTCTGACATTGGAATATTTCATGACATTGGAACATTTCAATACTTCACTTATTTCTCTAATTCTCTTATCATGGATTTTAAGTTCTTTCTCCCAGTCCTCCTCTTTTTCCTTCTTTTCTATCAATTTGTCTTCTAGTTCACTAATTTGTTCTTCTGCCTCATTTACCCTAGTTGTTAGATTATCTAGATTAGATTAGATTTCATTGATAGCATTTTTAAGTTCTTCCAGTTGGGCTTTCATTTTTGTTCTTAGAGCCTCTATGTTGCCATTAATCAATTTCTCCATTCTAGCTATCATCTTCAGAACTGTTATCCTGAAGTCCATTTCCAACATTTTGGTTATAACTGTATTCATTTGTAAATCCATGGCAGAAGTCATAGTCTCTGAGTCTTTCCTATTTTGGGGGTTCCTTCTAGTAGTCATTCTGTTGAGGGGTGGTTAAGGGAATGTACACGGTTCAAATTATTGACCACAACCCAAGCAAGATGCACCTGTTTTATAGGGACCTTAGGGTTGTCGGCCTCTTGTTCTCCCAGCCTGTCTTCTGGGGAAGGGTCCAGCAGGGCTGTTACTCAGGCAACCCTGTTTGGGCAGAGTTGCCCTGCCCCTTGTGGGTGGGGATGGGTTCAGTGAAAACCGGTTTTGGGGGGCTTTTATTCTCTGGCAGCTTTCCGTGTCTCTTCTGGGAGTCAGGGCAGAAGAGACCGTTTCCAACCCTCTGCCTCAGAATAGAGAGATCACAGTCTGTTGTTTAGTGAGCTCTCCAGGCCACACTATCTCTGCTTCTGTCTGTGCTGCTAAAAACTGCAGCATCCTGGGTTGTGTGCCCCTCAGCAGCACTCCCAGTCCTGCCCTCAGGTCAGGACACGTCTCTGCCCTTTGTGCTTCTAAAACTGGCAGCTGCCCCCAGTTCATACGCGTGGCTCCACCACTCCAGGTTTCACTCTGGGGGGCTGCCCTAAGTCCTTTCTCCATCACTACCAGTCTGCAAATCTATGCCCTGTCGCCAGTGTGGGAGGCTTTTGCGCACAGGTGGGGCAGGATCCTGATGACTCCCTCCTGGTTCCGTTTATCTTCAGATATCTGCCCGCGGAATCATGGCTCCCTGCTTCCTACCTTGAAACCAACCACCTGTGATATTCTGTTTGTAGAGATCTAGATATATCTTCTTACATTTCAGGCTGATTTCATGGGTGTTCAGAGTGGTCTGATAGACATCCAACTCAATTCAGGGGACCTGTTGGAATAGGGTCCTCTACTTCTCCACCATCTTTCCCTCCCCTTTTGTTGTTCTTTTTGTCTGTTCGTGTTTTTTTTGAGGAGTTGACTGGTAGTGTTTATTCTGAAAGGCCGTAAATTGAGCCTGTATATAGATTGACAGATAACAATGAGAATTCAGGAATTCTAGAGTTTCCTGAATAAAAGATCACTTAGAATCTCTCAACAACTTGTGTCTACACACAACTAAATGCAAAAGTATAAGAAAGAAGGATAAAGACATTAGAATCATCTCTGTTTCACAAGTTCAGAGCCATAGAAATAGTGATGGTTTTGGGGAAAGAAAGGACAGCATAATGTGTCATCAGTCACTGTCTCTCTCCCGGAATGAAAGGATTTCTGAATTAAATAGAATAGAATATTACATTCTCTGTTACTAAGAAAATATGTTAGAAATGTAAAAATTCAGAAACTGTTAAACCTTGCATTGCCTTTCCCCTAGCAGAGAGGTATTGCAATACCTAATTGCAGTGTTTAAATTTCTATGTGATAGCTCAGTTTTCTTCATGTAATTTCATCTACCATAAGCAGTAAGAAATATGGACTGGACCCTGTGATGACCAATGAAATCCATGATCTCATCAGTTTTTTTTTTTTCCCACCAGATAATTATGAAGCCAGAACAATCTGCTGACTTTGGTATAACAACTATGATATGTTTGTGATAGCTATTTATATACTGTTTAGCATGTGTTTCTTATAAATATGTATAAACAAAACTTGTTTCCTAAGTATCATTTTTATAGTAACTCCAAGAAAAAAAGATATGCAATAGGACCGTTAAAATCTTGAATGCCCTAGAAAATATAAATATGAAATAAAATAAGATAGTAACTTATTCAACTTTATCTTTAATAGATATTGTCCCTGAATAGACTTTATCAGCTATCGGGGACGTTCTAGAGAACCAAAGGTGGTGTCCTGGGGAGAAATCAACTGTACCCTCTAAACATTAAAGCTCTAACACCACTTCATAGCCAGACAGTTGCATGATGCCCAAATGGGGACAGTAGGATCAAAAACATTAATTTCTGAATTGGTCATTTCAGATAGAGATCAAGGTACATTAATTTCTGAATTGGTCATTTATGGTTCTGAGTTACCCACATTTTCATTTGTTCATAATAAGAATTATGTACTTGAGGGGAGAAGAAATCATCCCTCTCCTACCCTCACTTCATGTGGTTTTGGGAGAGGCAGTGGTGTCACACTGCAAAGATCAGCATCTTCTCTACCTAGCAGTACACACAGAATGCAGGCCTGGCTAGTCAGTACCTTCCACTCTGTGGGCTGACACAATCATTTCAGTGATGGACACAAGATCCAAGTGAGCTCAGGGAATTAACTCAATAATTTTGCTGACATTATTCAAAATAAAGCACATAATTTCTGTAGGATTGTTAGATAATGTAATGTTAAAACAAAACTTTTGATTACTATATCGGACTTTTTGAAGGGTGAGCTAACCTGAAGGAGACAAAAAGAAAAGCAGAGCTACAAAATGGAAAGAAATCATGTTCTGACACTGTCATTTGAGATCCTGAATCTAGACTGAGTAAAGCTAGCCACATCTGTCACTATGAACTGTAGAGTTACATAAGCCCCAAATTCCAATCTAAAAATAGAATTTATATTGGTATTTTATCATTTACAGTTATAATAGCCCTAAATAAAAAAATTTCAAATGGAATTACAAGCACAGAGATCACATTATTTATATAATTTGTATAAATCAGTTCCATTCTTATATTTTGCTCAGTTCTTTGACAAAAATATACTACTGGTAACTGACTCATAATCCGTGTATTTAATCAGAGTGCTGTATGATAGACATGAAGTTCTGTTCACATTCCACATCTGTGCATGTTGAGTTGACTTTATTTGTAGATCTTTATGTGTCTGATCTTATAATAAATTACCTTATCTAAATCGTTTTACTCCTTTAGTCAATAACCATTCCCATATAGTACCAGGTTTCCAGATAACTAATAAGAGTTTAGAACTTTTCTCTTAATTTCTAGTTTACCTAATAAATTAACTTATATGCAAATTGTTCTTTCTATAAGTAGTTGATCTCATTCCTTGTTAGAAATCTTTCATGCAATCAAGCAGTTAGCTCTGTGCATCAGTCTCCTCAAGTCCCAGTTTAAGATCTACACCCACCAAAATTTCAAGTCCATCATAGAAACAAAGGATTATGGACCATTCTTTTTTGTTGGTTTCACACTGGCTAAATATAAACAAATTTCTAAGGTAAGGGATGGAACTTGAATGAATGGAAGACAGTAGAAATAGAATTGGACAGATAAATGGTCATGGGCAGTAAGGAAGTTAGGTGTGTGGGAGTATCTATAGGAAGGACAGAAAAGATTCAAAGGGGGGAAAGTAAAAGAATAAAAAAAAAATTAAAAATTTTTAAAAAGGCTTTGGCATTGGCATCAAGGGCCAAATCAAAATCTTCATCTAAACATCTTTAAATTAGCCTCATCATCTGTGAGGAGTAGAACACATTACACTTGCTCAGCCCCCTATATTGAGGGGATGAGGCAAGGATCCCTAGTCAGGGGAAGCCATAAGTTGTTCAACAACTGAGAGCATGGTCCAGTATAAAAAAAGGATCGAAATTAATTTGGTCCAAATTATTTAGAGGAATCTGAAAAACAAGCACTAAAAACATAAGGTCATAAGAAAGCTGAAATTGAAATGTATTAGAGAGATATCATGAGCTAAAACTAAGCAGACCTAAAAGAATCATCTTAATGGTACAACAGAGGCTTTGGCATAGACCCAGCATGAAGTCCCTCCTTCACTTCATCTAAACCAGCTTGTTATTCTAAAGGTCAGGAGATCCAGTTATAGAAGCAACAGCAACAATGCAAGAAGCTCCATACCAAATCTTTGAAAGCAAGACACTGGAAGAGACAAGCATTAAAACAGACCCAAGAACTAAACCGTGTAATCTAAACCATATATCCTTTAAGAAGCTATCAGTAATATGAATCGGTTTCTTTATCTTGCAACCAGAGGTGCTAAACACATATACCCAAGTGATAAAAGTATTCAGGCAGCATAATTGGTCACATAATCACTGTTCCCTTTTTATAAGTTCATATGAACATAAAGCAAACCTGTTGAAACACTCGCCTAACGAGCATAATTATAAGGAGAAGTTGGGTATGAATTCCAATTGTATTCTAATACTATGCCATAGACATTATCAGTGAACATTATAAGAAGTAACACATAAATATATACTGTATTTGACATAAACATATTTTATGAAAATCTTAGATATGTCATCACATGATGCTACTTATATGAGGCCCCACATAGAAATTAGTGCAAAGGAAACTGTAATCTATCTAGACAAGCTTGTGTGTTCTTCCATCCTGATAAGACAGAAGTTTCCTTTAAGAGAGACTCTTCTAAGAGGGATGGTGAGAGCCTAAGGTAATATAAGTCAGACTAATAACATTACCCTTTTATGGTTTGGATGTTATATTCTTTCTTTTTTTTGTAGCCTTGGTTTGTTAGGTCTATATATATCATAACACCTTCATTTTAAGTATATCATTATTATAAATAAATTTAAATATATTTTAGGTAGAGATGAGATATAAACAAATATATAATATTTGATGATATGAAATTACTACACTCAGATATACATTGAATGCATATTTTTCCCTAGATAACATAGGAATGTCTTTCAAATAAGCATTGCTACATTCTATAGGTTTTCTTCTTTGCCTTTTACTATATATTAAGAGTAGCATTTCTATACTGATTTTGGCTTATCTTTTGAATTGCATAAGAGGGGATATAGACGAAATTTGTTATCTAAAGATAGAATAATGAGTAAATAACATGACTAAAAACCATGGTTGACACATAGTGGCTTGCAATTATTTTTTTCCATGTTTTAATGTCTCATTTTGTTATTACAAACATTTTTATAGTAAGAACCAAGTAATATCCCCACCTTGGGTTTTGGTGTTTTCCTATTTCATTAAGTTTGGGGTGGAAGTAAGTTCATTTAACCCACATATGTATGCAGTTTTCACCATATATTAGGCACATTGCTAGAGTAAGAGAGTGTTCTATATAATTTGGTGAATAGCTATGGAATCATCTATTTTTTTCAGTTTGATTAGCATAGGAAAAAGAAGTATACTAAAAGTTCGGAGGACAAAATCCTCACCCAATATTTATAATTCCACAACTAAAAAATGAGAGCTTATCCTCATTTCCTACAAATTTTGCATCGACTTAGTGAAAACAAAATGAGAAAAGTTCTCTGAACAATTTAAAATTTTAGATAAATTTATGTTACCTTAGTAGGAAAAAAGGTAAAGATAGATGTCAAGGTTTTTTGTTTTTTGTTTTTTTTTCTATCTGCCATCAAATAATTCTGCAATCTAATTTTAGGTTCTAACTAAAATGCACATATTTTTTGCAATAAAAGTATAATTTTAAGATATTATTAAGTCTAGATTCTGAATTATTATAACCAAATGCATACTAATACTTACACAATTGAACATTTTAATATATAATGATTCTATCTTGTTTAAAAGTTAGTGTTTTATGACCCTTAAGTTACCCAAAGCCATCTAAAAATAATTATATCATATGTTCCTAAAAAATGGTGTGAAAGAAAAAAATACAGTGCTTTCATCTTGATTTATTTTTCAATTGAACATTTTCATCATCTATTAAACCCCTACCATAAAAATGAAGTTCCTCATTTTTTTAAATTACTCTTTATGTGAAAGACAATTACAAACTAATCAGCTTAAAATGGAAACATTTCATATCATGTGATATTAGTTTTCTGGGCTCTGTAAAATATCCAATAAATAAATGTTGATATATCATAATCATTGCTACCATTAATAGTAAGTCACCAGCTGTAATGAGCCTCCTAAACCCCACACTGAATTGATGAACTGGATGAATGTGTAAAGCAAGAGTGAAGGTGAAAACTAGCCATTTATCTACTTTTTGATGCTCTGTTTTTCATTAAGTTTGATGCTCATATTGAGATTGATTCCAATATATTGTGTTTGGTAATTAAAGGAGATTAGAAATTGTCAAGGATGTTGAATAACTCTCTCTCTCTCTCTCTCTCTCACACACACACACACACACACACACACACACACAGTATACAATCATGAAGAATCAAAATATTAAATTTTGGCTATATTGAATTGTAAAATGGAAATGATCCTATAAAGTCTATAAATAAGCCATTCATTTTTGCCAGAGACGTGGGTTTAAGAGAACTTACCCTGAGAAACATTAAGAAAATTTTCATTTAGCAATTTCTTGAGAATTCAGTAGCAGTGCTTTTAAAATTTCTATTGGGAAGCACATACCATACTTTCAAATTAAGGTGGACTATTGTGCTTGGAAACATTGTCACATGGCACTGGTTTTATAGATTAAAGTTTCCAAGTAGAAGACAGAAGCATATTGTTCTTGTGTATGCCCATTCTGAAATCAAGCAGAGTTGGGTTACTCACTATAATTTCTTTAAGTAATGAAGGCTTTATTAATTAACCTTCACTTGAAAAAGAAATCTCTAGCATCTACAACTCTGGTTTGTCTAGATCAATGTTTTTCACAATATTCAAACAATGATTTGGCAAAAATATTAATAAATCTCATGAAGCTTGGATAGCACATTTTCGATTGTCTCAGATTTTTATCTGAGGCAGCAATTCTTAACACCATGGACAATGAATTTCCAAATTTCTAGGCCGCACACTTCAAGGTTTGTTAAGAGGTATCAAAAATAGGGCAGCTACCACTATTCAGGCTAAATAAAAGAAGGCCTGAGATTCATTGAAGAGAAGAAGGTAATTCTTTACAGCACTTAGTGGGAATAAAAAGTACTGAGGCATACTCCCTCACCCACTTCAAGCCAAGTGAGCATCAAGGGATTTCCTTGATGAGACTGTGATGGTGGTGGTAGCATTGGGTTGGTTTCCAGGGAAGACTTCGGGATTTTCTTTCTGGCTGGACATTAGCTAGTCTATAAAAACATAGCTGACCCTGTTGTGACACATCACGAAGCACAATGGAATAACATTTGGTAAATGTGATATTGTCCTCTAGAGTCTGAGTAGAACATGAAGTCAAGTAGACTTGACTTTCTTGAATTCTCAAGTAAAACAGTTGGTTGTAAATGCTTATGGAACAGGACAAGGAAAGAGGAGAGTGGTGAATGTGACCTGTGCTTCCAGGATCTGTTAGGGCAACAATGCCTGAATTCCAGTGCCCTTTGCTCTTTGATATATATGTTTATCTTACAGAGATTTGACCCAGGATATCTGCCTTCCAGGCGCAGGTATTCTACTAGAAAGGCTGGAGGTACAGTGTTGGAGGGCAGGAGTTTGGGAGAATGTATAAGTTATTTGAATAGAGTATTATGGACAGCAGGTAATAGTTCAGTGCAGCAGTCTCCAAAGGAAGGGTCTCAAAATTACACAAAAGAGCTCCATGCAAGAGATAGCCAGAATTTGGTCATGCACCACATAGTGCCAGAGTACCTCAGCACCTAGCAAAGAAGAATTTGACTTTTCTGTCTAATTTACCCTTATTCTGTCTCTTGCCCCAGATCCCATAGAAACCAGAAATAGCAGGAGTGGAGAAGTAAGTATAATATAGTAAGGAGAGCAAAAAAAAAAAAAAAAAAAAAAAATAGACCCTGCCCCTTTTCCTATTGTTGGTCTGAGAATCCTAGGGATGGCCTGAGTTACAAAGGGTACTAAATTTGAATTGGTGCAGAGGTTAAAGTTTTGATTCAAATTTGTTAGGGCTTTTAGGGGCACCTGGGTGCCTCAGTCGGTTAGGCATCCAACTCTTGATTTTGGCTCAGATCATGATTTCAGGGTCATGAGGTTGAGCCAGGCATGGGGCTCTGTGATCAGCAGGAAGTCTGCTTGAGATTCTCTCTCTCTCTCCCTCTACCCCTCCCCCTGCTGAGTTACTCTCTCCCAAATAAATAAACAAATCTTCAAAAAAAATTGTTAGGACTTTTAAATAACTGAAGTGAAACTGCTCTAATCCTTGAAAATGAATAGAAAATTTAAGGAATGTATTTCCGATTTTGATAAAGAATAGGGAAGAGGAATTTAGGGAAAATTAGTTTGAAGTCCATAAAGGAAACAAAATAAGGCTAATTTCATTTGGTGCCCTAGTTAAAATAGAGTATTCTGCCTCACAATTACTAAGATTTTAAAATGGTTTCAAACCATTGGCTGAGATCAAGTGTTCCCAGTCCAATCCAAAGACCAAGGTTAGTCACTGTAACATTTTGCTTTTCTACCAAGAAATAATGAAAATAAGAAAAATGTAGCAAGTTTATGCAACTTAATTTATACAACCTAAGTCACAACCCTTTATTGTAAGATCATGTACTTTATATTTAAAATATCCATTATGCTAAAAAAAATGTAAGAAGGAAGAGTGGCAGTGTCTTTCTTTTATTATTTATTCTTTCTTGGAAAAACTTAAAGGTTTTCCACAGCCACATTGCTTTTTAATCAAACATATACTCCATTGCTCTAGGACATATTATTTAATCTGAAATCACCTAGGTAATATATTATTTTTCTATTCTGACTTCACTGACTTAAAAATAACTTTTTAAAAAATTTGGTTTCATGAAATTAAAAAAATTTGGGATGGAACTCTTTTTAGGATTCCTCTGGTAAGATAAGTGAGAAATTTAGTGTCCTACAGATGAACCTGAAATTTTAATCTTGTCCTGCATTGAACTATTCTTCACTGAATCGGTCTCTTTTTCCATTAAATTGTCTAATATTTCCCTCTTTATCTCTGAAGAAGCAAGTGAAAGGGACAGTAATATCATGCCCAATTGGGAGTGGTCACTCCAGGAAAAATGTTTTGCATCAGGGAAAAATTCTTCCTGAAAATGCCCGCATCTTTGTCCTATTACCCATTTCATCTTGCCATTATTTCCCAGATACAAACATATTTTTATTCTTTGAATGTGTTTAGCTATTCAAGTCATGTAGCTAATCATTTTAGACTGAGAAAACAAAATCATACAGAGTTGAATGAGTCATTTTCAAGAATAAGCTCCAAATAGCTTACCCTCCTCAGTTTGTTTCCACCAGCAATTTATTTCACAACATAGTGATTTCTGCCAAAGTATCTTTTTGGGTTGTACTATAGAAGGAGTGGGGAGGGGGGCCTCAAGCAATTTTGAATTCAGTTGAATTCTGCCAGTACTCTTTAATCAAATGCAGTCTCATGGGTACACTATGTTCTGTGCCTTGTTTCATGTATTTTTCTAAATTGGAATTCTCTTTTTCCACCATCCGCACCATCTTTAACACCAAAGAGTAGATGCTACCCATATTCAATGGTCACCAAAAAACTTATCCTAATCAGTCTAGTGTCTGCTGACTTCCTCCTTCCCTTTATCCTGCAGCATAGTCTATCATGTAAACCTGTACCTAATCATTCACTGTTGTGTATTTTGGGATTATCTCTACCACAAGGAGATCCAACATTTATATTTTACTTAATCTCTAGGGGGCACTTTTGGGATTAGTACATGTGCTCTTGGGTCAGCAAGCATTGACTTGATTTAGGAGTCCACCCACTGCATATTGGTGTGACAACCCATAAAAAGTATTTAACAGAGGGTTTGGCAAGTAGGAAGCATGCAGTAAGTCCTGCTGTTGCTCCTGCTTACTGCTGCAGCAGCTGCTGTTGCTAGTTTCCATGGAGTGAAGATTATCAGCATTGGCCATTTGCTAAGACCTTAATAGATGATTCTTACTTCTACGAAAACTCCTAAAATTCTTTGATTCATTCAATCTCTCTTCCCCTACCAAAATTACCAATGTTTTCACATACTCATATTTTTTTAAAATAGGGCCTCATTTTCATTAATCTAGCCCTGGTAGGATGGGGCTCTGTGGACTTTCTTTACTCCACCCCTTTGAAAAAAATTTGTAAAATTGTATTATATGTTTCATATAGATATATTTTTTATACATTTATGTCTGGTTTTTAATAATATGGGTGCCTTAAAAATAAGTATTAAAAGACCAGGTTGACTGTGCTTGCTTAATCTAATGACTTTCAAAATATTTTTAAATAAGAAGAGTAATGTAAAATCTCAAAAATAAAATTGTAGTTAATATATTTCTTAAATTCTAACATATGCATAGCCTACTCAGTCTTAGGATGGGACACATACCTCATTCTTTTCCAAAAAGAACTAATTTATCTTCTTAACTCTAAGATGAGCTCTTTTTTTTCTTTTTTTATTGTTATGTTAATCACCATATATTACATCATTAGTTTTTGATGTAGTGTTCCATGATTCATTGTTTGTGCATAACATCCAGTGCTCCATGCAGAACGTGCCCCCTTGAATACCCATCACCAGGCTAACACATCCCCCCACCCTCCTCCCCTCTAGAACCCTCAGTTTGTTTTTCAGTCCATCCTCTCTCATGGTTCATCTCCCCCTCTGACTTACTCCCCCTCATTCTTCCCCTCCTGCTATTTTCTTCTTTTTCTTTTTTCTCAACATATGTTGCATTATTTGTTGCAGAAGTACAGATCTGCGACTCAACAGTCTTGCACAATTCACAGCGCTCACCATAGCACATACCCTCCCCAAAGTCTATCACCCAGCCACCCCATCCCTCCCACCCCCCACCACTCCAGCAACACTCAGTTTGTTTCCTGAGATTAAGAATTCCTCATATCAGTGAGGTCATATGCTCTTAAGTAATTGTAATTAATACTTTCTTTTTCTAAAATAGAGCATTTAAAAAAAAAGGTGTTAATGTTTGTAAATTCTAAACAATAAGAAAGTGCTAAAGTAATTCATGTCAGGCTGGGTATTAGACATCTGGTCTCAAGAGCAAAGAGTCCTTTTAAGGATCCATGGTCCTAGAAATGGAGAGCACAAAACCAAACAGGAAAATCAGGTCTCATATTCTCTGCAAGATAAGCTCTACCTGATTATCAGACTAGCTCTTTTATCTAGCTTCCTATTATGTCTTTGTTCTTTTCTAGTTTATTTGAATATCCTTTTAAATAGATTTTCTCATCCTAACAGATATAATGCAGCTATCTCCTCTGAAGTTCAACCCAATGTTCTGAAATAAGGCTAAAGGAAAACAATACGATACAGATATCTCTTTCTCTTTTAATGTACATGGCTTAAGAGAACAGAAGGCTTACACTATGGGAGATTTTTTTTCCTTCTATTTCCATGCATCATTTGCCACATGAGCTCCACTAGATGATTTCCAGGGTGAGTGCGGAACACACTGGCCCTGCACCACAGTAAACTGCCAAGCACCTGTTGCTAGGGTCAGATGCTCCTTAGGAGAGTAAACATAAAGCCAAAGTACAAAGTGGCTGGTCCTGTCTTGTTTTAGAGGAAGTGTATCATTTGTTTTGTTTTCAGAAAGAGAGCAGACCCACTGATTATATAAAAAGCAATCTTGTCTGTAGTGTGATAGCATGTGAAGTGCTATTTATATATATATAAAGTCAACAGTTAATTTCAGAGGAGTATCTGTAAACTTTTTTTTCTCAGTGATTATTTTGTATTTCTGCATGATTTTAAATGTTTATGGATAACTTTTCAGTTCAATATTCGGATATTTCTGTTGTCAGACCTTGGATTTTGACTTCTTAAAGGACACACACAATGGGTAATAGCAGCATAATATTACCTTTCCTAATAAATCTGTTCACATATTATTAGCTTCACACTTGCATCCTTTAATATGTGGACATAGGAAAGCATTACTTTAAAAACTCATAGTATTTTAATGATTCAAAAGAAAACAGGAGTATTTATAAGAGACACACAGAGAGAAAGAATGAGAGAAGAAAACACATTAAAGAAACCGTTCCCCTAACTTTACTCTTACACATTTGTTCTCAAATAGTGAAGTGAATAATAATGAGAAATATGTATGATAAAATCTCTCCTAATGAGTATACAGTTCCCAGTCCTCTTCAAGGAACAGGAACTGCCAGAGCAAAAGCTCCATCTGGGAAATCTGTTTAACTTGTTCTCTAACATGGTTTGTGCTAAAAACACTGAAATAAATATTTAAGATGTTAATTAAACCATAGACACTAAATTCTGTGGAACATATGTATAATTTAACATTTAGGCTATTATCCTAAAAGTACATCAGATGCGGAATTCAGTTTACCCAACAACAAAACAGACTTCATGCACATCTGACCTTACGGATAAGTAAACCCTTCCATTCAGTAAGCCACACCTACAGAACATATCACTGTTTATTTAAATAGACTAATTCAAATATGTTTTCCAAATCCTCTTCTTCACACAGATACTAATGCCAGGTTCAAGATACAAACAAATAGTACTTACATTTGAAGAGCACAGCTGTTATTATAGATGAATATTTTTGCCAGAAAACATGAAATTAAATTTGAACAGAAGTCCAAAATCATAAACATTACTTGAATAATACAAAGTATATAAAATGAAATTTTAGTATACTGAGGTTTTATTGTTATTTCTCCTCAATTTTTGTGTTTTGAAACCAGAGCTCTTATATGAATATTAATTAAGAACTGTTCTGGAATTGTTTATTTGCCCTCTCTGAATATCAATATTAATAAAAACAAGTTTTAATTTAAGTAATTTATTAGTTTCAAAGTGTGACTTATTCTTAAAATGTGATTGTTGTGAAAAAAGCCAGGCCTCACTTAAGAGTATAACATATTATGACCTACAGACTTTAATGGTGTTCTAGCAATATTCATTTGTTTACCCAATTTTTTTAAAGCACCTACTGTGTGTCAGGTTTCATGATTATGGACTTATGAAACAAAAATAAATACTCTACCTGTTGTCCTCAAGAAAATTCAAACTAGTGGATCCTCAAGAAAATTCAGCAGGTAGGGATAATTATAATATATCATAATAGGGTACCTGGGTGCCTCAGTTGGTTAAGCGACTGCCTTTGGCTCAGGTCATGATCCTGGAGTCCTGGGATCGAGTCCCACATCAGGCTCCCTGCTCAGCAGGGAGTCTGCTTCTCCCTCTGACCCTCTTCCCTTTCGTGCTCTCTATCTCTCATTCTCTCTCTCTCAAATAAATAAATAAAACCTTTAAAAAAAAGGAAGTTCTTTAAAAAAATATATATCATAATAATGTTACATGTAGAGGTATGTTTGCAAATATGGTTCAAAGTAGGTAACAGCTTACCTGTGGAAGAGATCATTCAACTGAGCTTCAATAAATAATCAGTAGATCACCAAACAGATGAAGTGTTCCAAAGGCACAGGGATCAACAAATGTAGATGTGGAACATCTCAACATGTTAGGGGACTGCCACAGATTTAATATATCAGAAATGTAGTAAGTGAAGTTAGTAGATGCGGTCAATGGGGTTTGGAAAAGTAGAAACAGGAAAGGGCCAGATCCTGGAAGAAACAAACAAACAAACAAACAAAAAGATATTGTGCAGAGGAATGACATAATTAGATAATCAGATAGACGTTTTAAAATGATATTTCAGATTGTTTTCATTAGAATGATGAAGGCAAGGAGACCAGTGAGAAAGTCATTGTGATAATTTGTGTGAAAGATATTGATGGCTTCAAGTTGGAAAGTTAGTTCTTATATTGAAGGAGGCAACAGATTCAAAAGACACCTGTGTGGCCTAAACTTGACCTTATTTATAAACCTAGGCCTTTAATTATATAGAATGAAATTTTAGGACATACTAATTTATAATACATCTTAAACATTTCAGATGTATAACTCAAAGTAAGACAGGATTAAAAAAATTAAACAAACATATCTAAATAGAAGGTGCTATGGCTGATGTCAAAGAGGTTACTGCCTCCTCTAGGATTTTTATGGTTTCAAGTCTCACATTCAGGTCTTTTATCCAATTTGGATTTATTTTTACATATGGTGTAAGAAAGTGGTCCAGTTTCCTTCTTTTGCATGTGGCTGTCCAGTTTTCCCAACACCATTTGTTGAAAAGAGTCTTTTTCCTATTGGATATTTTTTCTTGCTTTGTCAAAGACTATATATACATATGTATATGTATATACCATCGCCTCATGCCTCTTTTGGACATTAAAGGTCGAATGATGCAAAAAAAATGTATAAAAATATGTATAAAAATGAAATAAAAATATGTATAACAAAAGAATGAAATCTTGCTATTTGCAGCGACATGGATGGAGCTAGAGTATATTATGCTAAATGAAATAAGTCAGTCAGAGAAAGACAAATACCACATGATTTCACTTATATGTGGAATTTAAGAAACAAAACAAATGAGTAAAGGGAAAAAAGAGAGAGAGGCAAACCAAGAAATAGACTCTTAAATACAGAGAACAAACTGATGGTTTCCAGCAGGGAGGTAGGTAGGGGGATGGGTTAAGTCAGTGATGGGATTAAGGTGTGCAGTTG
Organism: Zalophus californianus; assembly: GCF_009762305.2. Classification (NCBI taxonomy): domain Eukaryota; kingdom Metazoa; phylum Chordata; class Mammalia; order Carnivora; family Otariidae; genus Zalophus; species Zalophus californianus. The sequence goes on from NC_045599.1 coordinate 78,713,638, forward strand.
TGATGAGCACCAGGTGTTGTATGGAAGTGTTGAGTCCTTATATTGTACACCAGAAACTAATATTACACTGTATATTAACTAACTGGAATTTAAAAAAAATAAAATTCTGGAAAAAAATAATTAAAAAAATAAAATATTTTCCTGATAATTCAAAGTAACTGTGAACACGACGATTAAAACAAAATGATCTATCATCCTGTGAAGTTGGTGAAAGCCTATAGTGCAAACTAAAATTAGAAGAGTAATGTGTGTGGGTCGCCTGGGGGGCTTAGTTGGTTAAGTGTCCAACTCTTGATTTTGGCTCAGGTCATGATCTCGGGGTGTGTCATTGAGCCAGGAGTCAGGCTCCACACTCAGCAGGGAATCTGCTTTTCTCTAGCTCTTCCGCCCTGCCCCTCCCTTCTTGCGTGCTCTCGAGCATGCTCTCTCTCTCTCAAATAAATAAAACCTTAAAAAAAAAAAAAAAACAAGAATAATGTGTGCACTAGTCTTGATCTTATGACAGTTATCTGATAAGGGTCAGTCACTTACCCTTTTGGTGCTTCCATCGTTCTGTCCATATTAGAAACAAATTACTATGAAATGAGCAAAATAAATTAATGAAATAATTAAAAACATTATTACCATTATTCTCTGTATCATTTTATTTCTAAAAATGTCTACATACATTAAACAGATATTTCTACATATTAAGTTTCTTAAATAGTAACAAGAGAATTATGAATAAAAATCTCTTGTATAGTAAGATGGCCTCAATTAGGTTAGCCATTCTGATCAATTTGTTGGTAGGGAAGAGCAGAACATTGTGCAGACATATAGAGCTATTAATTTTTTAAAAGTCACTTAAAATAACAATTTTCATTTTTTCAAGAGTCTCTTTCTCTCCATCATATAAAAATCATGTAAATAAACTATAATAGCAATGGAAACTGCCAATCACATTTAAAGTAATTAAACCATTTGGTAACAGAAACTTAAAATGTTCAGGCCGAGATAAGTAAAAGTATCCAAACCTTGTCATGCAACAATTTAAAGTTTATTTATTTATTTTTTAAGATTTTATTTATTTATTTGACAGAGAGAGACACAGTGAGAGAGCAGTGGGAGTGAGAGAGGGAGAAGCAGGCTTCCTGCGGGGCATGGAGCCCAATGTGGGGCTCAATCCCAGGACCCTGGGATCATGACCTGAGCCAAAGGCAGACGCTTAATGACTGAGCCACCAGGAGCCCCAACAATTTGAAGTTTATGAAGATTATTCATTAGGAATTGCATAAGGGGATGTTTTATGAACTATGATTATTAATATGAGTCATGTGGGTTTAATCTGCATTTCACTTTCTGACACTCTTTGTGCAAATGTATCACTCTTTGTGAAAATGTTTTGATAAAGAACAACAACATTATTATAAATACCTAGTTTGTGTATTGTGTGAGAAATACATATTGGCCATCAAACTGAATATCATCTTATATTTGAAAGAATGTCACCTAGAAATGGTCTTTTGATAATTGTTTTAGTGTCTGAGTTGCTTAAAGGTCTTATATTGACAGCCATTTTGAAATGTTCCACCATCACATCAAAAGTACTGTGTTTGTAACTTTCAAACAATCTAAAGATTATTCTACTACCTCTACTGCTACCACCACCACCACACCATGTTTCTCTTAACATTTATTTGATATTTTGGGGCAAGCAGGTGAGACTGATTAAAAGGACTATAACTACTTCTGAATTATCTTTTAAATGCCACCCTATAAGGTTAAATTACAAGCTTTTTTAATAAAAATGGCATGTAAATGAACAATTCAAAAGTCATGCTTTTATTTGTATTAGCATAATAAAATGTATTATTTGACAATCAAATACATTTGTTTTAAAAACATACATTGGTAGGAGGAAAACTACAAAACTCTGATGAATGAAATCAAATAAGAACTAATTAAATGAGGAGATATTCCATGTTCATGGATAAGGAGATTCAATATTGTCAAGACATCAGTTCTTCCCAACTTGATTGATAGATTCAGTGCAATCTCAATCAAAATCCCAACAAGTTATTTTACAGATATTCACATGAACTTGTATCTTTTCTATCTGGATGTTCCTCTGTGTCCTTTATCATATCCTTTATTACATAATAAACCAACAAATGTAAGTAGAGTTTTCCCTGAGTTCTGTGATCCTTTCTAACAAATTGATTAACCGAAGAAAGGGGACACTAGAGTCCCAATTTATATCCAGTCCATCAGAAATACAGGTGAGGACCAAGGGTTTGTGTGACTATCATCTGAAAGTGGGATTAGGGATAGTCTTGTGAGACTGAGCCTTCAACTTGTGGGAGCTGATGCTACTCCAGACAGACAGTGTCAGAATTCAGTTGAATTACAGGACACCCAGCTGGTGTTGTAGAAAATTGCCTGGTGGGAGGAAAAATGTCACACATTTGGTGACCAGAAATGTCAGAAGTGAAGTGCTCTGTGTGAGTAGTACAGGAAAAATACAGAAGAAGTTTTTGCTACATAATGGGCCAGAAATCTTTACAGACACCTCATCAAAGATAGACAAGGGCAAATAAGTATATGAAAAGATGCTCCATATATTTTGTCAAGAAAATGAAAAATAAAGCAATGAGATATAAACTTATTAAAATAGCCAAAATCCAGGATACTAACAATGCTAATTGCTGATGAGGACATGGAGAATGAGGAACTTTCATACATTTTTGGTGGAAATGCCAACTGGTACAGACACTTTGGAAAATAGTTTGGTCATTTCCTATAAAACCAAACCTACACGAACCTACAATCTAACAATCACACTCCTTGGTATGTATCCAAAGGAGTTGAAATTTAATGCCCATTTAAAAATGTGTACCTAGATGTTTATTGTATTTTTATTTATTCATACTGCCAAAACTTGGAAGCAACCAAGATGTCCTGCAGTAGAATTGGTAGACAAACTGTGGTACACTTAAACAATGGAGTATTATCCAGCAGTCAAAAGAAATGAGCCCAAGCCAGGAAGACATGTAGGAAACAAATACAAATTACTAAGTGAAAGAAACCAATCTGAGAAGGTCACATACTGTATGATTCCAACTATATGACATTCTGGAAAGGCAAAACTATGGAAACAAAAATCAGTCAGTGATTGCCAGGAGTGGGAGTCAGTGGGAGATGAATAGGCATTGCACAGATATTTTAGGGCAGTGAAAATACTCTGGAGGTATAAAAATGGACATAGGTCATTATGCATTTGTCCAAACCCATTGAATGTACACCAAGAGTGAACCCTTAAGTAAACTATGGATTTGGGGTGATTATGACGTGTCAGTGTAGGTAAACAATGTACCATTGTGCTGAGGATGTTGACAATGGGAAAGACTATTCATGTGTGGGAGCAGGGGATATATGAGATATTTCTGTACCCTCCTCTCAACTTTATTGTAAGCCTAAAACTGCTTTTGAAAAGTAAAGTCTTTTTATTTTTTTAAATATTTATTTATTTATGTGTGAGAGAGAGAGGGAGTGCATGGGGGGAGGGACAGAGGAAGAGGGAGAGAGAGAAACTTTAGCAGAGTCCACACTCAGTGTATAGCCTGATGGGGGGCTCCATCTCACCACCCTGAGATCACTACCTGAGCCCAAACCAAGAATTGGATGGTTAACCGACTGTACCACCCAGGCACCCCAAAGTCTTTTTTTAAAAAAGAAGAGATACATTAGGCATTTTTTCTAGTAGAATATCAAGCCATTATCAAAGTTCCAGCATCTGTCCTCTACACATTTTATCTGTCCCAGCACTCAACTGCACAATTTTATAGAGATTTTAATTTTCAGGTTTTTCTAGTGTAGCAAAATGAGTGGAGATTGCCATCCTCTTTCTATTAAGGCAGAAATGCAGAGAGACAAGGTAAGATTTGTAGTTGGGAAATGGGGTCATCCACTGCAATTATTAAAAATCATTTGCATCTACTGTGGTGATCCTGTGTGATGAGAATCTTCTCACCAAGATATCCTCTCATTCTCAGTATAGTGATTCCAGAGTTCATGTTCACAAGAAGCAAATATAACACATGTTAATGAAATGAGTTTGTTTACATTATGTGTAACTCCACTGGTCTTACTCTTGAAGATTATTAATATGTTTTCAGTGGAATTTCATTGGCTCTTAGTTAAGGAGAAAAACAGCCTGATGCATCAATATTTCCAAGATGAAAGGAGGGACAAAGGGCAGAAGATTCTTTTTCTTGGGGTAAGGAGGGGAGGTTCCTGGGAGAGGTCGGTAGGACAGAAAAGGGCTATTGGGAATAGGGCAAGAGGAGTTATGGAGATAGAATGGTCCAAGCCAAACGGCACTCGTATTTCCACGGTACAACCCTCGAAAGTATAAACCTAGAGACTTGCTTTCTGTCTTTCCCCATATTTCTTACAAGGAAACACATTTACTGGTTAAAGTCTCAATGCTCAGTCCTCCTACTCTTAAGGCCTTAGGTTGTTTGACCGTTAAATTAAGAACTTCCCGAACTTAAAGATGGGTAGAATTAAAATGGATGGAGCCTAAGACCTAAAATGGCAATTTGAAGGGAGCTACTCAATCAAGAGTATCTGTGATGGATCATTAGGTGAGCAGGAAACAAAATAAAATTTTATTATGTTTGGCCCCTTCATTTATGATGTTGCTTGTTATGGCAGTTAACCTACTTGACAAAAACAATGGTTAAAGATATATATTTTATATATATTATATTATATATTATATATAATTATTACATATTATATAATATATTTTATAAAACTCATGTATTGATAACATATATCAATAGAGATACATTAATACTGATATATTAATAATATAATTTTAATATTATATATTAATTATATGTTATATATAATTATATAGTGTTATATGGTATGTTGCATATAAGACATATATATTTTTAAATCAAAGTCAGTGTTCTAATTAACAGCATCCCTATTGGTTTCTAGTGAGTCAATTTAATTTCTATCTTGCCTAATTTTGACATCCTCTTTGTAGACTGCCAAATAAAAAAAATTAAAGGATACTGGCCACTGTTAAGACCTTTTATATATTAAGCCACCAAACTCAGGATTCTAAAAAAGACTGAGCACCAACAATAAATACTTTTTACTCTACTCCCAACCATAGTGTTGGTGATACTGAAATAAAAACCTTAGAAAGCAGACACTTTTATTTTTCTGTTTTAATATCTGATGTAAAATATCAATAGCTATTGGATAATTTTCTAAATAAATACTGCTTTACCTTTTCCTGTTTATTTTTAAAAACATTTTTGGGAATCATGTATGGGGCACAAAGAAGGAGTGTTGATGTCAGATATGAAAATTGTATGGTATTCAAAACTAGAAAGTTAACTTGCCTCTCAAAATGATTTTAAAATTTTAATTCCAATGCATTTTTATTTCATTGAAGTATAGCTGTTGCATGATACATGGACATAGTTGATACATTCTTGAATGTTTGTTTTTAGTTTTATATTGACTTTATAATCAAGGCAGTTGTTTGATTCAAAAACTTAAAGTCTACATTTAATTTAGCAAAAGTGAGTTGTTATATTTCATCTTTATAGAGCCCATATTGCGGTACATGCTGTAATAGAGTTTAAGAGAATCTGTTCAAAGCTTTGCTACAGATTTTAGAAATGAATGTTGCAATTATTTTTTGTTGGGGTGTGCGAGATTGTTTTCCGCCCTTGGGTTTATTCATTCCTGATTGCTGCTCAACTGTCATAAGTCTCTTGAAAGAGGAAATAGTGAGTTGTTTCTTAAGACCAATTACCAGTCACATCTGAGAAAGCCAAATTGAGAAATCAGACTCATTTGTAACATATTTCTAACTTTGCATTAATGTGGATTTGTTTATACAAATAACCCATCAATTATGTTGTTTTCCAAATCCACAGAATTACACTAAATCTTTTAAAAACATAAAAGATGAACACAGAAAAGGGAATTTGGAGATTGAAGGGGTATAACTCAAAAAAAATTGAATGACTGAACTACAAGGAATGCCCATATCCCTGACTTGTGCCTAATCCTTTGATCCTCAAGTTCTACTGATGGGAATCTAATTATGGTAAAATCATATTTTTTCATCTTCAAAAATTTGTTTTGCTCATACATATTTTCATTTATATTTTCAAAAATGTCTTAGCTTTTTGAAAATGGAAAAGCAGATATGAGAGGGAGCAATATACTTGACAGAACCACTGACAAAGTTTTGTAATACAGAAATTGAGAACTAGTTTATTTTTATCTTGGTAAGGTGTTAAATGTGGTGAGGTACAAGGGAGTGCTGAGTGGAGTGGAGATGAGCAGGCTGAAATGTGGCACAGGCAGTGAGAAGGAAAGCCCCTTGTTTTTGAAGCTCACTCAGAGATCTTGTGCTCTCTTACTTGCTCTGGTTATGCCATGAGCAGGGTGGATCCCTACTCACCAGAGCAGAAGCCGCATTATTTTTATATATATAAAAATATGCACACACACACACACACACACACACACACACACACACACACACCCCTTTTTGGTAGACTAGTAATGCACCAGCAGGGTCCATCTGAGAGCACATTTTTCTAATTACCCTAAAGGGGGCATGAATTTAAGCAGATGTACTGAGACTAGTTAAGCGACCCTGGGATAAGGAACCATTCCAGTTCTACAGTTCTAGGGTTATCATGAGCACAAGATGGGTGTGATGGGCTGCATGGCATCAATCTGAAGAGCATCAAAATTAGTTACTAGATATGGATTCTAGTTCCAGCTCTATCACTCACTAAGCCATCTGAACTTCAGCCTCCCCATCTGCATACGGCATAGAGATGCTAACTTTTTAGCTCACCACAAAGGTAGTTGTGTACATCAAGTGGAGCGCTATAGTCACTCCATAAGCTGAAAAGTACCAGAGACACGTGAGCTATTGTGGAGGGGCGTTACATAGCAGTGGAGAGAGTAGTGAACTTGCAAGGATAAAGGCAGTTTTTTTCTTGGCAATGCAGTATATTTACCCCAAGAGGAAGGAGAAAGACTGGTAAAAAAGCAAAAGTTTTTGACTCAGACATCTCTCAAGTTTCACAGGGCCAATTTTGTGACTATGCCTGAAAAATTTTGATGCAGAAAAAGTTTATTGTAAGTGGGAAGTTTGTATAATTTTTAAGACTTCGCATCCACGCATTCAATTTACATATTCAGGAGAGAGAGAAAGGCAGAGAGAGAAAATGGCAGGGAATAATTTAAGCCATATGTGAAACTTGGCCAACTGGAGAATATAGAAAGTTTGTTATCAACAGGGCATCTCTACTTTTATCCCTAAACTGTTTGATAATCTCAGGATATCAATACCTCACACCATCTTATTTCATAATTCTTACCTAACGTAGAGACATTCTGTAAATAGTCCAACCCCAATTTAAACATCCTACAATACACCACACCTAAAAGCATTGTCAATAAGACTACTTTTTTTTTTTTCAAATGAGCTTTTTGATTAAAAGGTATAAGTATGGCCTGGCTTAAATGTAATGTTTTTGATCCAGTAGCTTCCCATGAAAGAAACATGAACCATTGCCCCTGGAATTTTAGTTGGAGATATTCTTACAAATTCTGTCACATAAGAGAAGTACCAAAATATACTATGGTAGGAAAAAGTTGCTAGAAATATTATGTTAATAAACTGTGAGCTATACCATTATTCAATAACAATAACATTAAACATGTGTCAGTATTTCAGTATTGAATCACTGATTAGCCTAGAATAGATCATCGTTTGCCATTCCACATTATTTGTCCTAAAATATTAAGTGCCTAGAGGCCATGAAAGCTGAGGAGCAGAGTAGGGCACAGTCACAAATTTATGGTAACTCTTCTAACCTTTAAGCTAGTGCTTTATTACTAAGAGCTCTGTAGGACGTGCTTATGGAATATGCAAAAAGCATTTAGGATCTTTTTATAGCAAAAAAAAAAAACATGCATATTGTCAAGGCATAAACAATATTCATGCAACCCAATTTTAAATGAGAACATGCCTATGCATAACATAGCTACAGTAGTATATCATAAAAATAATTTATGTGACAAGTTATTTAATGTTCTAATTTTCCCTATTTAAATGTTGATTGTTTCCTAAATCATAGCTTTTAGCACCAAGTCTAGAAACCACAGTAAGCATGTTTATTGCCTTTATGATCTTACAAGAAAAATATAAATACCCAGAGGTTTAGAAGTTTTGTGTGTGTGTGTGTGTGTGTGTGTGTGTGTCTGTGTGTCTGTGTGTTGTAGGAGCAAAATAGAATTTGTAACAAAACTGCTAAATATATCACCCAAGCATGGCAATTACTTATCTTTATCCCACGTTCCTTTTTCTTCCCAGTGGAATACTTGACCTTCCCACCACTGGAATGCTGTCTTTCAAACACTTCCCTTGTAGACCAAATCATAAATAAGCACGTAAATAAGTAAATTCTAAGCACAAACATGGATGGTGTGTCAAGTTTCCTTGAGATTGTAGGTCATATAGAATTTATAATTCTTACAATAGACACAGAAAAACTATAGGTACATTGCTCAAGACTTCCACACAAGTGGATCAATAGTAGTTTTCAATATCATGATTCTCACAATGTTCTTATGTGCAAGGATTTCCACATCACTGATTCAACCATCAAAGCAGTTTGGAATTTCAAATATTTTGTCTTTAGTTCCTTCATGAAAAAGAGATGAGTCATATTCCACAGAGACCTTACTTATGAGAGATCTTTATCTGCAACTCTCCCTAATAAAGATCTCAAGATTAGATTTTTTTTCTAAGGACCATAAGTATAGTGTTTAAGTTTATAAACTCTTTCACTCTATGACCTATTAATCTAAGAAAGTTAATCTATGCAAATCAAACAATAATAATAGAATTAGAAATAAGAGGAGTTTTGGTTGTTATTGTTGTTTTTTTTTTTGGTTTGTCTTTTTGTTTGATTTTAGTTTCAAGTTTGGTTGTTTGTTATTAAGAAAGAATAAGAATGTGATTTTTCTTGTCCATAGACTGGCAGGATGTAACAAGCACAAAAATTCTCTCTATATAATGGCTGCTGGACATGTCAGTTAAAACAAAACAAAAAAAACAAACAAACAAAACCTCAAACCAACCAGACTCTCAGGTTTCAGATCTTTCTTGAGAGCCAGTAGTCACACTGAGGGATCAGAGGTACCTACATATATGGGAGTCTATTAAATGATCATCTTTGAGCTGATCTAGAGGAAGGGATGGAGAAGTGGACTTTTTAAAAATATCTTCATTTCAGACTTAAGACTTAAAGACATGTTTTCACTTTCAATAACTGCATACATAATGCTTCCAAGTATTATCTGGACACAGAGGAAATTAAACTGGTAAGTAAAAATTATGACACAGGAAAAAATTTGTATTTAGCTCTTTTAAAACATCATGTATAAATTCCCAATTATACAGGTGATGATAAATTTAAATATAAACTTAAATAACTAACACAGGTAAAGCATGTGTCAATCATATTGTCTTGTCATTCCCATACCTCTTTAGAATCAAGAAAAAAGTCTAGAAGAATATGTATTAAAACAATACATTGAATTAGGGAAAAAAATTTATTTTTGTTTACTTTGGTATCATGAATAGAATTATCTTTGCCCTAAACATTTTAAGTCGGACATATGTTAGAAATTTCTGGACATTAACATTATTAATTCATGAAGATATTTCTAATTCTCTTTTTCTAAAATAATCATTCCTCCTTATTATCTGTGGTATCATGTTGTCATAACAATTATTTTTATTTTATCATCACAATTATTTTTATTTTTGTGTGTCATAACAATTATTTTTTTAATTCTTTCCATTATGATATACACATCTTTTTATTTCTTCTTTCCTACTAACTTAAAAGTACTCCAAAGGCAAGCACCGCATGATATTTCATTTTTGTGTCTGTGGCACTAAACCGGTTGCTTGGACTAGAGCAAATATTTGATAAATGTTAAGCAGAACAAGCCATCTTTCCTCATCGTATTCTCCCTGAAGTCTTCAGTAAATGTAATTACTTAAAATTGGTGTTAATTTAGAAATATGCTGTGCTCAAAGGATTAAGGACAATGGAGAAATTAGAGACATCTATGTCTATTATATATAAATATTATTTTTGAATATATTGAAAGTTCAGTAGTCTGGGTATGGTGTTTATGTTTATTTGGAATGATAGTTTTCAGCCTCCCCCAACGTCATGTAAGCAGGTTTTCTTATTTCTTTTCTGAAGTTGAGTGAAGAAGGAAAATGTGCTTTTGGTCCATAGGAAATAGTTAACTTCTTAAAATACTGAAGATTTGTAAAAAATGCCTTAGAACAAATTCAAATTGCAAAATATGCAGCATTTCCTAATGGTACTAATCTTGAGATATTAAAAAAAAAAGAACTTGCTTCAATTGCAATGAAGGCTTAATAGAATCTCAGCAGGCAAAACCTCAGCTAATAGTAAATTCCCAAGCAAGATTTCCCAACTATAAACAAAACATATGAGTCCTTCATGTCTTCATATTTACTGACACAAATTGTTTACCAAAAAGAAAGGCATATAAATAATTTCTGCTGTATCTCAAAATGCTAATACTCTCAGAATATTTCATGAAGTATTTATATAGCATTGCTAGAGACTCTGGTGAACTGTAAATCATGACAGTCTTCAGTACAAGACTCTCAAAAATAAGTTCCATGATTTTCGAAACAACTGGTAGTCTACATTTAGATTTTTCTGCCTAGGATTTGTCACTTGATTTTGTACACATGTACAAGCACACATACACACCAAAGGCCTTCAGTTCCATGTTAAATTTCCTCTAATATGTCCAATTTTAAATCTGTTAGAGTATTATATAACTAATCAAATCATGATAACAATGTAATAAAGAGGTAAGATAACTAGGCTCATTAAAAGGAGCATGTTCTCATGATTTTCTTTCCAGATCACCTTTGCAAAAGTTTTAATGATTTATATTATATCTCCATCCTGGGTAGCTGAGAGTATGTGTAGAAGTTATATGACATGGTCTTAGAGAAAGCAGAAAGTAGAAACGAATTTGAAAGGAAGAATTAAGAGAAAGACTAATATTAGGTTTATTCCTAGGTATCTTATGGTTTTCGGTGTAGTTGTAAATAGGATTGATTCCTTGATTTAGTTGTAAATGGGATCAATTCCTTGATTTCTCTTTCTGCAGCTTCATTGTTAGTGTATAGAAATACAACTGACTTTTGTGAATTCACAAAAGTCAGTTGTATTTCTATACAACTTCTATACACAACAAGAATTGATGTTATATCTTTCAAATTTGCTGAATTTCTCTATCAGTTCTAGCAAATTTTGGTGAGGTCTTTTGGGTTTTCTACATAGAGTATCATGTCTTCTGCAAAGAGTGAAAGTTTGACTTCTTCTTCACCAATGTGGATAACTTTTATTTCTTTTTGTTGTCTGATTGCTGAGGCTAGGACTTCCAGCATTATGTTGAACAACAGTGGTGAGAGTGGACATTCTTGTCGTGCTTCTGGCCTTAGGGTAAAAGTTCTCAGTTTTTCCCTGTTGAGGATGATATTCACTGTGGGTCTACCATATATGGTTTTTATGATATGGAGGTATGTACCCCTCTCTCCCTAAAATCCTGAAGGTTTTTAATCAAGAAAGCATGCTGTACTTTGTCAAATGCTTTTTCTGCATTATTGAGAGGAACTTATGGTTCTTGTCCTTTCTTTTATTAATGTGGTGTATTACATTGATTGATTTGTGGATGTTGAAGCACCCTTTCAGCCAAGGAATAAATCCCACTCGGTCATGGTGAATAATCCTCTTAATGTACTTTTGGATCCTATGAGCTAGTATCTTGGTGAGAATTTTTGCATCCATGTTCATCAGAGATATTGGTCTGTAATTCTCCTTTTTAGTGGGGTCACTGTCTGGTTTGGGGATAAAGGTAATGCTGGCCTCATAGAATGAGTTTGGAAGTTTTCCTTCCACTTGTATTTTTTGGAACAGTTTCAGAAGAATAGGTATTCATTCTTCTTTAATGTTTGCTCTGCTGGGAAGTCATCTGGCCATGGACTTTTGTTTATTTGGAAATTTTTGATCACCGATTCAATTTTTTTGCTGGTTATGGGTCTGTTCAGGTTTTCTATTTCTTCCTCTTTCAATTTAGGTAGTTTATATTTTTCTAGGACTCTATCCTTTTCTTCCAGATTGCCTAATTTTTTGGCCTGTAATTGCTCATAATATTCTCTTATAATTGATTGTATTTCTCCAGTGTTGTTTGTGATCTCTCCTCTTACGTTCATGATTTTATTTATTTGGGTCCTTTCTCTTTTCTTTTTGATAAGTCTGGCTAGGGGTTTATCAATCTTATTAATTCTTTCAAAGAACCAGCTCCTAGGTAAAGGATCTGTACTCTGAAAACTATAGAACACTTATGAAAGAAATTGAGGAAGACACAAAGAAATGGAAACACATTCCATGCTCATGGATTAGAAGAACAAATATTATTAAAATGTCCATGCTACCCAAAGCAATCTACACATTCAAAGCAATCCCTATCAAAATACTGTCAGTATCTTTCACAGAACTGGAACAAACAATCCTAAAATTTGTATAGAACCAGAAAAGACCCTAAATAGCTAGAGGAATGTTGAAAAAGAAAAACAAAGCTGGTGGCATCACAATCCTGGACTTCAAGCTCTATTACAAAACTGTACTCATCACGACAGTATGGTACTGGCACAAAAACAGACACATCGATCCATGGAACAAAATAGAGAACCCAGAAATGGACCCTCAACTCTATGATCAACTAATCTTCAACAAAGTGGGAAAGAATATCCAATGGCAAGAAGACAGTCTCTTCAAGAAATGGTGTTGGGAAAATTGGACAGCCGCTTGTAGAAGAATGAAACTGGACCATTTCCTTATACCATACACAAAAATAGACTCAAAATGTATGAAAGACCTAAATGTGAGACAGGAATCCATCAAAATCCTCTAGGACAACACAGGCAGCAACTTCTTTGACCTTGGCCACAACAACTTCTTGTTAGAAATGTCTCCAAAGGCAAGGGAAATAATGGCAAAAATGAACTATTGGGACTTCATCAAGATAAAAAGCTTTTGCACAGCAAAGGAAACAGTTTACAAAACCAAAAGACAACCTGCAGAATGGGAGAAGATATTTGCAAATGATGTATCAGATAAAGGGCTAGTATCCAGGATCCATAAAGAACTTATCAAAGTCAACACCTAAGAAAACAAATAATCCAATCAAGAAATGGGCATAAGACATGAACAGACATTTCTCCAAAGTAGACATCCAAATGGCCAACAGAAACATGAAAAGATGCTCAACATTACTTGGCATCAGGGAAATACAGATCCAAACTACAATGAGATACCACCTTGCACCAGTCAGAATGGTTAAAATTAACAAGTCAGGAAAAACAAATGTTGGCGAGTATGCAAAGAAAGGGGAACACTCTTACACTGTTGGTGGTAATGCAAGCTAGTACAGCCACTATGGAAAACAGTATGGGTGTTCCTCAAAAAATAAAAATAGGGGCCTCTGGGTGACTTAGGTGGTTAAGCGTCTGCCTTCAGCTCAGGTCATGATCCCAGGTTCCTGGGATCAAGCCCCATGTCAGGCTCTCTGCTCAGCGAAGAGTCTGCTTCTCCCACTCCCTGCCACTGTGCCTCCTTGTACTCTCTCTCCATCTATATGTTAAATAAATAAATAAATAAAATCTTTAAAAAAAATAAAAATGGAGCTACCCTATGATCCAGCAATTGCACTACTAGATATTTACCCAAAGGATACAAATGTAGTGATCCGAAGGGGCACCTGCACCCCAATGTTATAGCAGAAATGTCCACAGTAGCCAAACTATAGAAAAAGCTGAGATGTCCATTGATAGATGAATGTATCAAAAAAATGTGGTATATGTAGACAATGGAATATTACTCAGCCATCAAAAAATTGAAATCTTACCATTTGTAACAACATGGATGGAACTAGAGGGTATTATGCTAAGTGAAATAAGTCAATCAGAGAAAGACAATTATCACATGATTTCACTCATATGTGGTATTTAAGAAACAAAAGAGAGGAAGGGAGGGAAAAATAAAATAAGATGAAATCATAGAGGGAGACAAACCAAAAGAGCTTCTTAACTATAGGAGACAAACTGAGGGTGACTGAAGGGGAAGTGGATGGGGGAATGGGGTAAATGGGTGATGGGTATTGAGGAGGGCACGTGATATAATGAGCACTGATATAATGATCACTGGGTGTTATATGCAACTGATGAATAACTGAACTCTACCTCTGAAACTAATGATACACTATATGTTCATTTATTTTAAATAAAATAAAATTTAAAAAAGAAAGAAAGGAGAAGAAATAATTACTTGACAGACGTAGAACTAAAGATTGTTGCAAGGACCGAAAATATTACAGGAGAAGGCATAATATATAAAAACTACAAAAAAATTAGTTTAGGTGAAATTTAAAATGTTTGTATCAGTAAAATTTTAAAATTAGCACCTTCTTGATATATAATATTTTTTAAATGTATCTACCTAGAATCAGATTATCTAGGTAGGCAGCAATGTTAAGTGTAATCAAATCCCATTCCACCATCAACAAGTTAAAAATTGAACCTACATGTACTAATGGAATAAATACTGGAAGCCATTCTAAAATGAAAACTGTGTCATTCAATGTCTCATGCAAAATTAGGCATTGACCTTCAAAAATAACTTGTTACAATAAAATGAAGTGAGTTCATTCCTAGTAGAAATGATGATGAAATGTTTGCAGTTGTTGAAATCTGAATCAAACATGGATGGTAAGAAAGGAATGTCTCACTGTTCCTTTTTTAAAAAAGATTCTGTGATGAAAAAAATGTATACTAAAACTACAGATATGTCAACATCATACATTCCAAAAATATTCCCCTACAAAATTGATGTGATTATACAGAGGTCTTCAGTGTATCCCTTTTTAATTATTGAAAAAAAAAGTTTTATCCTCTAGTTATAAAATTTGTATTAGGCAATACCTATTAAGCTAATTAAGTAGTATTGTTTAATATCAGGCTTAATGACCCATTCAAGAAGGCAGGGAAATATTATTTGAAATTAGAATTATTAAAGAAAATCTAATGTGCATAGTACCGACATATAGAGGGAACATCTAGATGCAACTATTGTTATTATATCAAATAAAATATTGATCTTTATAAAATTATATATAGCTCAGAAGAGATTGTTTCTCTAAGATTGTAAAGATGTCAATGTATATAATCTTATATTTAATTTATGTGATTAAAGTTACATAATATATATATATTTAAATATTTATTTATTTGAGAGAGAGAGAGAGCAGGCAAGGGAAAGAGCAGAGGGAGAAAGAGTCCTGAAGCAGACTTCCTGCTGAGCATGGAGCCTGACTTGGGGCTTAGTCCCAGGACCCTGAGATCATGACCTGAGCTGAAATCAAGAGTCAGCTGCTTAACCGACTGAGCCACCCAGGTGCTCCTAAACTATATATTTTTTTAAACTCAATATAGCTTTAAAAATAATGTAACTGGAGGAAATAATTTCTTAACTAAATGTTACAAATTCAGTCAGGTAGGGACATGCCATCCTTTGTTTTTCTTCAGTTTTCAGTACAAAAATGTTGCTGCATATTACTTTTATTGTTGTTGGCCAAGAAAAATGATAATAAAATTTTCTTGGCTAAAAATTAAATTATTCCAAAATTTTGGGAGCATGATATATAATTTCATATATTATGTGTTTTATAATATTTCTATAAAATATTATATATTTCTGAAAAAATATTACTTGGCTTATGGTATTTAATACAACAGAACAATGTCTAACAAGCTGTTTTTCAATAAAAGGTAGCAATTATTTAGTTTCAAATATCTTGTAAGATAATAGGGACCATGTATCACTTCTTTCCCATTCTCTCAGATACAGCTCTGTCTTCAAATGAAATGACCCTGGCTAGGATCTTGTTGTAAAAATAAATCCCATCAAACTACAAAAAAGCATTAAGCAAATCCTTTCATAATAGGTGACACATATACAACAGTATCCCTGGCCCTGTCCTGGCTCATTTACTACTCCCCGAGGCTATTCCAGTCAAAGTGGATCTGGGTGCCTGTCACACATCTCTGTCTGATGAAGACATCTGCCACACTCTTCACCATTTCCTCCAATTTCCCAGTGTCCTAATAGAGATACACATTTTCTATAATATTATGCAATGCCATCTCATTAATCGGCATATCTAGTTGATGTATCTTGTAGTGATTCATTCAGAGACAGGGCTTTAAATAGCAGCCATTTATATGTTAATTAATAAAGTGACATGCACAGCCCTGTGATTAGACCATGCACATAGCCTATTGAGCATATTGCTATTTTCGATTTTCCTCCCACATGAGGATGAAGAGCTGCCCTCTCTAGCACCCTTTTAGTATGCTTATGCAAATGAACTGTTTCTATATTCTTGTTAATAAAGGGCATTCTCATCATTAAGAATAATTTTTAAGAGAAAATAGCAGCTGCTTGTATATCATCACATTGATCTTACCTTGTGAGGATGTTGACAGGCTTTACTAAAATCTTCCTTTAACCACTAAGTCTCAGAATTGGAAGGAAGGAAAGGGAGAGATTGAATCATTTGAAATTAATAGGGGACCCATCTAAAGGTGAAATATGTTCTAAGTTATCACAGAAGACAATTTGGTAGCCCAAAACATGACACCATTATCTAGACCAATTAGAGGCTGATAATTATTTTTTCTTCACTAAATGTTTTGAGGAGCTACTGTGGGTAGGCTTTATGCACACATTAGTAAAAAGGAAATATAGTGGTGTGGAAATCCAAAATTCTTATAGTATTTTTAACATGAATTACAACTAGCAGCAGATACTCTGGGAATAATTATTTAATGATTATATTATCCCGCAATTTAGTGGCTTAACACAGCAGTCACTTATTTTGCTCTAAGATTTGTATGTAGGTTAATAATTTCACTTGAGCTCAACTAAGCTATTCTTCTGCCAGTCTTGATTAGGTTCGCTCATGCTTCTGTGTTTAGCTGCTATTTCTGCTTCTGAGTTGCTTCTGCTTCTGGGCGTTGACTCATCAGCTGAGATCATGAGAGTGACTTGGTCCCATGTCTTACTCATCCAGGAGGCCAGAGCAGCCATCTCTACAAGGTGGAAATGTAGAGGGTCAAGAGCATCAAGAGAGAACAAGCCCCAGTAGGCAAGCTTTTTTCAATTATCTGTCCATATCAAGTAGATTTGCTAATGTGCCACTGGCCAAAAGAAGCCATGTGGATAGTCCAAGATTCAGTGTTAGAGGAGACCATTGCAGGCATGAATATGCAAGGCATTAGTAAAAAAGGAAGCATGATTATAATGATATCTATCACAGGGTGCCCTGACACCCCAATGCTTCTCTTTTCTCATAAAGCAAAAGACATTTATTTCTTACCAGGACCCCCAGAAGTCTCACAGGATGATCATGGAATCAATCTCGAAATCCAAGACCCTAAAGTCTACAATCAAATTTAATGAGATTTTTTGATATAGTTATTCTTGATTCTGAAATCTATGAAATAAAAAGCAAATTATCTGACCTCCTCATACGTACACCCCATGGTGGAATAGGAGTGTGATAGTCAAAAAAGATTCTGTAGTTTGTAAGGGGTGGGGAAACAAAAGGCATATAAAGTCTGCTGTAGAAGTCTTCTGAAGTCTTGAAAGTTTCCTGTTGCCGGAGCGCCTGGGTGGCTCAGTCATTAAGCGTCTGCCTTCGGCTCAGGTCATGATCCCAGGGTCCTGCGATCAAGCCCCGCATCGGGTTCCCTGCTTAGCGGGAAGCCTGCTTCTCCATCTCCCACTCCCCCTGCTTGTGTTCCCTCTCTCGCTGTGTCTCTCTCTGTCTCAAATAAATAAAATCTTTAAAAGAAAAAAGAAAAAGAAAGGTACCCGTTGCCAAGGCCCTTATACACAGAATGTTCCTTAATGAGGGCCCAGTTCTGTTCCCTGAGAGTGACACCCCATTCCATTATCTTCTGTTATTCTTGGCTTTTCTCTCTGGACTCTTGGATTCACACACTCACACATTTTTATTTTTAATGTTAAAAAAAATGCTCTGTACTTACAATGTAGTTGCTTTCTAAGCCTGTTACTTGATCATAGAAAGGTCTAAAAGTCTTTTAGAAACTTGAGCAGTATCATTCCATTTTTATCTAATCTGGTATGGTCTTTTGTTAATAAAACTCTCTTAAAAACCTGTGGAATTTCTACATAGCAAATTGAGGCCCACTCTATTCAAGCAGAAATGCACCAACAGTTCTTTTTTAGATCAGCCTTTTTCCACTCTGGACACTTCAGGTTTCTATGGACAATGTCATAAAGATCCTTAGAATCCTTTTTGTCTGACTCATCTGCTCTCAGTGGAGGGGGCTTTTGCTCTTCAGGAGACATTTTAAAATGTCAGGAGACATTTTTTCATTGTCACAATTGGAATGAGAGTGGTGTTCTGTCATTTAGTGGGTAAAGGCCAAGGATATTCCTAAACGTCTTTCAATGAACAAGACACTCCCCACAATGAAGAATTATCTAGTCCCAAATGTCAATAGTACTGAGGTTGAAAAACCCTGGTCTAGTTTGTAGTATCTACTAGGCACTGACTTAAATAGTTGAGAAGTGTTAAGAGAAGTTTGTGGTTTGTACAGCCATACCCTTGCCTGAATATTTCTCCTTAAACTGTATTTTCTTTAAAAATCATTTATAAGCTAGAGAGGATGAACTGAGAGTCAAGTTTATTTTCTAACCCAGCAAGTCCTGTTCATCTCTCTGCCCTCTAAATTTTGCTTACATATTAAATGGTCCCCTGTTTAGTTCACCTACCTGTTATAATACCTTATTTTATGTGGTTAGGTTCACCTAACAGATATTTTTGACATCATTTCTAATCAGACCCAAATAGTTTTAGGAACTTTTTTGAGATTCCAAAATACTACAAGTGACAGTTTTGCCAACTGTTACAGACCCACACAAGCTGCCATTTTTCTAGCATCCAAAAACAATTTCCTCATCAAATTTTTCAGCCTTCACTAACAGTTTTGTCCCTGTTTCTGGACTGCATTAACAATTTCCTTGTTGCCACTGCCTGGCACACAATCCCAAAGCCAACGTCATGTTTTATATTCTTTTTATAGCAGTGCCTCATTTGTGGTACCAATTTTGATATCAGTTAACTTTTTTCCTGTGTAATAAAGCACATCAACTTTTAGTAACAGAAAAAAAAAAAGCCCCAAATAGTATTTAGTTCACAATTCTGTGGATCATCAATTTGGACTGGACTCAGCTAGGTGGTTCTTCCTTGGGCAATGGACATGATTTCTCATGCATCTGCATTCAATTGGTCATTTGGAAAGTATTCTTTGCAGAGCTGACTGGCTGTCAATGGGGCAGTGAGACTTGACTGGGCTATATGCCACTCAACACACAGAAGGCTACCCCAAGATCAAGTACAGGAAAGTGCTTTTCAGGGGTCTGTTCCTTTGTCATGTTTGATACTGACCCATTATCCAAAAGGCCAAAACAAATTACACGGTCAAACCAAGATTCAGTTTAGGAAGGGATTATCCAAGGTAACAGTCACAGAGAAGCATAAATATAGCATAATAAACCAGAGGATATTTTTTAAAACCACTTTACTCAGATTGGTTAACATATAAAAAGGTGTACATATTTAATATATGCAATTCTATGTATTTGCAGATAAGTATATACCATGAAACCATCACTGCGATCAAAGTCATAAACATATCCATCACCTCCCAGTTTCCTCCCACCGATTATTCTTACTATTTTTGCATATATGTATAGAAATACTTAACATAAGATCTGCCCTCTTAGAAAATTTTAAGTATATAATATTGTTAGTTATATGCATCATGCTGTAGGTCTCCAGATCTTTATTATCTCTATTTATCTTGTATAACTGAAACTTTGGACTCTTTAACAATCACCACCCAAATTCCCCCTCCCCACAAACAACTTAAATGTTGTTTGTTAAATCAACAGATAAATGGATAAATAAAGTGTGGTATAGGGGTGCCTGGGTGGCTCAGTCGTTAAACATCTGCTTTTGGCTCATGATCCCAGAGTCCTGGGATCGAGCCCCGCATTGGGCTCCCTGCTCAGTGGGAAGCCTGCTTCTCTCTCCCCCACTCCCCCTGCTTGTGTTCCCTCTCTACTCTCTCTTATAAGGAATATAAAATAGTCAAACTCATATAACCCCAAAGTTTTAAGAGTTTTCTTAATAGGTCTTTATTAGCAACAACAAAAATTACTTCTTTTAGAAAGGAATAAACGGATATGCACATATTGTATCTATTTATTTTCTTTAATTTTTATTGTTATGTTAATCACCATAATTACATCATTAGATTTTGTTTTTTTTTTAAAGATTTTTTATTTTATTATTTATTTGAGAGAGAGAGAATGAGAGATAGAGAGCACGAGAGGGAAGAGGGTCAGAGGGAGAAGCAGACTCCCCGCAGAGCAGGGAGCCTGATGTGGGACTCGATCCCGGGACTCCAGGATCATGACCTGAGCTGAAGGCAGTTGCTTAACCAACTGAGCCACCCAGGCGCCCACATCATTAGATTTTGATATACTGTTCCATGATTCATTGTTTGTGCATAGCACCCAGTGCTCCACACAGAACATGCCCTCTTTAAAACCCATCACCAGGCTAACCCATCCAACCACCCCCCCTCCCCATTAGAACCCTCAGTTTGTTTTTCAGAGTCCCTCATGTCTCATGGTTCATCTCCCCCTCCGATTTACCCCCCTTCATTCTTCCCTTCCTGCTATCTTCTTCTTCTTTTTTTTTTCTTAACATATATAGCATTATTTGTTTCAGAGGTACAGGTCTGTGATTCAACAGTCTTGCACAATTCACAGCACTCACCATAGCACATACCCTCCCCAATGTCTATCACCCAGCCACCCCATCCCTCCCATCCCACCCCTACTCCAGGAACCCTCAGTTTGTTTCCTGAGATTAAGAATTCCTCATATCAGTGAGGTAATATGATACATGTCTTTCTCTGATTGACTTATTTCACTCAGTATAACACCCTCCAGTTCCATCCAAGTTGTTGCAAATGGCAAGATCTCATTTCCATTCATCTCATTCCTTTTGATGGCTGCATAATATTCCATAGTGTATATACACCACCTCTTCTTTATCCATTCATATGTCGATGGACATCTTGGCTCTTTCCACAGTTTGGCTATTGTGGACATTGCTGCTATAAACATTGGGGTGCACATACACCTTCGGGTCCCTACATTTGTATCTTTGGGGTAAATACCCACAAGTGCAATTGCTGGATCGTATGGTAGCTCTATTTTCAACTGTTTGAGGAACCTCCATACTGTTTTCCAGAGTGGTTGCACCGGCTTGCATTCCCACCAACAGTGTAGGAGGGTTCCCCTTTCTCCACATCCCCGCCAACATCTGTCATTTCCTGACTTCTTAATTTTAGCCATTCTGATTGGTATGAGGTAATATCTCATTGAGGTTTGGATTTGGATTTCCCTGATGCTGAGCGAATTGAGAACTTTTTCATCTGTCTGTTGGCCATTTGGATGTCTTCTTTGGAAAAATGTCTGTTCATGTCTTCTGCCCATTTCTTGATTGGATTATTTGTACTTTGGGTGTTGAGTTTGATAAATTCTTTATAAATTTTGGATACTAGCCCTTTATCTGATATGTCATTTGCAAATATTTTCTCCCATTCTGTCGGCTGTCTTTTGGTTTTGTTGACTGTTTCTTTTGCTGTGCAAAACCTTTTTATCTTGATGAAGTCCCAAGAGTTCATTTTTGCCCTTGTTTCCCTTGCCTTTGGCGAAGTTTCTAGGAAGAAGTTGCTGCGGCTGAGGTCGAAGAGGTTGTTACCTGTGTTATCCTTTAGGATTTTGATGGACTCCTGTCTCACATTTAGGTCTTTCAACCATTTGGAGTCTATTTTTGTGTGTGGTGTAAGGAAATGGTCCAGTTCCATTCTTCTGCATGGGGCTGTCCAATTTTCCCAACACCATTTGTTGAAGAGACTGTCTTTTTGCCATTGGACATTCTTTCCTGCTTTGTCAAAGATGAGTTGACCATAGCGTTGAGGGTCCATTTTTGGGCTCTCGATTCTGTTCCATTGATCTATGTGTCTGTTTTTGTGCCAGTACCATACTGTCTTGATGATGACAGCTTTGTAATAGAGCTGGAAGTCCGGAATTGTGATGCCGCCAGCTTTGCTTTGCTTTTTCAACATTCCTCTGGCTATTCAGGGTCTCTTCTGGTTCCATACAAATTTTAGGATTATTTGTTCCATTTCTTTGAAAAAAGTGGATGGTATTTTGATGGGAATGGCACTGAATGTGTAGATTGCTCTAGGTAGCATTGACATCTTCACAATGTTTGTTCTTCCAATCCATGAGCATGGAACGTTTTTCCATTTCTTGGTGTCTTCCTCAATTTCTTTCATGAGTAGTTTATAGTTTCCTGAGTACAGAACCTTTGCCTCTTTGGTTAGATTTATTCCTAGGTATCTTATGGTTTTGGGTGCAATTGTAAATGGGATCGACTCTTTAATTTCTATCTCTTCTGTCTTGTTGCTGGTGCATAGGAATGCCACTGATTTCTGTGCATTGATTTTATATCCTGCCACTTTACTGAATTCCTGTATGAGTTCTAGCAGTTTTGGCATGGAGTCTTTTGGGTTTTCCACATAAAGTATCATATTATCTGCAAAGAGTGAGAGTTTCACTTCCTCTTTGCCAATTTGGATGCCTTTGATTTATTTTGTTGTCTGATTACTGTGGCTAGGACTTCTAATACTATGTTGAATAGCAGTGGTGATAGTGGACATCCCTGCCGCGTTCCTGAGCTTAGGGGGAAAGCTCTGAGCTTTTCCCCATTGAGAAGGATATTTGCTGTAGGTTTTTCATAGATGGCTTTTATGATACTGAGGTATGTACCTTCTATTCCTATCCTCAGAAGAGTTTTGATCAAGAAAGATGTACTTTGTCAAATGCTTTTTCTGCATCTATTGAGAGGAACATATGTTCTTGTTCTTTCTTTTGTTAATGTATTGTATCACGTTGATTGATTTGAGGATGTTGAACCAACCTTGCAGTCCAGGGATAAATCCCACTGGGTCATGGTGAATAATCCTTTTAATGTACTGTTGGAACCTGTTGGCTAGTATTTTGGTGAGAATTTTTGCATCCATGTTCATCAAGGATATTGGTCTGTAATTCTCCTTTTTGATGGGGTCTTTGTCTGGCTTTGGGATCAACGTAATGGTGGCATCATAAATGAGTTTGGAAGTTTTCCTTCCATTTCTATTTTTTGGAACAGTTTCAGGAGAATAGGTATTAATTCTTCTTTAAATGTTTTGTAGAACTCCCCGGGGAAGCCATCTGGCCCTGGGCTTTTGCTTGTTGGGAGATTTTTGATGACTGCTTCAATTTCCTTAGTGGTTATAGGCCTGTTCAGGTTTTCTATTTCTTCCTGGTTCAATTTTGTCAGTTGATACATCTCTAGGAATGCACCTATTTCTTCCAGGTTATCTAATTTGCTGGCATAGAGTTGCTCATAATATGTTCTTATAATTGTTTGTATTTCTTTGGTGTTGGTGTGATCTCTCCTCTTTCATTCATGATTTTGTTGATTTGGGTCATTTCTCTTTTCTTTTTGATAAGTCTGGCCAGGGGTTTATCAATCTTGTTAATTCTTTCAAAGAACCAGCTCCTAGTATCGCTGATCTGTTCTACTGTTCTTTTGGTTTCTATTTCATTGATTTCTGCTCTGATCTTTATTATTTCTCTTCTCCTGCTGGGCTTAGGATTTATTTGCTGTTTTTTTTCTCTAGCTCCTTTAGGTGTAGGGTTAGCTTGTGTGTTTGAGACCTTTCTTGTTTCTTGAGAAAGGCTTGTATTGCTATATACTTTCCTCTCAGGACTGCCTTTGCTGTATCTCAAAGATTTTGAACAGTTGTGTTTTCATTTTCATTGGTTTCCATGAATTTTTTAAATTCTTCTTTAATTTCCTGGTTGACCCATTCATTCTTTAGTAGGATGCTCTTTAGCCTCCATGTATTGGAATTCTTTCCGACTTTCCTCTTGTGATTGAGTTCTAGTTTCAAAGCATTGTGGTCTGAAAATATGCAGGGAATAATTCCAATCTTTTGGTACTGGTTGAGACTTGATTTGTGACCTAGGATGTGATCAATTCTGGAGAATGTTCCATGGGCACTAGAGAAGAATGTGTGTTCCATTGCTTTGGGATGGGATGTTCTGAATATGTCTGTGAAGTTCATTTGGTCCAGTGTGTCATTTAAAGTCTTTATTTCCTTGTTGATCTTTTGCTTAGATGATCTGTCCATTTCAGTCAGGGGGGTGTTAAAGTCCCCCACTATTACTGTATTGTTGTCAATGTGTTTCTTTGCTTTTGTTATTAATTGCCTTATATAATTGGCTGCTCCCATGTTAGGGGCATAGATATTTACAATTGTTAGATCTTCTTGTTTGATAGACCCTCTAAGTAGGATATAGTGTCCTTCCTCAACTCTTATTACAGTCTTTGTTTTAAAATCTAATTTGTCTGATAAAAGGATTGCCACCCCAGCTTTCTTTTGGTGTCCATTAGCATGGTAAATGGTTTTCCACCCCCTCACTTTCAATGTGGGGTGTCTTTGGGTCTAAAATGAGTCTCTTGCAGATAGCATATTGATGGGTCTTGTTTTTTAATCCAATCTGATAGCCTGTGTCTTTTGATTGGGGCATTTAGCCCATTTACATTCAGGGTAACTATTGAAAGATATGGATTCAGTGCCATTGTATTGCCTGTAAGGTGACTGTTCCTGTATATTGTCTGTGTTCCTTTCTGGTCTATGCTGCCTTTAGGCTCTCTCTTTGCTTAGAGGACCCCTTTCAATATTTCTTGGAGGGCTGGTTTCGTGTTTGCAAATTCCTTTAGTTTTTTTTTGTCCTGGAAGCTTTTTATCTCTCCTTCTATTTTCAATGACAGCCTAGCTGGATATAGTATTCTTGGCTGCATATTTTTCTCGTTTAGTGCTCTGAAGATATCATGCCAGTTCTTTTTGGCCTGCTAGGTCTCTGTGGATAGGTCTGTTGCCAATGTAATGTTTCTACCATTATAGGTTACATATCTCTTCTCCCATGCTGCTTTCAATATTTTCTTTTTGTCTCTGAGACTGGTAAGTTTTACTCTTAGATGTCGGGTTGTTGACCTATTTTTATTGATTTTGAGAGGGGTTCTCTGTGCCTCCTGGATTTTGATGCCTGTTTCCTTCCCCACATTAGGGAAGTTCTCTGCTATTATTTGCTCCAATATCCCTTCTGCCCCCCTCTCTCTTTCTTCTTCTTCTGGGATCCCAATTATTCTAATGTTGTTTCGTCTTATCGTATCGCTTATCTCTCGAATTCTGCCCTCGTGATTCAGTAGTTGTTTATCTCTCTTTTTCTCAGCTTCTTTATTTTCCATCATTTGGTCTTCTATATCGCTGATTCTCTCTTCTTCCTCATTTATCCTAGCAGTTAGTGCCCCCATTTTTATTGCACCTCATGAATAGCCTTTTTGATTTTGGCTTGGTTAGATTTTAGTTCTTTTATTTCTCCAGGAAGGGTTTCTCTAATAACTTCCATGCTTTTTTCAAGCCCAGCTAGTATCTTTAAAGTCATGATTCTGAATTCTAGGTCCGACATTGCATTAATGTCCGTATTGAGTAGGTCCCTGGCTGACGGTACTACCTCTTGTTCTTTTTCTTGAGGTGATTTTTTTCATCTTGTCATTTTGTCCAGAGGAGAATAGATGAATGAGAGAACAAAATGCTAGCAGGTTAACAACGTCCCCAGAAAATATACTCTAAACAAATCAGAAAAGCCCTGAAACCAGGGGAAAAGAAAGGGAAAGAAAGAAAAAAGAAAAAAAGAAAAAGATAAAAACTAACAAAAACAGAACAAAACAAAAAAAAACAAAATATGATCAAATATCATCAGGCTGGTGCATAGATCAGTGCCACACACTAGATTTTGGGTATATTTTGGTCTGTTAGAAGAAATTGTCTCCTAAAATTTTAAATAAAGAAAGACTTGTAAAAAATAAGGGTTGATACAATCAAGGGATGGAATATGACTGTAAAAATGAAAAGTATAAAAAATTTTTAAAAAGGAATTGATCAGAAGGTGTTTGAAAAAATAAAGAAGAGGATTTAAAAAAAGGAAAGAAAGAACAAAAAAAAGGGGAGAGAATGTGATCAGGCAGGAGACTGGAAAAAAGCCATACACTAGAGATTTAGGGTATATTTTGATATGTTAGAAGAAACTGTATCTCAAAATTTTAAAGGGAGAACAACGTATATATATATATATATATATATATATATATATATATATATATATATGCCAAAAATAAAGGTAACTACTATGAAGGGATAGAATATGACTCTAAAAATGAAAAATAATTTTTTTTTTAAGAAAAGGGATTGATAAGATGTTGGTTGGAAAAGGGAAAAAGAAAAATTAAAAAAAAAAAACAGTTAAAAAAATAACTGAAAGACTAATGAATCATGGTAAAAAAGCCATGAATTCTATGTGCAGTATTCCCCTAGCGCTTGAGTTCTCCCGTTCCCATTGACCGGTAAACTTGGTCTTGGCTGGCTGTTCTTGCTGATCTTCTAGGGGAGGGGCCTGTTGCCGTGGTTCCTAAATGTCTTTGCCGGAGGCGGAATTGCCCCGCCCTTGTGTGTCCTGGCTAAGCAATCTGCTCAGGTTTGCTCTTGGGAGCTTTTGTTCCCTGCAAGCTTTCCGTACAGCTTTGGAGGATGAGAGTGAAAATGGCAGCCTCCCAGTCTCCACCCGGGAGGAGCCGAGAACTTGGGGCCCCGCTCCTCAGTGCGCCCCCAGAGAAAGGCAGTCAGTCACTCCCGTCTCCCTGGTCTCCGGCCGCACTCCGCGCTCACCCGGCCTGTGACCAAGCGTTTCTATCTCTGGCACCCAACCCCGTGTGGAGTCTCCAAACCCAGCAGATCCCTGCGGTCCACTCCTGTGCCACTGCCCCCAGGGGAGGGAGGGGAGTCTCCCCGGATCTGCTGCTTGTTGGGTCCCTGCTGGAGGAGCAGTGGCCCGACTGTCACCGATCACAGTTTATGGCAGCCCTGGGCTGAGAGCTTGCTCCTCAGCTCCGTCTCTGCAGCCGGCTTCCCTGCTCCAATACCTGGGAGCTCTGCTGCACTCAGGCACCCCTGGTCTTTCTGTGACCCCGAGATTCCTGAGACCACACTCTCCCGTGAGGTTTCCACCCCCGGCTTAGCCACTGAAGCGACGTCCCTCCATGGAGCCTAATTCTCAATGTTCCGATTTTGTGCTCCGCGGCTCTATCACTTACGAGAAGTGTCCGATGGAGGCCCCCTCCCCCCGCCATCTATCCTCCCGAATATCACCTCGGATTCACTTCTCCACACGTCCTACCTTCCAGAAAGTGGTCGCTTTTCCGTTCAGAGAGTTGCTATTCTTTTCTTCGATCTCCTGTTGGGTTCGTAGGTGTTCAGAATGGTTTGATCCCTATTCAGCTGAATTCCTGAGACCAGACGAAATCCAGGTCTCCTACTCCTCCGCCATCTTGCTCCACCCCCACAGGCAACAACAAAAATTTTTAAACATCAGATTAGCTCCTTTAGTAGTAAAAATAATTCTTTGTAAATACTGCAGAAAATGTATCATTTTTGTGATAGTTCAATAAATTCTAATAAAAATATGAAAATTGTAGGGAAATAATGGAAATATGTATTATATATGACGCCATGGCACAATCAAGTTATATTATGATAATGCAAAATGAAAACTCCAGACAGGTGATCTCTACATGTAATTTTGAAAGGGAATTTGGATCAAGATTTATTAGCTTAGTCCCTGAATTTTAGCCCCAGTCCTAAATCCATAATGCATTATGGTAGTAACTTCTGTGAATTTGTGGAAGTCAAATGAGGATTACTACTGTTATATAGCCAAGAAAGAAAAGCCACGAAAGAGAAGGCAGAGAGAAATGAAACAGCCTCAGTCACATTTATACTCAGGAACCTTTCCCCACCCCTCTTTGTTTGTTTGTTTGTCTTACTGTTCCAGGAGAGAGACCTATGTTGGAATTCTTCTTATTCTGCTTTTATCTTTTTAACACTTTAATAAGAGTTATATGGCAGGGATTTCCCCAATAAACAGCCAGTGTGTTTTCAAATGTCTTTATTCCACTAATGGTGAAAAGGAGACTCAAACTTATTTGGCAATTGGACTGGATGTCTAAACTCTGAAAAGAAGTAGACCCCTAAGTGCCCATTCTACTCTAATGCATGAATGATGCTGTCATCTATGGAAAAAAAATAATTTTAGGTTCCATTCAAATATGAAAGCCTAATAATCTGGCAAGATAAGAATACTCAAAACCTTAATTTCTGATTCCTTGATTTTTAGTAAAACAAAACAAACACAGCAAAGCATAAAAATAAATTAGCTTTTAAAAAGGAAGCCATTTTGGCCACCACAGATCCTCATGCATCTGTTTCCAAGGTTTTGGAAATTTAATATAGAGGGAGAGATGGAGAGAGAGAGAACTTTCCAACCCACACCCTTGATCGGGGAAAGATGAACATAAAAATCCCCACTGCAGGTTGCAGTACTTCTAGGTATAGTAATATCTTGAAATACACACATCTAATTCAAATCTATCTCAATTGTTTAGCTTTGTGACACAAACATTAGCTGTTAAGAAATCAGTTTTGTTTTGTTTTATGACAGTCATAAAAATTAGAAAACTTTTTTTTGTTATTTGTGGCTTTTGACTATCTCGTTAAATTAAAAAAGACATGAGGAATAAAGTCGTATGTTGATGATATTTTTTTTAAGTGGAGTGATTTGATTAGCAAATTAAAATTCATAGACTTACAGAATACTTGTTGGGGAGGGAAATGGAAACTAATATTATGGTAAATCCTGAAATGTGTCCAAAATCTATTACTGTTACTTTAGAACCAGATAAATATCAAAGCTCTCTTAATCCATTTCCTTGCAATTGAAAAATTATCCTGAATCATCTTCAAAACTAGGTTCCTTTTCTACTTTTCTTTGGCACTGTTGGAGTATTAAGATTTCATGAAATTATAGTTATTTATGAATAAAAATGTGACTTTTATGCCAAATTTACAGTGATGCCTTTAGATTAAATACTAATTAAGACTTAATAGATGAACCTTTGGAGTAATAGGTTTATTTTCCAATAATGAAACAAATAGAGTGCATAATGATACCACTCTTAATGACACCACAACAGCAAAATGATCACCTAGTTAAATAAGCAAAGATGCAAATAAAATAAGCATGATGCTAATTATATATTGGCTATCTTAGGATTAATTAGGACATAATTGTAGTAAATACATCAATTTATCCCTATCTTTATGTAACAAATCCACTGGATGGCAGCTAAACCAAACAGATCAAGTAAAATGTTTTTAATGATTCACAGAAACCATGATATAATGTGGCACACCAAGGTGACTCTTCAGTCACCTTTCAATTTGATGTTTAAATCATAAAATGCAGATTTGTAAAATAACAATAAACAATATCTAAAGGTAATATCCACAAAAGACAGGCATGATGCAAATATACGTCAATATAGTTTTGGTAAAATGTATTGCATGTCATCTCCTTTTTATGTTCTAGTTCATTACACAAACAATTATTTTTTTAAGATCTTATTTACTTATTTGAGAGAGAACTTGGTGGGGGGCTGTATTAGGGAGAGGCAGAGGGAGAGAGAGAAGCAGACTCCCTGATGAGCAGGGAGCCTGAGGCAAGGCTTGGTCTCAGGAACCTGAGATCATGACCAGAGCTAAAGACAGACACCTAACCAACTGAGCCACCCAGGTGCCCCAGACACAAGCAATTATTGAAAGTTTCTATTTTACTTTGAATGCATTCCTATACATTGGGATATTATATACTTTTTACTTAAGAACATTTATCTTTAAATTTTTATACTTTTTCCATTTTGTTTTTCATTTTAAAAATTAGTTTTAACAGTGTTATCTATTTACATGGATTCACTCTGGTCCAGACACTTTTGATAATGCTTAACGTCTTTTATTTATTCAATTGAGAATCTGTATGTAATTTTTTTGCATAATATATGAATACCCTCCTCAACTGGCTCCAGTGTTAATTCTCTTTTTATTCAAAATTTATCCTCATCCAGATTAAACATGAGTAGTCATTTATTGCCTTGTATGTTATTATAATTCATCACAGAAGTTCATATAAGAGTGGTAGATTTGTCATACTTAACTGTGGCATCTGAACTGAGGTAAACCATGACTAATATAATATACTAGAGGTGTTTTAACGTTCTTTAGGAAGAAATATGGAGATACTATCACATTGAAATATATTATTTTTTAAACTTCTATGTTTTTGAGCCTTTGGAACCCTGCTTGTTATTTACTAGTTAATGAAAGCAAATACCAAATGCACAAATTAGTTGCAAATCCATTGCCAAACGCCTAGTTACTTTGAGTCATGCAAGACCAGTATTTAGTAAGCTTGTTATGGAACGACAGCTACGTTATGCACTGTTACATTTTCAAAGTCATTTCACTGAAGGAGAAATGATTAATGAGCAGCTGATGCAATGACCTGCTGCTAGGATTAATAAAGAGGAGGCCACCGTGTCCAACGAAGCATTGATCATAACTTGTCATCTTATAAACACATTTATGCTAGCTCCAGATTCATTGCATTTTTATGGAAATTTAAAACTTTCCCAATAGTAGAATGCCTCCATTAATGAACATGAAAATGCAAACAGAGTTTTATTACCATCAAAGCCCAGGAGTGCTTCATGGGGTGCCGAGGGCTACACAATTGATTGTTGGACTCTTTTAATGATATCAGCTCAGCGAAATCTCTTTCAAGCTACTGGATTTATAGAATGTGTGTATTCATTTGTGTGTCCATCTGAAATATTATTTTCTTCTAGCTCTAAGGCAAGCAATTTCACCTCATTATGAGCAATTCTGGTCAGGAAGCACCCTTAGAAGTTTTATTCAGTAATGCATTTTACCTATATAGGGAATTTGTAATCATAACTCAACTCTAGAACAGCACAGAAGGGAGGAATTATCACCAGCTCCTTTGAAATCTGTCTTCATAGTAATGTATTAAGTTCACAAAGCTTCTCAACTCCAGATTATGGGAGTCAAGAAGATGGTAAATTATGGCGTCATCCTTGAGAAATGACATCAGAAATAACATCAGAAGGAACATTTCAATAACTTCAGAAATAGGCCTCCAAATTGCACAGGCACCATTTCGAACACACACCAACACCCAAGACAAAATCCCCAACCAAGTTACATCACAGAAACATTTTGAGATAATAAAGGTTGTGAAAATCTTGAACGTTTTACAAAAGCAACAATGTCAGGACAGCAGATCAGGCTTGTTGGCATTGCTAAAGCTGACAGAATCTGGAAAGGATGATATACAGTTGGTGTTAAGGAGGTTAATAGTTTTATTAGGTAAATATGAATGAATCAGTGAATTGGTGAATGGGTGAATGAATGAATGGAAATATGGAGGCTTCTTTAATTTTGTTTACTAGTGAGTGCCAGCCAGGCATTTGTTCTACACTTGAACACACCAGTAGGTGACTATTTGATGATTTGGCAGAGTATTGATATGGGCAGAGTATTTCTACATAATTAAAACAGTGGAAAAATCACACAAAACTAGGTTTGATCAAATGACAATTGTATTACTGTTATCTATTACTGGATAACAAATCACTACAAACTTTGCCGTAGATACAGTCTACATTTGTAATCTCAGTTTTCATGGTTCAAAATGGCATTAAATGGCTCCTATGCTCAGGGTCTCACCCAGATGCTGTCAAGTTGTCATATTGGCTGTGTTCTAGAGCTTAGGGTCCTATTCCATGCTCATGTACTTGTCTGCAGAATTCAATTCCATTGGTTTATAGGATGTAAATCCCCATGTTCTTGCTGACTCTCAACCAGCAGCCAGCCTTAGCTCTTAGATGCCATCAGCAATTCCTCTGCACGTGGCTCTCTCAGAGGCCCCATAACACCATGGTAGCTTACTTCTTCAATACCACAGAGAATTATATAATGCAATGTAATCCTATCACTTTTATTATATTTTATTAGGACATGACTAATAGAAGGTTACCTTCAGATATATCTACCACACACACACACACACACACACACACACACACAGGAAAAAAAACTTTGTAAGTAAAATGCACTACAAATGAAAGTAAAAACAAATAATAACTGAAGAAAATAACCAATATGACAAATATTCACCTTTACCTCATTATCAATAGATTAACAGAGAAATGTCAAGTCTTATCAATCATTCTGTCTTCTGAATTGATAAATTTTCTTTAATTTTAATCTTAGTGTAGGATTCAATGCTACTGAAGTGAGCATAGCAAGATGGGCGCTTCCATATAGTTCTCGCAGAAGTACCTTCTTTATGAAAAGCAGAGGTCAAACAATATCAGAGTCATTACCTGTCTTCACCCCTGCCTTGTCAGAGAGATCACTGCTATGTTTCCATAAGTAGGAAGAGCACTGGAAATTCTTTAAGTCTGTAAATCAGTTTTACAACCTATTAAGCTGTTTGAACAATCTGCAAGGCTAATGTGTATAATAATTATCGAAAGGAAACCTACCATCTCCAAGGAATGGAAAGTTAATGCCTTTCCCAGAATTATAAAGGTTAACACAATCTGAGCTCTGTTTTTGCCAGGCACAAAGAGCCAGAGGGAAATACTGTTGTCTGAGGCATGTAAAAGACACAGGGCCCTGGTACACTACAGTCCAGGATGAGGACCCCCATGGTTATACCCCAGAGCCAGAAAGAATCAGAAATAGACCTCTGAACCCTAGCAGGAACTGCTGCACAGTTCAGATCTTATGCCCTCATCCAAACGATCACCAAATAATAAGGATTCCATTTGCTGTTTATCTCTAAACCCTTCCATGATGGCCCGCACGCAGCCAGATTCTCATCATTTCAGTTCTGGATTACTGCAGCTGCCACGTGTTCATCTTTCCTCCAATTTTACTCACTTCCGGAATGCCAGCCAAGTGACCTGTAGGAAGGGAAAATCCTCTGTTGTTGTTGTTGTTTGTTTGTTTTTTTGCTTTTCACCCTGTGGTGTCCTCCTTGGCTGATCTCAGCACAAAGTCTGAGATCCTTCCCGTGCCTGTATTTATCTAGTCCTTTAAGTAATTCTTCAATTCATCTTCCTCCATCTTCCTTCTCTCCCTCTTCTAACCTTTGGACCCATTTGTTGTTTTTGGAAGAGAAAATGCTATTTCTTGCCACCAAGCCTTTTGACATATTCTCTCATCCAAATGATATTGTCTAATTTCTTCACTTTTTACCTAGTTATCTCTTACTCTTCTTTTTTTTTTTAAAGATTTTATTTATTTATTCATGAGAGACAGAGGAGGAGAGAGAAAGAGGGAGAGAGAGAGAGAGAGAGAGAAGCAGAGAGAGAAGCAGGCTCCCAAGGAGCAGGGAGCCTGATGCAGGACTCAATCTCAGGACCCTGGGATCATGACCTGAGCCGAAGGCAGACGCTTAACCATCTGAGCCACCCAGGCACCCATCTCTCACATTTCTGATATAACTTAGACATGCCTTTCCAAGGACTTTCAAGAAGTTTCTCCTCACCATCCACACATGCGTCAGACTGTGTATACCCATCACAACCGCCCAGAGGTATCATAAAATGTAAGGGTTGTTTTAGTCCACCCTGAGAACTCTGTGTGGGACAATACTATTTTCCTTGACCTTCTTTTTCCAACCTAGTGTTTAGCGGTTAGCATATATATTTTTTTAAAAAGATTTATTTATTTATTTGAGAAAAAGAGAGAGAGTGTGTGGGGAGAGGCCAAGGGAAAGAGAGAGAGGATCTCAAGCAGACTCCGCACTGAGTATGGAGCCCTTCGATCTCATGACCTTGAGATCATGACCTGAGCCAAAATCAAGAGTCGGTCGCTTAACCAACTGAACCACCCAGGCGCCCCAGCAGTTAGCATATTTTAATAAAGATATGATAAGTGAACAAAGGATCTAAATATTCAGATGCCTTCCCTGATGACTTAGCAGTCCAAGGATCACCCTGTAAACTGTTCATAAAATAATAAGTGATTTCAGACCTCAGAGTACAGGGTAGATGCTGCCTCCAGAGCAGCTCCCTGGATACTTAGGCTGACAGATTTAAAGTGGGCACTAAAACTTCTAGATCCACCTCAGCTGCAGAGTTGGGAAGGAGAAAGAAAACCTGGGGCACATCTCAGCTAAGATTTTACAGCCCAGTCTCTCACAGATGGCCTGAGAAGGCATACTTCTGTGTGAGCCTGCTTATAGTTCTTTCCATCCATAAAATGATCATCCTATCTTTATGGCTATCTCCCCAGGGGAGGCCCGGTAAGGATTCGTGCCTTCATTGTTGCAAAGTATGTATTGGTATTCCTTGAACAAAGACACTCTATAAATACAAAGCATTTTTTTGTCATTAGTCCAGATGCCCTACCCGCAGTCCAACCTATTTGATTCCGTGCTACCAAACAGCTGCCGGCACCCACCAAGAGCATCTGGTTCCATTTCATGTTGGCAAGGGCCCCATTAGCAGTAAAACAGCTAATGCTTTTTAGATGGCCTCATGATTACAGCTTTTATTGGTACCCCAGGTAATTGAGTTAATAAATTTAATTGCCAGTGCTGACACTTCTCCCACCTGCCTCCACTCCTCTAACTTCTTCCCCAGCTTCTCCCAATCTCCTCATATAAAAAAAAAAGGCAGAGAAACCATTAATAAGAATATGCATCTAATAGGACAGGTGACCTCACAAAACACTTTTGAATGACTTCAAAATGTCACTGAGCCCACCCAAGTTTGTTTATAGCAGCATGTGGTGCCATGACTCACATTTACTACCCTTTTCCTTTCAAGCTAATTTATAGAACTGTCCACACTACATAGAGCAATACCCAGAGTATATAGTGTATTGCCACAAATATTTCCAAGGAAATATTTATAGTTGCATAGGAGAACATGGGCACAGATTTCTGGATTTTTCAACTTATAATTCATATATTACACTGTAAATCATTTTGAAATATTACATATTATGCAGTAAAACAACAACAGAGAAGAGATAATTGAAAACCGAAATCTTCTCTTGGGAAACATTTTTCAGATCTTGCTGAAAGAATAACAGATCCTGGATTGTAGTATGTATTTCTCTCAGGAAGACAGTCCCCTGGTTGTCTCTGGATTGTTTTTTGGTTTGTGACTCTTAGAAACTCTTCAGTGTTATCATTGACTACTGCCATATGCTGAAGTCTCCTGTCCTCCCAAATTAAATCATTTACCCCCTTGTAAAACAAAAGGCATTATCCTTCTCTCTGCCTAATTCAAAGAGGCTGGAGGGCATATCAGTAATTTAGATGTTCGGCATAACACTATAATCTATGAAGCCCAACGTGGATTGTCTAGATTGCTTTCATGCCCGACTCCACCTCAGCAACCCCTCAAATTCCTTCTTATGGTCACTGGGCTCCCGGCTCCTGTCTCATTGGTCTGTGTGGTTTCCTCCTCAGTATCCAAAATATTAATTCATATCAGAGCTGAAACTGATGCCCAAGAGGCTGCCACTTACTAGTTATTTCCATATTTTAAGCATTTCCAAAATATTATATTTAATCCTCACATCTTGTAAGACAGCGGTTGTCAGTCAGGGGTAATTTCCCCCCCAGGGTACATTGGGCAATGCCTGAAGACGTTTTCGGTTGTCAAAGATTGGTAATACTGGTCTGGTAGGGAGACGCTAAGGATGCTGCTGAACATCATACAGAGCATTGGAGAAAGAAGAACAAAGAATTACCCAGCCTAAAATGCCGATAGTGCTAAGGCCAGGAAACCCTACTATAAGGTATTCTTCCCCCTGTAAGAAAAAGGAAATAGCTGCTCAGAAAAGTGACACAGCTCACCTAGCATCACTCAGATTGTAAAAGGTCGAACATGAATTCAAATCTAGGTTTATCTAATTCCTCTCATCTAAGTTCAGTCTCTTTCTGCAGGACAATCTAGCTTCCAGGAGCTTCTGGAAACCAGGAATGTGCATGGAAGTATTCCAGCAGGAGGCTTTTTAACTGCTAAGCACCACAAGCCACATTATATCATGAGGATTTTTTTCTAAAGATCATCCATTACAAAAAGGGTTGCGCCCACTGCCGAAGTCTGCCACCATCTGCAGCGCAGGTGGATGTGTGATCCCTCTGGCTACATAGTTCCACTTGGGGATGTCATGGTATCACAGCTACGAAATGTGGCTATGTCAACAGAAGTCATAGTAGGTGGATCAAAAACGACTTGTGTAAAGCAATTTTATGTTATGAAAATGGCAAACACTTACAAAAACAAAGGTCCGTTACTACTGAGAAAGTGATACCAGAGAACATTAGCTGGAAGGGAAATAAGAGGTGCCAAGGCATAGCAAGAACCAGTAGCTGACAAGGGCACATAGTTCCCAGAGAGATTTCTACAGGTTTCTTACAGGAAATCCTGGTGATGAGTGATTTTTGTCCTTATCAAGGGCTTTCCAGTAAATTAAACTTCCTATATTTTATTTCTTAATGCTTTTTTGCCATTCTTAGGAAAAAAGACTGTGCATTGCAAAATCTAATTTTGGATGTGAAAATTAATAAGTTAGTATGTTTCTTTAAATTCAAATATGTTTTATAAAAATGTGTTATCTTTTTTCTTTTCCTCTAAACACAGATGTTTTCAATAAATACCAAATACTTCATATTTTCTTTTTTTTAAAAGATTTTATTTATTTATTTGACAGAGAGAGACACAGCAAGAGAGGGAACACAAGCAGGGGGAGTGGGAGAGGGAGAAGCAGGCTTCCCGCTGAGCAGGGAGCCCGACGCGGGCTTGATCCCAGGACCCTGGGACCATGACCTGAACCAAAGGCAGAAGCTTAATGACTGAGCCACCTAGGCGCCCCAATACTTCATATTTTCTTAAACTGATTTACCTAAAGTGTTTATACTAAACGACAAAGATTTTCTAAGATCCTTAAGCTTTTCATTTTTTTTCCATAACGTGCATTCTATCATCATTTAGTGTACCTGGTTATTTTTTTTTTTTTTCTGGTACTGTTCTCTATTAGAGTTAAGATATCTAAACTCTGGTAATTTGCTTGGCTTAGGAGGGTGAGAGTGAGAGTGGGAGGAGGACAAGACAAATCAGTCCGGAGATGAACCTGGGTTAGGGAACACAGCGCAAGAGATAAAGCTACTAAAATCAGAGACCACGGGTAAGGCAGGGGTGAAGTGAAGCAAGGTGAGGACTAGGAAACCGATCATATAGACACTGGACCAGAGATGGAGACTGTGAACCAACACCCTGAAAATGAGGTTATTTCTGTTACAGATAGAGTAGTATTTAGAAAGGGATTAGCTGTGGGTCAGTGGGGCCAGGACAGGACCCGCGGGGGGAGTCCTAAAATGCCTGAGCTGGAAGAACCTTTGTTCTAAATGTGAGAACAGGCTAGTACTGCAAATGAGTGGCAGAGGTAGAATTTGAACCCAGATCTCCTTTCTGGTCTAGTGTCTCCAACAAAGGAGGAAAGATGTTCTGAAAGGTTTAAATTTTGTAAGCCACCCTTCCAGAGACCTGTGCTTCTTCCTTACCTGCTCATAATGACTAGGGAATTCTCCAGTTTAGTCCTCAGCTCCGTATCTGTGCGCATGTGATTGATTTGGGATTTAGCTGAGGCTCTTTTGCTGAATTTTAGCTTGGTATCAATTCCTCAGAGTCTTTAGTTGTCCTTTTGGCTTCCATAGGTTGTGGTTGTGGTCTCCTATGGTCTTTTATTGAAATCTTCTGTTCCCGGGATACGGGCCACAGGCCTCCACAAGCCCACAGGTGCTCTGCTGCCACCTACAGGCAGAAAGCAGCACTAGTTCACCTGTGCCCTGTACTGATGAATAGATTGGTGTTTGTGAAAGCCTTCGATTTCCAACCAATTTTTCCTCACCTTAAAAGCGAATAAGTACATCACTTTTTTTAAATTTTTTATTGTTATGTTAATCACCATATATTACATCATTAGTTTTTAGTACATCACTTTTTATTGACATTCTCTGCAGTCATTAGGGATGGTCTTTTATCTTGTACCAAACCTTCAATTGTCACAGTGTCCTAGGGTTTCTGTCTTATCACCAGTTATTTTTATCACCATGAAATCAAAGAATTTCATATGCTGTAGGTCCAAAACAGCTTCCAATGTTCTGTACTTGTAACCATAATTAAAGCCCACTTGAAGGAAACAAACAAATATCCATTCCATTTCTGCCAATAGCACCCAGAATTTTGTGGAAAAATCATGTTCCCGCAGAACATGGCTACCAAAGATACTGTCTTTCCCACACCCTTGAAGCTCGCTGGTTGACAAAAAGACAAAGGGAGCAGACAATGCTACAAGATTTAACTAGGCCATCTTTATATTAAGCCAAAATATTACATTTTGGACAACTGAAGCAGGTGGCTAAAGTTCCAGGAACAACAGCAACAACAAAAATGCATGTATTCCTTCCATTCTTTCTCTCTTTCTATCTCTCTTTCTCTCTCTGTATGCATGTATACATGCAAAATGTACATGAATATATATGTTAAAAACAAAGCATGGATGGTTGGATGGTTAGGGGGATAAAATAATTTGTCAGTCTGGCACATAAACCCACCCATTTACTAATATGACAGAATCAAGAAATAGAGAAAAAAATATTCTAGAATTCTCAAATTATCTTTAAATAATGGAAAATATTTTAAAACATGCCATATATGAAAATTAAATATATAAAATAAATAAAAGCATATAGTGATTTTGCTTTTTAGAGCAGGGGGGAGGGGCAGAGCAAGAGGGGGAGGGGAGGGGGAGAGAGGCTCTGAATCTTAAGCAGGTTCAACCATCCAGTGTGGGGCCTGATGTCGGGCTTAATCTCACAACCCTGAGATCATCACTTGAGCTAAAATCAAGAGTCTAATGCTTAACCAACTGAGCCACCGAGGTGCCCCAAGCATAAAATAATCTTTAATCTTCATTCTATCAAGACCTCTGAGGAATTCTCTGGTGTTGTGAGACTATCTCAAAGCATAAATGGTAAATCACTGGTAGGGTGCAAAACTTAGGCTTTAAAGTGAGACTTACCTGGGGATGAGTGCAGGTTACTAGCTATATGACCTTGGAGAGATTGTCTCTCTTTTTGGGATTCATCTAGAAAAAACACACCTTAAAAGAGATTTCCTATGCCAAATTTCCCAGTGCCCATAGGTCTCTTTGAATGTTCAAAACACACATATGGGGAAATGGAAAACTGGATGGGTAGGACCACCTTCTTGGACTATTCCTCTGATTGAGGGAAGTTAGAGAATGTCCCATAGTTACTATGACTCTAGCAATTTGTCATCTGGACTTAGGATTTGGGCCCTGAGGACGGTTGCTGAGACCCTCCCATTCCAGGGCAGGGTCTTAACAAACCCAAGAATCTCATTCACTCTTAGTTGAATACCCCATTTGTTTTTTGTCTATGATAGTGGCATTCCTATCAGGCAGTACAGAATATGTCAATCTGAAGACAACAAGAATAAGAGCCAAAGCACTCAAAACATGCCAAGGCAGAGACTGCAGGAAGCACTTAGACTGTAGAGATTCTTCATTTTACAATAGTAAAATAGTACAAGTGCAATAGTAATAAAAATTATGCTAACAGTACCTTTTCAGTTAGGATGAGAAGAAATGTATTTTTTGGTATTCGGTAGTAACAGCTTTGTGTAGATGGCTTAAAACAAAACAAAACAAACAAACAAACCCTTGCTTTTGATTGAGAATGTATCTGTTCACTCCAAAAGCAAAATCAGCTCCAAAAGGAGGTGGAGGGGGGATATAACACCTTCGTTTTAATCTCTGGCTTCTTGGCCAGTTCCTCATTTGAATTGTTGGTGTACGAGGAAATCTTTATTGCTACACAGAGAACAATAAATCTTCCTTTGGAAAGAGCCCGAATTATTCTTTCTGGATGAGTCAGAAAAATACCCCTGACTACCTGGATTCTCGCAAGGCACAGCAGTTGTTTTTGGTGAAAACGCATAATGTGCATGATAATAGTCCTTCTTTTCCCACTTTTTTCCCTTTTTTCCCCTTACTTTTGGTAAGTTAAGTCTACAGTACTCAATAGGCTCATAGGAAAATCAGTACCAACTTCATGGAAGTCTTTACTTTAGGATATCGAGATTGGCTGTGTATGAAAATACAGAGCTTTTGGCCATCAATTAAAATAAATCAATTTGGCACAAATTCAATACCAAGATTATTATTAACAATATTGGTAATGAGTAATATATTAAGTATTATACTATATCATTTTATATAATATAAAAGGTTTTATATAAAGCCTTTGAGCACTTATCTCTTTGTCCTACAGAAAGACAATTTCCGTCATCACTGCCAACACTTAACTACTCCCACTCCAAAGCAAAACAGAAATTTTTTTCCATACACAAAATACTAGGAGACACAGAAAACTCAATTTCATTTAAGGAGTCCAAATATACTTTAAGACCTTGAGTATAACCTTAGTAGTGGTATACATAGCTGAAAACACATCGGTCTGACAATGTAAAATATGTCAAGAGTTACAGAGTGGATCATCCCTTTGATGTATGATGTCCTCTGGGTATAAAACTATCAAGAGTTACTTGATATAAAGCCCAATGGCTACCAGAAGTTATATATACATTCTCCTCATTTAAAAAAAAATGAAATAGCACAATATATATTAGAGCTGCGACACGGAGTACAGCTTAGGTTTGAAGCCTCCAGTAGAAGCCTCTCACAAGTTTGTGAGAACTGTCAGAGAATTCTATG
The DNA here is from genome assembly GCF_009762305.2 of Zalophus californianus. Taxonomy (NCBI): domain Eukaryota; kingdom Metazoa; phylum Chordata; class Mammalia; order Carnivora; family Otariidae; genus Zalophus; species Zalophus californianus. The sequence goes on from NC_045599.1 coordinate 78,754,880, forward strand.
ATGTTTTTGTGGAAGAAACTCAGTTCGTCTAAATACTTCATTTTACAAATGAATAAACCAAGAGCCCAAGGTAATAATCATAGTCAGTAGCAGGTCTGAACAAGAACTAAAATCTCCTGACAAGTACCCTGAAGTTTTCCCATGGTCCTGCACCAGTTACTTTCCCCATTGAGCTTGCTTCTTTATTGAGTGCCATGACATTGTGAGATTACAGTTAAGAAATTCAAACTACTAGAAAAAGGAACCATTGTAAACTGTTGGGGGGAGTGCAAACTGGTGCAGCCATTGTGGGGAACAGTATAGAGGTTCTTCACAAAGTAAAAAATAGAACTACCCTATGATCCTGTGATCACCCTAGAAGGTATTTACCCCAAGATACAAAAACACTAATTCAAAGGGATATATGCACCTCTGTGTTTATTGTGGCATTATTTACAATAGCCAAATTATGGAAGCAGCCCAAGTGTCCATCGATTGATGAATGGAAAAAGAAGACGTGGTTAACTTAAAAAAAATTAATAAATTCATATGGGTGTTTAAGTTAAAAAAAAAAGATGTGGTACATACATACAATGAAATACTACTCAGCCATTAAAAAGATTTAAATCTTGCCATTTGCAACAACATGGATGGAGCTAAAGAGTAGAGTGCTAAGACAAATACCATATGATTTCACACAGATACAGAATTTAAGAAGCAAAACAAATGAAGCAAGGGAAAAAGAGAGAGAGAGGGGAAGAGAGATAAACAGAGAAACAGATTCTTAACTCTAGAGAACAAACTGAGGGTCACCAGAGGGGAGTTGGGGCAGGGATGGGTGAAATAGGTGAAGGAGATTAAGAGCACACTTATCATGATGAGCACTGAGTAATGTACAGAGTTGTCAAATCACTGTATTGTACACCTGAAACTAATAGAACACTGTATGTTAATTATACTGGAATTAAAATAAAAAACTTAATAAAAAAGAAATTGAAGCTACTTTTCCTTAGTTTCTTGAATTAGTTAGGAGATTGCCATTAAGAGCCTTGCAAAAAAAGAGAAGAATAACAAATGTTTGTTTCTGAGCATTCAACAATGACATTGTGAAAGCATCAATTTCTTATAACCTTTCCCAGCTCCAGCCACTGATATTCTTCAACAGAGCACTTTGAGCAATAGTGTAGGAGAAAGTGGAGTGGGAAGGCATGAATAGATTTTAAAGAACCATTAGCATAGGCACTACACTGTCCATCCATTCAGTGCTGTTCCATTTTTCTTTTCCAGAGAGATGGTCTGGGGCCAGTACACTGAAAGCCAATGCTAAGGACATAGGTATAGCAGCCAATATAGCTTTATCACACTCATGTTTCTTTATCAGGCCAACTGTGGCCAAAACTAAGGCCATCCTACTGACTTGGTAATGCACTTTGTCTACACGCCAAGGCTTCTGGAATTCAGGAAGAGCTTAGTGATTGTGAGCAAGCACCTTAGATCCCCAAGCTGGGAATTATACCATCAAGAGAATGTTTTGGGCAGTGATTAAAGCTCAGGGCATTTGTTTATTACTCGTTCACTTAAGACATCATTGGGAGATGGAGAGTCCCAAGGGATTTTCAGGAACTTGGTGATATCTTCAAGTCTCCTTTGTTTCTTCTTCTTTGTTGTATTTGTTGGTAATGAAGTCTCTCTCCCCTTATCACAGAAAGAGGGCTACTAAGTTGCATGCATCATTGCTTTACAGAATTGCATCTAAGTTAGGAACTGAGGGCATTCTCCTCAAAGGTCTTCCTCTTAATAAGGAGGAAAATATTTCCCAGAAGTTTCTCAGTGGACATCCTTTTGCATTTTATTAACCTTTGCCTCATGATAGACCTATATTGGGCAACATACAGTGAAAATCATTAACATAAATTAACTTTGACCAATCAGGATTTACCCTTGGAAGTGGACCATACCTATCTGAAGAAATTGGTGTTTGGTTAGCAAAGAAGAAGGGGAGTGAATTGTTCCCCAAATTGGGTCACTTCTTCACCACTGCCCACACCAGTCAGTGTCTCTCAGGAAGACTGTAGCCTTAGTCTGGCTCAGCATGCAGCAAATGGAGGTCAGTGTAGATATCAGACTTTCACAGTTACAGAACAGGGCTCTCTGGATTTCTTTTGTTGGGGTTAATGTAGAGCAGGAAACCAGCCATAATCCCTGGCTTGCTAAAATGTCACACAGAGGCCGCTGGGGGCCAGGGAGGGTTTCCGAGAAGGGTGTGGACCCAGCCACTCTGCTGTTGGGATGTCACAGCAAATTACCTTCCCTGAAGCTCTCTTAGCCCAAGCAGTCTCCCTGTGAGCTAAGAGATGTATGCATTGTCCCTTAGGCTACTTTTAGTAGAACATGCAGATTAGCATATCTTTCCCATAAATCCTCTCAGTTTCAGTAAGACCCCTTGTTACACATCGTGTGCTTGAGAAACAGTGATAAGGATATCCTGAAGGACCAATAAAAGTGGGAGCCAAGAAGAGCAAAGGGTCTTACTCTCTGAGCGTTGACCCCCTTGCTTTCTCCTCTCTTTCAAGGCAAAGTTGGAGTCACCTTTCATCCATCGGTACAGGGATTGCTGGCCATCCCCGGCATTCTTTGGCCTAGGAGTGCCCTTCACGTGCAGTCACTCCAAAAGCCTCCTGGAACCACTGACCTCTGAACCCTATGCTTGGAGTCGCTGCGCTACCAGCACTCTAGGAGCTGCTGTTCACACAGTGTCCACCAGCAAGGCTGTGATCCTGCCTGCATTGTTTGTACGGACCTGGTTATCTCAGAAGAAACAGAAATCAACCAGCTCCTTATGCACAGGGGGAAAATGGGCCACACTTAGGATCTTATGCTTGTCTGAGGGCTAGTAGGTCACTGCTTGACAACTCCTCATGCCTTCTAGTAGGTATAACAATGTATTTTAGGTCCTACTTGTGAGACTTGGTAGACTCAGGGATCGTTAGCTCCAGGAAAAAAAAAAAAACGCAAACAACAAATGATGGTAAGGCACAGCTTGATGCACTGGACTAAGCTACTTAATGTCTTAAGCTATTCAAAAATGCAAAGATACAGCATTCACCAAAATTAAAGAAGCATCTACACCTCTTTATGAATTTTCCAATGTATCACCCATGAAAAGGAAAGCACGGGAAAGCCTGTTGCTGGACATTCTCCTGTAGCAAACTGAGACACCGTATCTGAGGATATCTAGTCTTTAGAGATGCTACCCCCTCCACTAGGATACCTCCTATCTTCTCCCACATGGATCACTCTCCTTTTGAGTCTCTGAAAGGATCTAGAATTCCATATTCCAAATGTATTTTAAAGGAACAGGGTCAAATCTCATTAAAGGTTTCAGAGCACCATGAATCTAACATTTATAAAGCTTGTCACATTGCCAGTGTAAATTTGTTTTATAAAAGGACTTAATTTGCTTTTAATTAATGCTTTTTAAAACAATATTTAATTTAATTGTATATCTAATGAATGTATCTTTTTCTGCCATTGGAAAGTTAACTGAATGAGGATTGATTCTTTTCACCATTGCTTTACCTAGCATCGGGCTTGAAACATAAAAAATAGTTGATGGATGTTAACTAAACTTACCATGGCGATCATTATGTAATATATACATATTCGAATCACTATGTACCCCTGAAACTAATATATGTCAATTATATCTCAATGTTAAAAATAGTACTCTTCTCCTAAAATAATAATTTTCTCCCTATTTTGGCATCTCTCTGTCCTGAGTGCAGCCCCTAGTCGAGACAGAAAGTAATACTCACTGATTCCTAGCTCACAAAGTATGATCCTTTTTAAAAATAGATCTCCACAATGCCCACCACGTCATACATTTCCAGAAAGGTAAGCATCCACTAATTGCCAGCCATTGACTTACATTCCACCAGCAATTTATCCTCGAGTTTCGTGCTAATGCTATGATGTTCCAGCCAGATGGACCACCACAAACCATTCAAAATGCTAGAAGTCTCTGCGCATGTTTTCAGTAGTACTGTGTTAGTAGATAGCTTCTCCTCCACCATCACCTTCCCAATTTTTGCAAACCTAGGGATATCACTAGTGTGGACTTAATTTTTTATATACTCTTATATACACTGAAATTAATATTTAAGCTCTTTTATAATTACTTATATGCTCTGTATCAGTGTAAAGTGCATTGACTGTCCCCTGGTTAGAACTGCTGCGGCCATCCATTTTCTATTTATGCTTTTCTACCTCTGGGGATTGTTAACCCCCATTATTTCCAATGGAAATCCTAGTTTTTAGGATGTTCCAATTTCCAAAACAATTATATAATGCATATACTCCCAGACATATAGTTCTGGATTATATAAAATGGAAAGCAAATTAAAAAGCCCATATTTCTATAATTCCTGCCATTAACACTGCCAGATCACTTTCCTTACCATCACAGAATTCACATTTATTAAATAATATTATAGTCCTCATCTCAGGACTTCGTAATTCACAGAAACTGTAGCTAAATACGTCTCACTAATAACAATAGCTTTACAAAAATCTCAAGGTGGAAATGTCCACTTATTTATTTAGCAAACATTTGTTGAGTATTTACTTCATCTGCAAGGGCAGAGCTAGAGCCAGGCAGCGCCACAAGCCAGAAAGGCAAGCTAAATCTGTTGGAAAAAAAATCAAAGGTTAGACTCCCAGATAGATAAAAATCTCAAGGCTTAATTCAGTGGCCATGAGGTAAAATAAGGGCTCCAGAGCAAATGTGTATGGATACAGTTCTGTCCCATTAACCATTCCTGGTTTTATGATGTACTTTAATAAACAACAAAAGAATTGTGCCAAATTAAAAGCTCTGAGGATAACGTCTTGCAATATTGGAAGTGTACAACTTGGAAATACTGGAAATATTAACTATATCAGTAAAAACATCATCAATATAGTATTCCAGGTAACTGATATAAAATAAAAATCAAAATTTTAAATTCACTATGAAAAGTAAAATTTTGTTTGTGGCATTTTCTAGTCTTTTTAAACTCTCATTTAAGGAAGAAGAGCCAAATTTTCTTTAAAGTTTATTCAGTGAAGTTGGAAGTTTATTGTTATGCTGATCTTTTGCACTCAAATAATTTTCAGTATTTGTCTAAACAAACACATTGTCTTCACATGGATCCAACTGATTTGACAGCATAATCCTTCTCACCATAACAATCAAGCTGGAGCTTGATTTCACCACTTAAGTGAAAATTGGTTTTCTAATGGAAAAATGCATCATAATTGTGTCAATAAAATTTTTGAGCAAAGCCACTTAACAAGGCAAGATTCAACATCAGCTCTCCGTGTGGCAGAATACCTCTGCAAATTGCTTCCTAGGAAACCAACTGTTCCATCATTTTCTTATACCACGACTTTTCTTATTACTCAATTTTTACAAACTGGCTATTTAATTCAACAACTAACAAAAATCGGTGCTTAATAATATGAATGATAATGCCACTCATTTATTTTTAATCTTCCTTTTGAGAGACTTTCTCTTTCTAATATGGAAAAAACAATTACCTCTAGCTAAACCACAGATGTGGTAACTCAATGCCAAGGTCATTGGTATTTCCAAAGAGTACTCAGGAAAATATTTTTCTGTTCTTTTTCTTTTAAATGTTAACTCATTTGTTAGTCTCTATATTGCAGTTCTTTGACAGCTTGAACAATGAATAAAAATCACTCCACAAATACATTGTCTTATATATTCTCCTAATCTCAAACCATATTAGAGATGCATATGTCCTTCTGACATAATTGCCAACAGAAATACTGAAGATAAAAATATTTCATTAATCAACTAAGAATTTAAGTATTATGAAGCAATTATGTAATAAGTTAAATTTTTTTCAGAAACAATAAAGCTCTGCAAAAGAAATAGAATGTGAGCCATAGCTGAGGGCCATATAATGTAATTTTAAATTCTTTAGTAGCTACTTTTAAACCGTGAAAAGAAACAGTTGAAATGAATTTTAATAAGATGTATTTACCCAGTATATCCAAATTATTATCATTTCAGTGTGTAATCAATATAAAATGTAATAAGGTCTTTTACATTTTTTTTTCAAATTAAGCTTTCAGAATCTAGTGTGTACTTTACATTCATAACTCACCTCAGTTTGAACTAGCCACAATCCAACTGTTTGATGGCTTCATGTGTCTGGTGGCTATCGTATTGGACACTGGTTCTCAAGGGTATATGGCAAAGAAGATCTATCTTAACAAAGACTCATTGACCTAGAACTACTTATGAAAGTTCAGAAATTGCTAATAAAAGCTCAACAAATTCTAAAAGCCTAAGCAATTAAGGGAAAATACTTTTTTTTTCCTTTTAGGGAACCTCCACGAGCCACGAAAGATGCCTCAATAATGAATGGATTGAAACACTGAAATTGCACCTTCCATGCTTGTTGATTAACCCTAATTATACAGGTAGATACTAAAAGGAATTCTCCTAAATTACTTAATATTTGAGATAACTATTATCTCTCAGCCACTTTCCTTTTACTTCACCTGTCTGACTTATACTAAGCATTTGAGATTCCCTTTCATGTTGTTTCCCTTGAACCCAAACTAAAGAATGATTCAGATTAAGATCTGTACTCACAGACAGTACAGTTTATGCTTTTTAAAATTTTTAAATTAAAAAATTAAGATAATGGCCGTCTAACATTGAAAAACCTGATAAGCAATTCTATATTTTACTGAGAAAAATGTCTGTCCAATTTACCTGCCCTTTCTCTCCAACTTAAAGGATAAAATGACTTCCCAGCAGAGATGAAACAATCATTTCATAGCTTTGTGCATATATTGCTCAGTCTTCAAATTATGTCTCAAGGTAGTTATACTAATCATATCATAAGGAGCAGGAATTAATCATTTATCTTATGGAGTGAGAGGGAGGGTGGAGATTTACACATGATAAGGAAAACATTTTTTCATTGTGAAAGGGATGTATTAAAATGCATAAAACAGCCATTTTAAATTTTGATCCTTTCAGCATCTCAGCATAAGCCAAAATGTATGATTATTTCCAAGTAATTTATTTGTGGTTGCTCTTGAAGTAGTCTGAATATTAGAAAAGTTCAGGTAAGTAATTACAATTAAACATTAAATTTCCAAGTTAAACTGTTTTAGGCTAAATATCTACTTCCCTTTTTCTATTAAGCCATAAAGTAGGGGTCAGCATTCTACTTTAAGGAATAGGCTATTTGGGGTTTCCAAGAATGACACATTCTAGCAAAATGTCTTCAGGAGTGAGGAATCAAGAACACTGGTGGCTAAAAAAAGTGAAGCCTTAGAATAAACTAAGTTATCCATTTACTATTTATTTAAAGTTAAGGGTCAAATGAATGCCATGTTTAAGGCAATATTGGCCACATAGAGTTGGATTCTGCAAAACTATTGATGTATCTTAGTAAACTGGACCATAAAGAAACCAACATCACCTCAGCCCTGTGATTACACCTGAGTTAACAAGGCACTCCGGGGCTTTTTATGAGCTGCCATGGAAAAATGCAGTGAAATTGCTAATAATGGCCAAAATGAAAACTTCCCGAGACTAGTGTCACATTAACCCAGAGCAAGTGCAGCAACATAGCAACAAAACCATGAAGGGAAAAGAACAATGAATGTTTTTGACAACCCTTGCCTGGGTATTTGGGATTACCCAGACAATAGCAGGGAAGACAATTGCCAGTTGAGTGATTTATATGAGGTCTGAGCAGGGACTATGACTAAAAGAACATTCAATAATCCTTCTAAACTTCTAAGTGCATAAACTGTATGATAATCTAACAAAAAGCACAAGAAAAGCTGAGAAAGGATAAAATGGAAGACGGCGTTAAATTAAAATTTACCTAGAGAAAGGAACTTAGGGCCATAATCAATTCTGCTAACAAACCTTAACTTGTCCCCTAGAGTCACTTTGCATTGGGATTATTTCTGCTATTGTGATATATGAGAGCCTTAGGAAGAAAGTATCAGACTTTCTGGAAACTTTGTGCCACTAAGTAGAACCTAAGAGTCTGGGGATGTGGGTAAGAAAAAGATTAATAGTATGAGCTGGGAGAAGGCGGGATGGAGAGACTGGTTATGGATGTAATCCTCTGTGGAAATGTCAACCGGTGTGCTTAAAATCTTAACATGCATACAGATCACCTGGGGATCTTTTTAGAATGCAGATTCTAATTTAGTAGGTCTAGGGTAAGCCTAGTGATTCTGCATTTATTCGTACTCCCAGGTGATGTTGATGCTGCCCCTTTGCACACCATGCTATAAGAAACAAGGCTGTGATGGACTGTGAAGGCTGGATTCCTTGCCTACCCATCATGCATGCCCCCTTTCTTGGCTCTCTTTCTTTTGAGGAACCTTCTCTTGGTGTTTGGGTATGTTTGTAACCTGCTCACCCTGCACCCCTTGCCCCTGCGGAAGTGGAAATATAGCCCAGATCCATCAATCAGATTCCTCATTCTCTAGATTCAGTGATTGCTTTAGAGGCAGCACCAAGCGGGGCAAATCCGAATCCTGGAGGAACCTATGCTGAAACTATGGGAAGAGAGGCAGTCGCTTTCACTAAGTGTTCTAACTTGAAAGACAGTTCTATCTGGTGGTGGCTGTTTATATTCGGATGCACAAAAAAACCTACTGAGAATGTAGCCAATGTGGATAAAAGTAGGATTACGAGATGGAGAAAGAGATACCTAATCAGTTTTAATGTCTAGATCCCAATGGGTCTCCAGCTCGTTTACTCCTTGAAGTTTGTAGTCAGCCAGCAGATACATCCCCTTTTCCTGCTTATGTTAATTTGAGCCCGTTTCCTTGAGGAAGAAAGAACTGGTCTTCTTCCCCTCATGCATCTAATATTCTTCCACTCAATTAAAGCTTCAGCTTTGATTTCTTGCCTCCCATAGCCCTCCAATTTCCAATATTAAAGAGTTAAATGGGTAGCTGCCCTCCTTTCCCAGGTGTTGGGAACAATCCGAAACTCTATTTTGACCTTCCGCAGAATTCAGAGGACTTCTTAGTGATTCTTGTAGAGTCACAGATCCAACCTCCCCACCCCCCCCACCCACATTACTCACTAGTTTTTAAAAATGTACTTTCATTTCACTTATTTAATGCAGAAGAGAAGGGACAGTGATGTGATAATACGAGCGGAACTCCTAGAGGTGTGTGTTAAATTAGCCACCTCTCCTCAGGCAGATGCTTTACTACAAGCAGGTGAGCCTCCTTCACTTTAAGGTTGGGCTGATGGCTGCCTCTGTGCTGGGCTCCAGGACGGTGAGTACAAGCGCCCGGGCTTTTTTTCAGGTGGCTGTGGTCTTTTGGGTTTCAGGCCGCAAGCCCCTTTGGTTCTCAAAGTTACATGTTTTGGGGACTTACCTCTTCTCCTCAGGGGGAAGTGCCTGGTTTCGAGATTTCTCCTGGTTGTGGGTCACTGTGCCAGGGTGGGGTGTATGCTGAGATTGTGTTCTAGCCTCTTCTACTGTCTTCAATGTGGTTTTCTTCCTGTTTGCCTAATGTGTAGTCTCATTCAGCCATCCTTAAGGGTTTTTTAAGAGGAAATTCTTTCAGGGGTTTCTGGGTGGCTCAGTGGGTTAAGCTTCTGAGCCCTGATCTCGGGGTCTTTAATCTCAGGGTTATGAGTTCAAGCCCCATTAAAGAAAAAAAAATTCTTTCATATGTGCCCATGGGAGGAGGTGGGTTCAGGATCTTCCTACTTTGCCACCTTGAACCCAGGTCTCCCACAGCTGACTAGGCATCCATCTTTTGGGTGGTGACATCTTTCCATATTTACACTCTTTTTTTTTTTTTAAGATTTTATTTATTTATTTGAGAGGGAGAGAATGAGAGAGAGCACAAGAGGGAAGAGGGTCAGAGGGAGAAGCAGACTCCCTGCCGAGCAGGGAGCCCGATGTGGGACTCGATCCCGGGACTCCAGGATCATGACCTGAGCCGAAGGCAGTCGCTTAACCAACTGAGCCACCCAGGCGCCCCTCCATATTTACACTTTTATCTTTTTAGTGTATTTAACTTGGTATTGGCGTGTAGGTCTTACAGCTTTACAGCTGGTAACACTTTAGCAATTAATTCTAATATATTAAATAACAAAACAGACTTCAAACTTTTTCTGTGTTTATCCATTTTCTGCTTCTTGATATACTTTCATTTCACTTATTTAATGCAGAAGAGAGGAAACAGCAATGTACAAGCAGAATTTTTCCAAACAAAATCCCAGATGTCATGTGGAGATGGCATTATCTACATTTAGCATTTATATTGCTTTTCATATTCATAAAATGTTTGTTTTGTCAGATGAGGTACGAGTTCAACAAGGTGTCTTTCTAAAAGCAAAGTAGTTTCAAAGCCAAGTAGTCCCTAAGATGCTAATCTGATAATTCAATTACACATACTTCTGAGTCTGGAAGTATGATTTTTTTCCAAAAGCAGATCAATGGTTTTTGTTTGTTTTGTTTTTAATAAGCACTAGTTTCTATCCTAGGTATCATTTCACTGTAAGATAATTATTAATATTGTAATGTTAGTCTTGAATTTAAATTTCTCACATTTAGAAACTACTGATTCACCCTTAATCTACCATAGGGAAAAGATATTGGAAAACTCTAGTTTCATGGTTTTTAATTCTCATTATGGGAAGATGCTTTTTCACAGTGGTTCTCAGGGTTAACATATGGCTTTTAAAATGTTTCCATGAAGAGAGACAATTTAGAGAAGCCTGGTCAACACAACAGGCAATGGAATCTTTCAAATGAGGCCAGAACATCATCTAGATTTCCGGCACTTCTCTTCTGGCTTCTCAATGCCTCTGTTTTGTTAAGTGTTACTCATTTTTCAGGTCTTGTTTCTCTTAAACTTCTACTCTATTACATCCCACCCCCTAGCCAATACCCAGTACCTTCATGCCATTTCTTCACTTTCTGGAACTCTCCATGGAGGTGTTACATTATAACTATTTTGTTCTCTGTTCCAAATTCAAGTCTGCTTTATTTTAGGAGAAAAAAATGAGTCCTCCATAGTTTTTGATCTCTAGAGCCTCAGTGAGGTCACTGCCATAAATATTTCTCCAGTGCTCTGTTTCTGATGCCCCAAATTTTACCAGTAGCACGATTTTCTCTCTGCTCATAATCCACTAACCTAATGAATAATTCTTGCTAACATGTTATGGACTATTAATGATTTCATATATTAGCTTTGACATGAAAAACATTACATTTTAATACAACTTTCGTAAACCAAGAGAAGCTTTACATTTATCACTCCGAGGTACTTTTAGGTACTTTAATAGATTTGCTGCAAAATTCAAATCCCTAAACAGAGGAACCTGTAATTCTTTGTAGGTAGTCTTGTTTTTGTTGTCGTTTGATTGGATTTTTCCTCCCATGGGTGTTAAACACCTAGCACAGTACCTGATACCCAGCAGTACTTAGTAAGTTACAGAGGAATATAAGCTAGACTCTGTGTTTGGACTGGGTTCCTTTCATGATGTCAAGTGGCTCATGTCTGGGTCCAGAGCTTCCCGAACAGGACAGTTTCTGGCAGGTCATTAACTTGCCAATTGCATCAATCAGTTTTCATTTCTTCTTTATGAAACAATCTATTGGGTAGACATTGACCCTTAAATCTCCTTGTCACAGCTGCTGAATCCTTCAGTCTCCTCACTGAAGTTAAAGCTGATAAATCATCAATGTCTTTGATATCAAATTTAAATTGGCTGCTTCTAAATGTGTCCTCAAGGGAATACTGAACATAAAATGAGGTGAAAAAGAAAGAATACTCCTCCAATTTGCCCCTGCAGATCATTGTCAAAATGTTGTTTTAGTTAAGCATGGAAAGTAAAAGCTAAGAACTGATCATGATTTAGTCAAGTTTATGTAAAAGCTAGGCCTGACCCAGATTCAAGTCATCTCAGGAAAAAAATCAGGTTTTACTAACAAAATATATAATTGGATATAGGAAACTGTCAAAAACTGCAGCAATTCTCTGTTTTAAGTCCTGGATTGTGTCTCTGGCTCTTACGGTTGGTTCTTCCTCTCTCAGCCAGATGCCTCTGCCTATTAATAGGTCTTGTTCCCTCACTTTATATGCTTGCCCATGACCCCTTTCAACACTATTTGTAAATCAAGTAATCTCTCAACTAGACCAGCTTCTGGACCCAAAACTAGATGCCTCAGTCACTGAATATTGCCCAATTCCAAATACTCAAGGGAATAATCTTAATGGCCCCATTCATCTTTGTGCAAATGATGATATATACAGGTCATAAATTACTAGCCAATGATATTTTGACATCTCCACACAGCTCTAGCTTAATCTCTGATGATGAATAATGAACGGATAGTGAATATGACAATTTAGGTCACAGGACTTGTGGTCAGAAATTTACCCCAAAGTCAGTGTAGCTCAGTATATGTGTAAGCCGTGAGCAGTAATGCAATAATTATATATTTAATGGTAAGACTCTTGGGTATTTTTCCACATGACATGGGGAAAATAACTTTAAATTTCAAGAGTACAGATCTTCAAAGTCTTAGCACTTGAGGCTTGTTGGCTTCACAAAACTGAAGAGTTCTTTTTGGCTATCCTGCCACTTCTAAGGGAATGACCTCATTGTTACCATAGGTGTCTCTTTTTGAATAAATGTTGTTAAGGCCTGGTTCTCCTCTTAAAATTTTCTCTGGCAGAAAATCAGATGCAGGTGATAAGGAAGAAGGAGATGGCAACCAGCCTCGGTTTCAGTATGAAATTTAAAGTCTGCATGCAATAGAAGGTGTTCATATGTGATGGGTGAAAATGATAGCATCTGCCACATGGTGGCAGGCATTTAAGAACCCAGTGGAATATCTTTCTATATTTAAAGGTTTTTTTTTTAGAGAGAGAAAGTGTGAGTGGGTGGGGTGGGGGGATGGGAATGGGGCAGAGAGGGAGAGAGAGAGAGAGAACCTTAAACAGACTCCACTCTCAGAGCAGAGCCTGATGTGGGGCTCGATCTCATGACGCTGAGATCACAACTTGAGCCAAAAATCAGGAGTCAGAGCTTAACCAACTGAGCCACCCAGGCGTGCCATCTTTCTATATTTAAGATTTGATCACAATAAGGCAGAAATTCTGTGGTGTAATCCAATGCAGGAAAAAGGGTCATTTGCCCTAAGCTTCATATTTCTAAGGAAGTTAAAATTTAGATTATTAATGACATAGCTAAAAGATTCTATATTTGCAGTCATCATAAATTTGTATGAAAAGTGTAAATTTGTTTACATTTAAAGAACAACCAATTTTTGTAATTCTGTTTGAATGTCTTCATTATTAACATATTGGAAATCTAATAAGTTCATAACATTTAAGACTTCTCTGTCTTGTCAGTTCCGGCTGCTGTAAGAAATTTCTATAGACTCGAGGGACTTAAAAACACACATTTATTTCTCAAAGTCCCTATAGCTGGGGAAGTCCAAGATCAAGGTTCTAGCAATGCCAATATCTGGTACAAGCCCATTTCCTGCTTTAAAGACAGCAGACTTCAAAGTGTATGCTTAGGTCATGGAAAAAGAGCTAGCTCTCTCACCTCTTCCTATAAGGGCGTTGATCCCTTCATGGGGACTCCACTTTCATGACGTAATTACCTCCTAAAGACCCTAATCCCAAATATCATCACATTGGAATTAGGGTTTTAACACAGAAATTGGGGGTTGGGACATAAACATTCAGTGCATTGCACTCTCAAATTCTGAAAATCTCTAAAATACCCTTCTCATCCAATCAAATTCTTGGTATTATCAGGACTCACATGTTCCTTCTCTTATTCCTTGGCTCTCTAAGTATTAAACTGTCTCCAGCTCTATAAAGGATTATCAAAGGAAATGTCTACTTTCTGGTTGAGGTTAGAAGAGAACTTCTCTTCTGAGAGAGCACCAGAGGTTATAGCCATAGCAGCACTAATCAGAGGGAGGATCTGAATTGAGCTGATCTGTAACCACTGGATGCAGCTGCCCCGGTATTTGAAGATATTTCCCCATAGTTCTAACTCTTAGAACCCTAAAATCTCCATTACTCGGAGATTTTTGTCATCTTCTCAAAACTCTGTTCAATGCCTTCTCAACATAATGACACATTTCTGGGATTTGAAAGCTTGTCCTCAAAAGCTTTTATCAAATCACTTACAAAGAAAAAGCAAATATTTACTATTTAGAATGTAATTTAGTAAATCAAAAATTATATTTGGCTTTTGACTTTTTTATGATTAATTAATAGGATATAAACATTGACTTCACTTTTGTCTGCTGAGCTATCCATTTCCATGGAGAAAAAAAAAAACTCAAAAAAAACACATGATTTTACCCCTGCTAAGAATGCCAGTTTCATGTAGAAGGTAGAACATTGCATCAGCATCCCTTGTTATTAATGCATATCATATCTATGAATTCCACAACTCTTTTGGAGAAGAGACACATGGTACTATGGAAAACTGTTCAATCATCCTGTGTTGCTATCGGCTAAAATTTGACTTTGTCAAGTGATTGTAACTGCTTATGGATTTAATGATTACAGTTTTTTCTTATTAACATAAACTTAAGGAACACTAAAGTAAAAGGTATAGGAAAGAAAATGTTAGTCACATGGGGACTTTGTTGAAAACTGCTTCTGGCCCTTCCAAGTCATGTTTGACACATTTTCCTTGTGCATTTATTGCTTTATAATTTATCAATGCCGAATTCTTATGTTGTTTAGTTTGATTTAATCTCCCTGTAGGAATAAAAACAATGATTATTATATTTTTAATATTAAGTTTATATATAAAATTAAAATTCATATTAAATAGGTGCACTCTCCCTTAAAAATAAGAATAATAACTACAGATATGTTAATTACATGCATTTCATTGAAATCCACTAACAATGTCAAGATGAATCTCTATATGAATGAAGATATTATTAAGCATTTAATATTCAAGATTTTGCTATATTCTGGCCTCTTCAGCTTTAATAGCCCTTTCCTGTCCTGATAGGATTGTATCCAATTGTACAGACACAGAATATGCTTCAGCTCATTAAAAGGAAGAAGCACTTACTCTAGCAAATTTTAATGTGTTTTATGCTCCTTTTGCAAGTGCAGCTAATTTTGTTCTTTATATGAGAGTTTTTTATTATTATAATTATTAAACTCCCTAGTTATACAAAATGGCATACTGTCCTTTTTCCTCTTTCTTTAAAAGTAATGAAAATACTGAGCAGTGGATTTTCAGTAGCTGTGTGTTCTATATAAGAGTGGGGTATTATTTTTATAACATCTTTAAGAAAATTATGAAATGTAAAGTAGAATCCCCACTTCTAATATTAAAATGTCAGCTTCATAAAAGTAACCCTTCTGTGAACAGTATGTCATGCAGTAGTTATATGAGTTACCTGTTTATTTTTCCTTAATATTTGAGTCTGAATACTGACTGTTACCTTGAAATAAAGGCCTAAAAAGGAGTTGACTTCTTCCGAGTATTACTTTGATATTTATAATTTTAAATTATTTTCAAGTTTCAGTTGAAATTATTACTTACAGCTGGGAAAATAGAAGTAGTATTTAAGTTTGCCCACAAGTAGGATTTCAGTAACTAGAAATAAGGAAGAGAGTGGAACAGCTTAGGAAAAAGAACTCTTGGTAATAAGAATTCCTGTGCACTGCTTAGGCACTCTGTCCAGGCACTGTACTGTTTGCTTTTTCTAAGACACTGTGTTAAACTTCATTTTGAGATAACCTTATTTGCATATTACATACACAGTACCCAGTGCAAGATAGGTTTAAACAACTACCCAGGGTAAATTATCAACTATTTGAATTAAAGGTGATAGAAAGTTACATTTAGTCTAGGTCTTCCTAACATCAGAGTTGATGCAATTTGACATATACGTATCTTTTCCCAATGGGGTATAGCAATCGCCACTTGTAACGTGATCTGTGGTGATACAAAGATAATTTTTTAAAAAAAATTAATAGATAATTTTTACTTTCTGCTTAAAGAAGTGGTTATTGATCTCCCAATACTGTGATAAAGATCACCTCTAAAATAAATCTTTTAAAGTAGAAAATGAAAATATGACATATAAATCCTTATTTACGAATAGTGCATCGCACATATGGAATTTTCTTCACACTATAATTTTCATAGCTTTGCTCAAGACAAAGGGAAAGGATATGTTTATTCCCATGAAAATAAAATAAGGTAATAACAGAAAAGAAAAGTAATGAAACCTATAGCAATCTTCAACATAATGCAAATGACTGTCATCAGAATATTGTTGGGCTATTTGGAGGCTGTGTAAGAAACTCAGCACTTTATATTTTCCTGATATGTGCTATGAATATTTAGGCTAAACTTTTTGATTCCTGCCTGCAGTAGTTACTGTTCCTGAAGGCTCATAATAAAATCAGGACAGGTTACTTAAAGACAGCTTGAGCACAGCTCTGTACAATGGTGTACATTTGGCAGGCTCATACTCTTCCTGCATCTAATAGAGGAGTACAAGATACCCCACTGTGGCAATGACTTGTGTCTGTAGCAGCAGACTCCTTCACCCATGCTTCTACACTCGTAATTCAGCAAACAAAAGGGAGTCAACGGTGTCTTTGTTCAAGTGCAACAGTAAACTCTGGAGGGCGTATCAGTCTCTTCTAGGAACTTTCCATGTTGCAATCTAATAAACTTGGCAATCATTTCACGTGTTCTTCCAAAGTCCTTCCCCCGCCCCCCCCCCATTTTGGTAAACATGCTAATTTCAGTTAAAGTTCTAACCTGTATACTCTGATACCTGGATCACCTATGGGTCTTTTTCAGTTGTCTGTTTTTCCTCTTGGAAATACCATCTGAAATCTGTAAAAAACCTTAATACAAAATGGCATTTGTTCTAATTAATAGGCATTCCAAGAATCAGCATAATAAAATCTTAAACCAAGGGAAAAAATAAACTTTGTACATGTATGAATGAACTGGTATATAGATACACATATACATATATAGATATATAGAGGGAGAAAACAAAGATTTTCAAGAAAAAATGTTCTTTTTTAAAAGGTAAAAGCTTGAAAAGTGAAATATAGTTATAATAGCAATTTAGAATAGCAAAATAATGAATGACATTTATTTCTATTATTACAAATGGTCTTTATAATCTAGTTAAATTATTCTAAAGATTTTTTGCCATAAAACAGGAAAATTAGATTTGTTCTCTAATTTCTGAAGCATGCGAGTATTTTGTTTTGTTTGTTTTTGCTTAATGTTTGCCCTAATTGAAGTACCTGCCTTTCCAATAATATTATGGACATGATGAGCTCAGTCTCTATACCAAATGAGAAGTCAGGATTTAAGCCTCATCAGCAAGAAAATGAACGTTGGTTTATAATACGGAAATATTTCTTATTCTTGCACCTTGTATTAACCAGGATTTATTATTGTTTGCGGCTTCACCTGTGCTAAAAATTAGCATTCATAATACAAATTGTTATCAGTCTCTGAAGTTGTAACTTAGTTCAACCTTACATAGCATTTATTTACCAATAAAGCACAGAGGTGCGATATTTTCACAGTAATCAAGCACTGGGCCAGGGTTAATTCTACAAGAACATTCAGCATATTTACACCAAGAGAAGTTAAATTACATTATTGTTCCACCACTTTGACCAACCTGTTTTTATTTTAAAAGTTTGATCATCTTCACGTTGGTCTTAGAACCACCCTTTATTTAAGGTCCAATACATTTCTTCACTTTCATTATCTCTCTTTTTTTTAAAGCTACTACAAAGTCAACAATTCAAGATGGAACACACGTAGGTTTTACCAAACTGAATAGGCAATGCAGAGATTAACATAATATTGAAGTTCTCCTATCCTGTGATCTAAATATAAACCCTTTGGGTAAATTGTTAATAAGGAGAACTAGGGGAGAAAAGGAATCTGAGGAATGAAGGTAAATGCAAATATTTTTAAAAAGTCCTACTCAGAAACACATTATTCAGATACTCATTCCATAGATTGCAAAGTTCTTAAAAGCAGAGATGCCAAGATTTTTTTCATTATTATTTAACCAGCACCTAGCATAGTATCTCAGATATATTAGAAAGCTAAAAATAATGTATTCAGTAGCTTTTGGTGTTTATAAAACTAAACGTACAACCTTGTGGGATACCGCATCCTGAAAACATTGCAATAATCTGCCAGTGAGTCTGATTTTGTTTTGTTTTCTTCTCAAAGCTTCCAATTCCATTATTTTTATGTATAATCCCTTCTCTTACTATAAACTCTAAAATGCCAGCATTGTTACTTGGAGTAGTTATTACGTATTCATTCAAACTACAGGTATTTATGAAGTTTCTGTTAAGACCTAGGTACTGTGTTACATGCTGGCTATAAGATGGTGAACAAATCAAACACACACTCTTCTAGAGCTCACAGTTTATTAGTCAAATTCAATATAATAGAATAATGCCATAATGGGAAAAATAGCAGGTGAACCCTAAATAGAAAAGTACCTTAACAGGTTATAGTGGGTCAGGAAAAGCATCAAGAAGAAAACAGTATCTAATGTGAGAAATGAAGCAGTAGAAGCTGGTCAAAGTGAAATTTGCTAAATGAATATTCCAAGAAGAAGGTGCTGGATTGAAGAGAAATATCTCAGCTGAGTGAAAACTCTGGTTTCAATGAGAAAATGGTAAGAAATTCTCTTTCTGAGGCAAACAGAAGGGAGAGACCAGGGAGTACATTGCATGGGGTAAGGGAGGAAAAGTTTAAAAAAATGACTAAATTATTAAGGGCCATGTAAGTTTCCACGTCTCAGTTTTTTATGTCACTTTCTTTGATGTTACAAATCAATTTCATCTACTTTGAGTTGCTGCATGTTTTTGTCTTACTGAATTTGGAATTGCTTTCTCTTATTTATCCTTAGATGACTTGAAATCAGATAAATCTGAAGTTACTTCTATGTCTACTGAAATTTAAAATATTCTTTAGATTCTTGTTTACTATTTTAGAATCTTCTTTGATTAGGATATGAAACTATATAGATGGTGGCCAGAGAAATCTCAGAAAGAAATAACCTGAATTTTCAAGGTATTGTTGGAAATAAGTCCTACATATTCTGGGGAATCTGAATCTAATTGAGGTATTTTATATACTTCAATGATTGTAATTTGAATTTGAGAACTAAATGGTAGGATAAATTATTTATTAGGTAAATGAAGTACTGCTGGTCTCAGAATCCCAGAGAGATCACCTAGAACAAGTAATAGATCAAATCAATTTCCTCCTTCAGTAGAGTCTCTGTATGCTTAATACTTACATACTATAACAAAGAGGATGCCCTCAGCTATAGGCAGGAAAAAGCTTAAATCAAATACATTTAGTTAAAATTTTTATAGTGTATATTGAGGAAACCTGAAGTAGCAAAACATTATAAATGGTATTACCTAGAACCTTGGCTATTCTCTTTTTTCTCTCTGTCATCTTCAGTGCATTGGTCTTGTCCTCTTTCCAAATACCCTGTTATCACAAGATGGGAGAAGCAGTTCCATTTGTCACAGAAAAATATAACAACGTCCACTGGGGGCGGGGAATGCTGTCTATTCCAATTAAATCATTAAAAATCAAAGAAACCTTGCCAAGAAACCTCAGAGCTGACATTCCTTCACATCCTATTGAACTGTATCACCGCCTAAATTAATCATCTATGAGAGGTCTGGGATTTCTATGATTTGTTTTCATTAAAGTATATTTACCTCTACATTTTGGACAGGGTTACTGTCCTTTTGGGCTAGATAATTGAACAAAACAAAATTCTGATTTCGTTATTAAGGAAGAAGTGAAGAAATATCTGGCAGGTAGATGTAGAAATCAAGTACTGTCTTTTATAATCACTTCCACATGACTGGTAAAATAAGCCCCAAATGCAGCTCCTATTATATTACTATTTAAATCATGGGTTCTTTTCTTTTTACATTTTATTAATGTTTTGACATAATATAGAGGTATCTCCAATAGATAATTATGTATGTATTGAATTATCAACATTACTAGTTTGATCCTTGGACTTAGTTACCATTAATACAAATGCACAGTTTTCAAATAACTGTAATGGAATAGATAATGTGCTATGAGAGGATTTGTTTACAAGAACCCATTTGGGAATTACTTAATAAGGGAAGAAAATATTTAACTTAAAGCTGATTGTGAGGATAAAGGATAATCCATAAAGTGCCAAGTTCAAAACCTGGCACTTGGTGCATACTCAGTAAATGGCAGGCAAATGGATTTACCATAAATGGCATAAAGGTGGGCACCTGATTTTGTTTATTCCAGAGGCATTTTAATGCTCACCTACTTAATGATATATGGTAAATATAGTTCACATCTCTTTAAATTTTTTTGAAGATCTAAAACAAACTTTTTCTTTCATTAATGTTTTATAGTTTTCACTGTGCAAATGTTTCACCTCCTTGGATAAGTTTATTTCTAAGTATTTTTTTAATGTTCTTATAAATGGGATTGTTTTCTTACTTTGCTTTTTGTATAGTTCATTGTTAGTGTATGGAAATGCAAGTGATTCTTGTATGTTTTTTATGCCACTTTCTTTGATGTTACAAATCAATTTCTATTACTTTACCAAATAGTTTATTAGTTCTACCATCTTTTGTTAAATTTTTAGATTTTTCTACATATATGATCATGTAATTGCAAACAGAGATAACTTCACTTCTTTATTTCTGACTTGGATGCCTTTCGTTTCTTTCTCTTGACTAATTGCTCTGGCCAGGACTTCCAGTACTATGTTGAAAAAGTGGTAAAAAAATGGGATCCTTGTCTTGTTTCTGATCTTAGGAAAAGCTTTCATTTTTCACTACTAAGTATGATGTTAGCTGTCATTTTTTCATATATGGCCTTTATTGTGTTGAGGCAAATCCCTTCTATAGCAGATGCTTCTCAAATTGAACTGGGAGACACACGTTAACTTTGTATTCAACATCGTTGCTTGGGGGGGCCTGGGAGGCTCAGTCGTTAAGCGTCTGCCTTCAGCTCAGGTCATGATCCCAGGGTCCTGGGATCCAGTCCTGAATTGGGCTCCCTGCTCAGTGGGGAGCCTGCTTCTGCCTCACACTCCCCCTGATTGTGTTCCCTCTCTTGCTGTGTCTCTCTCTGTCAAATAAATAAATAAAATCTTTTAAACAAATCAGCGTTTGCCAGATAATTTGATTCCAATGAAAGTGACAGCTGATTCTTTACTTACAAGAAAGATAACAGCTGTGATACCACTGGAATCAATAATTTCAATAGAGGATGGCTAGGATGCCCATCTACAATTTGATGATTTGGGTGAAATTACTATATTTGTTTTCCTCAGTCGTTCCAATGGACAGTTTATAAAAAATGGCCTCACCCTGATGTTGTTGCCTAGATAGCCATAACCCCAGATGGAAGTGGCAGCAAACCCAGGTTTTCACAGTTGAAAATATTCATTTCTCTAATTAATAGTAGACTATTTCTTCCACTTAAGTAACCTCTTTAATCCGCTATTTAAGTATGTTTTCCCCAGGGTTGTCTGGCTGTGCGTGTTACTTGTAATGATAAAACTGCGCTATAAACTTTCATAATAGAGTGCAATGCAGTTGTGAGTGAATACACAATAGTAACAATTCATCAGTGATGCCTACACAGACTCATTGTGGTAATCAGAACATCAGCGGGCTTTCACCATGACCTCCTGTGGTTAACATCAGCATAGAATGTCTGTTTTTATACAGCCTTTGTGGAAACAAATTAAGTTGCAGTTTTCTTTCTTTTTTCAATTACCAGAGAAGTCTAGATTTACATGAACTACTACTTTTAAAAACCAAAACAGCCTGAAAATGTGGTGAAATTGAATATTAAAAATGCTAGTACTAAATCTTCTCACTGTACCTATAACTGCAAGTTTTTCTAGGCATCTCTGAATCAAAAGAATAATCAGAGATTGACTAGTTCTGCTTTAAGATCTTGCCACAAAATTTCCTGTCTTAGGTAGGAATTCTGTGGTTCACTTAAACTGACAAATAGAAGTGAATATAATGTTTCTTAGAAATATCAAACTATGTTTCACTTTACTTAATACAAAAAGTATCCAGAACAATAAATTTCAAGAGAAATACTCTGAATTTTAATATAATACATTTTAACCAGTCAAGGTCAAAAGCCA
Source organism: Zalophus californianus (assembly GCF_009762305.2). NCBI lineage: Eukaryota > Metazoa > Chordata > Mammalia > Carnivora > Otariidae > Zalophus > Zalophus californianus. The sequence goes on from NC_045599.1 coordinate 78,777,139, forward strand.
AGAGCGGTAGTTGCAACATATGGTCCCCAGTTAACAATATTAACATATTCCAGCAGCTTGTTAGACACGCAAATTTTCAGACCCCACTTCAGATCTAGTGAATAAGAAACCTGCATGTTGATGTCCAACAATCTATGTTGTCATACAACTAACTCTTCCATTAGCAATTGCTGTGACCTTGAGCAAAATAAGGCAGTGATTGCAAAAATGGGCCCAAATGTGAAATTACAGGGTTTGCATTCTGCTGTACTATGTATCGCAACCCTTGGATGAATTGTTTTCTGTTACTTCACTTATCAGTAAAATGAGAAAATAATAGAACAATATAATTGTTTTAAGATTCAAATGTGATAATATATAAAGAACTTAAAATAGTGTCTGCAGCATATAGTAAGTGCTCAAAAAATAGTTTTTCAGTCAGTATGCTGTGGTAACAAGCATCTTCCAAATCTCTGAATCAATTATTTTTGCCAAGTAAAACAAAAAGCTCAAAAGCTAATAGTCAGATGGGTAGTTCTGCAGAGGTATCCGTGTTCAGAGGGGATCATGCATGTGTCTGTGGTCAGCTGTGGATCATCGGGGGTAGCCTTTACTCATATGTCTTGGCTCTCACACATACTTGCCATCTCAACTGGGATGGTTCATCTCTGCTGCTTATGGTCTCATTCTCTAGCAATAAGCCTTGCTTATTCACATGAGAGCTGTCAGAGTTCCAAGAGAGGGAGAAAGCATGGATGGCCCCTTGAGGTCTGGGCTCAGATTAAGCATTATTTCCATCACAGTTTATTGCCCAAAGCAAGTTACAAGGAAGCCTAGATTCAAGGGGTGGAAAAGAAGACCACTTTCAATGTAAGAAGCTATGAAAGCATGTTCCTAAGGGTCAAACATACATGGAACAATGTGAATTGTGTCAATATTTGTAATCTACTGCAAGCTTATTTCTCCTTCATATGGCATGACCATTATTTTCACTTGATGACTATTCAACATGAAACGCACTCTTGGGCTCAGATTGACAGAAAAACCTGGATCATTTGCTGTGGAAGAAGAAAACTGGACAAGATTTTCCATGACTTTAAATGTACTAGCCCAGGAGGGACACATATCACTTCTACTCACAATTAATTGCTCAGAACTATTTATAGGACTGGCTACCTAATTTGTGGGGATCAATGAAAAGTTAAAGCGTGGCATCTCTTATTTAAAAAAATTGAAGACTTTAAAGATGGTGACAACAGAAAATTAAATCAAACATGGGAACATTCCAACCAGAACCCTGTGTGCCTGCACACATCCCATGCACACAGATCAGCCCTAATTAGTTTACAAACTTCTATCTAGCAATAGGTAGGTGAGAAAGTAAAAACCACCCACAAGCTCCAAGGGCGAAGAATTAAAAATATTAGAAGAACAACACCAACAATTCTCTCTACTTTTTTTTTCTTTATTTTATAGAGTTAAAGTTAGGTTTGTTTTAAAACCTTGCCACCACTTCTTCAGCATACCCTGTAGTGTGGTACCTCGGTTACTCGAAGAAGCCTAGTGCCAATATCTTCACCGGAGTTGCCCAGAATTCCTCTATAAAACACACTACTGAAGCCTGACTTGACTAATATTTCACTCTATCCAGTTATATTTTACTAAGTTCATCTGTGAAAAAAAACCCTAACAACTTTATTCATACCAAGCTGTTAATAATGATTCAAAGTATTCAGCATTCAGTTTATAATTGCATATTTAAGTTAAAATGAGAGATCCAGTCTTAATCCCCTGGAATAAATGATCTAATAATGGACATTTGAACATAGATAATGAGCTTGCAGGGTAATTTTTTTTCAACATGAGAATTCCTAGTGTCCTCTTAAATCACACTGGATAGAAGCAATGTCAGCCAAAATGGAAAGATGCACACCCAACATTCCCTCTTTTTCCCCAAATACCAAACTCCCTTTCAATTTGTGTGGAGCTATGTTTATTTATTAGGATAAATAGACTATACAAGAGAAATTTAGGACCAGCTGAAAGCAAAAAAAAAAAAAAAAAAAGCCAGTACCTGATTTACCAAAATGTTTTCTTGCTCTGTTAATGGAAGGTCATATGCACATATGACGACATTCTGAAATCTGAACTGTTTGATCAGCATGAAATCTGAACTGTTTGATCCCTGTATGACTGCCTAAAACAAACTCCCTACAAACCTGCATTGTTCTTGTAGTATGTGAGAAAAATACCTTTCATTGTACTAAGCCACACATTTGGGGATTGCTTAAGGCAGCATAGCCTAGCCCATTCTGATTAACCCCTGACATACATGGTTGGTCTGCTCATAGATTCTTTCTCCATCTGTCTAAGGTATTATTGTAGCTGACTCAATACTCATATTTAAGTGTAATAACACTGGGCATAGAATAAAGTGAAATCTTAAGCTTTCATAGGTTGAAAAGAGCATAACTGATACTAAGCAGTTACCCACAATCCCCAAATTGTGATATTTTATCAAATCTACATCACTAAACTGCATCCTCTTATAAAGAAAAAAATATGCTGCCAATTATAAGTGTTAGATATTCTCAATTATGTTTCTTGATTTATCAAAAAATTCATGTTAGCATTGCCAAAATATAATAACATCAAGTATCCATGACTTTTTGAAATTCCTGCTTAAAAGAGAAGTTCTTTTGACTACCACTGACCAATTTTTGTTTTTGTAGGGAAAAATTTGTGGGAAGAAAATTTATGGAGAACCTTAAAAATGGATACTAAGTCTTTACTATTACTCTTATTGAGAGTTGAGTCTATTTCCCCTCTCCTAGAATCTGAGTTTATCCTGTGAATTGTTTTCATCAATACAATGTGGCAGAAATGACATTTTGTAACTTTTGAAGATGGGCTGCAATAGCTCAGAAGCTTCCACCTTTAATTTTTGGAAGGTTCCTTTTTTGGAATTCACACATGTAGTGAGAATTCCAAGTCATGTGGAGAGCCCACCTGGAGGAGAACCAAAGCATATCGATTGACAACCCAAACCGAAATCTGAGAGCAGAGTCAGCATCAACTACCAGCCTTGTAAGTAGGCCTCATTGGAAATCCCCACTCACTAGAGCTTGCAGATGACTGTGGCCCAAGGTAACAGAAGCATGTAGAGCAGAAGCCTCACCCATCTGAGCCCAGGCAACCCACAGAATAATGAGAGATAAGAAATGGTGGTTGTTGTTATAGCTTTGAGCCATCAAATTTTGTGTAGTAAATTAAATTGTATCTACTTTAAATAAAATTTATTTAAAAACTTAATTGGTAGGTTTTTAAATTATGTTAAAATAATTCATTTAATTAGTTAAATGAATTAAATAAAATTGAAAGTTCAGGTTTTCAGGGGCCCCTGGGTGGCTCATTTGGTTAAGCGACTGCCTTCGGCTCAGGTCATGATCCTGGAGTCCCGGGATCGAGTCCTGCATTGGGCTCCCTGCTCAGCAGGGAGTCTGCTTCTCCCTCTGACCCTCCCCTCTCTCATGCTCTCTCTCTCTCTCAAATAAATAAATCAAATCTTTAAAAAAAATGTTCAGGTTTTCAGATATGCTAGTCACATTTTAGTAGACAATTGTAGAACCTTCTGTATCCCAACAGCAAAACGCACATCCTTTTCAAATGGAATATTTACCAAGATAGACTATATTCTTTTTTTTAATGATTTTTTTATTATGTTATGTTAATCACCATACATTACATCATTAGTTTTTGATGTAGTGTTCCATGATTCATTGTTTGCGTATAACACCCAGTGCTCCATGCAGAAGGTGTCCTCTTTAATACCCATCACCAGGCTAACCCATCCCCCCACCCCACTCCCCACTAGAACCCTCAGTTTGTTTTTCAGAGTCCATCATCTCTCATGGTTCATCTCCCCCTCCGATTTCCCCCCCTTCATTCTTCCCTTCCTGCTATCTTCTTCCTCTTCTTCTTTTTTTTTTAACATATAATGTATTATTTGTTTCAGAGGTACAGATCTGTGATTCAACAGTCCTGCACAATTCACAGCGCTTACCATAGCACATACCCTCCCCAATAAGATAGACTATAGTCTTAGCAAAAAAACAAATCTCAACAAATTTAAAAGAATTCAAGTTATACAAATTACATTTTCTGACCATAGCAGAATCAAACTAGAATTTAGAAACAGAAATATGTCTGGAATATCACCACATAATTTGGAAATTAAGATGTACAAACACAGTCTAAACTCATGGATGAAAAGATAAATCAGAGAAAAATATGAAATATGCTGACCTGAATAAAGAATAAAGCACATAATAATCAAAATTTGTGGGATGCAGATAAACAATGCTTACAGAAAAATTATAACATAAAAAAATAGTAAAGACCTTGAATCAATGATCTATGATACTTTCTTAAGAAACCTGAAAAGTGAGAATAATTTTAAAAATACTATAAATAACTTTATGCCCATAAATTCCACTACTTAGATAAAAGACAGGTATCTTCAAAGGACAAACTGCTACAGTTCACTCAAGGGGAATAGACAACCTGGGGAGATGTATACCTCTTAAGCATCTCAACTTCATGTATAAAACCATCTCACAAAGAAAACTCCAAATCCAGAAGGCTTCACTGGCAAATTCTATCAACCATTTAAAGAAGAAGTATTAAAATTCTACAAAAAATTCATATGGAAAATAAAAGAGGAGGGTGAACTTACCATCTTGTTTTAAAAAGGCCAGCATTACCCTGACACCAAAATAACACAAAAAAGTATAAAATAAAACTACAGAGCAGTATCTGTGATGAAAATAGAGGCAAAGATCCTCAACAAAATATTAGAAAATAAAAGCCAGCAATATATAAAATGGATAATTTCTTATACCTCTATAGGCATCATAAATGTACAAGGGTGGTTTAATTAGGAAAGCAATCGATTTAATTTACTACTTTAATAGATGAAAAGAGAAAAGTCACAGGATCCATGTGTCTCATTCTCCTTGGACCAGTAGGTAACTGAGACATTTTTCTCATGGAAAAGCAGGAATACACATGACCAAGTGCAACTGCAAAGCACATTTCAAACTTCTGTTCACATCACAATTGCAAATAACCCATGGTCAATGAAAATCCTTGGCCAATCTCAATGTCAGTGAGATGGGAAAGTGTACTCCACTCACATGGGGGCAGGGTGGGTGGGGTGTAAATATTTCCTTAGCAACAATCCAAATTATATAAATTACTAAATAGCCCCCTTTATAAAACAATATCTTAGGCAGATATTATAGATATCAAGCAGAACATATATCTAGCAATAAAATAGAAAAGAAGGAGGGGGGTTTCTATAATTAAATGACCTCTCCTGTTAATGTTTAACCATATCCATGTTTTTGGCAAAAATAAATAACAGGTACTGAACAGGTACTGAAGAAATTATTTGTTAGGTGAGTTAGACCAGCACTAACTTTGGATAGACCCTGTTTTTTTTATCCTTTTTGGCCACTTCCTAACTCAGATTAACCCAAGGACGTTCTTTTTTTATTCTGAAACTCAATTTCATCATTTGCAAAATAATTCTAAACTATTTTTATATTTTTAATGTAAGCATTGATTATTGTAATATATACAGGTCCAATACCATACATATAAGATATTCCCATAGAGCATAGCTACTATAAATTACCAAAACAGATTGTGTAAGTAGTATGATGAATAGTAGTTAGGTCTCTGCACTCAAAGAAAATTAAGTATTAAGATAATTAACCTGATAACTTTTTTTAATCTCCTATTTTTTTATTAACATATAATGTATTATTTGTTTCAGAGGTACAGGTTTGTAAGTCATCAGTCTTACACAATTCACAGAGCTCACCATAGTACATACCCTCCCCAATGTCCATCACCCAGCCACCCCATCCCTCCCACCACCCTCCACTCCAGCAAACCTCAGGTTGTTTCCTGAGATTAAGAGTGAGTCTCTTATGGTTTGTCTCCCTCTCTGGTTTCCTCTTGTTTCATTTTTCCCACCCTTCCGCTATGATCCTCTGTCTTGTTTCTCAAATTCTTCACATCAATGAGATCACATGATACTTGTCTTTTTCTGATTGACTTATTTCGCTTAGCGTAATACCGTCTAGTTCCATCCATGTTGTTGCAAATGGCAAGATTTCATTTTTTATGGCTGCATATTATTCCATCGTATGCATATACCACATCTTCTTTATCCATTCATCTGCTGATGGACATCTAGGCTCTATTCCATAGTTTGGCTGTTGTGGACATTGTTGCTATAAACATCGGGGTGCAGGTGACCCTTTGGATCACTACATTTGTTACTTTGGGGTAAATACCAAGTAGTGCAATTGCTGAGTCATAGGGTAGCTCTATTTTCAACTTTTTGAGGAACCTGCCTACTGTTTTTCAGAGTGGCTACACCAGCTTGCATTCCCACCAACAGCGTAGGAGGGTTCCCCTTTCTCCGCATACTTTCCAACATCTGTCGTTTCCTGACTTGTTAATTTTACCCATTCTGACTATGGTGGTATCTCATTGAAGTTTTGATATGTATTTCCCTGATGCTGAAGGATGTTGAGCACTTTTTCATGTGTCTGTTGGCCATTTGGATGTCTTCTTGGCAGAACTGTCTGTTCATGTCTTCTACCCATTTCTTGGTTGGATTATTTGTTCTCTGGGAGTTGAGTTTGATAAGTTCATTATAGATTTTGGATACTAGCCCTTTATCTGATATATTATTTGCAAATGTCATCTCCCATTCTGTCAGTTCTCTTTTGGTTTTGTCAACTGTTTCCTTTGCTGTGCAAAAACTTTTTATCTTGATGAAGTCCCAATAGTTCATTTTTGCCTTTGTTTCCCTTGTCTTACACGATGTGTCTAGGAAGAAGTTGCTGCAGCTGAGGTTGAAGAGGTTGCTGCGTGTGTTCTCAAGGATTTTAATGGATTCCCATCTCACATGTAGGTCTTCCATCCATTTTGAGTCTATTTTTGTGTATGGTGTAAGGAAATGGTCCAGTTTCATTCTTCTGCATGTGGCTGTCCAATATTTCCAACACCATTTGTTGAAGAGACTGTCTTTTTTCCATTAGACATTCTTTCCTGCTTTGTCGAAGATTAGTTGACCAAAGAGTTGAGGGTCCATTTGTGGGCTCTGTATCCTGTTCCATTGATCTATGTGTCTGTTTTTGTGCCAGTACCATACTGTCTTGATGAGTACAGTTTTGTTATGGAGCTTGAGGTCCGGAATTGTGATGCCAACAGTTTTGCTTTTCTTTTTCAACATTCGTCTGGCTATTTGGGGTCTTTTCTGGTTCCATACAAATTTTACGATTATTTGTTCCATTTCTTTGAAAAAAGTTGATGGTATTTTGATAGGGATGGCATTAAATGTGTAGATTGCTCTAGGTAGCATAGACATTTTTACAATAACTGTTCTTATAATCCATGAGCATGGAACGTTTTTCCATTTCTTGGTGTCTTCCTCTATTTCTTTCATGAGTATTCTATAGTTTTCTGAGTACAGATTCTTTGCCTCTTTGGTTAGACTTATTCCTAGGTATCTTATAGTTTTGGGTGCTATTGTAAATGGGATCGATTCCTTCATTTCTCTTTCTTCTGTCTTGTTGTTGGTGTATAGAAATGCCACTGATTTCTGTGCATTCATTTTATATCCTGCCACTTTACTGAATTCCTGTATGAGTTCTAGCAGTTTTGGGGTGGAGTCTTTGGGGTTTTCCCCATAAAGTATCATATAATCTGCAAAAAGTGAGAGTTTCACTTCCTCTTTGCCAATTCAGATGCCTTTTAGCCTTTTATTTCTTTTTGTTGTCTGATTGCTGTGGCTAGGACTTCTAGTACTATGTTGAATAGCAGTGGTGATAATGGACATCCCTGCTGTGTTCCTGACCTCAGGGGAAAATCTTGCAGTTTTCCCCATTGAGAATGATATTCACTGTGGGTTTTTCATAGATGGCTTTTATGATTTTGAGGTATGTACCCTCTATCCCTACACTGTGAAGGGTTTTGATCAAGAAAGGATGCTGTACTTTGTTAAATGTTTTTTCTGCATTTTTGAGAGGATCATATGGTCTTGTTCTTTCTTTTATTAATGTATTGTATCACATTGATTGATTTGTGGATATTGAACCAACCTTGCAACCCAGGAACAAATCCCACTTGGTCGTGAATAATCCTTTTAATGTACTGTTGGATCCTATTGGCTAGAATTATGGTGAAAATTTTTGCATCCATGTTCATCAGGGATATTGGCCTGTAGTTTTCCCTTTTGATAGGGTCTTTGTCTGGTTTTGGGGTCAAGGTAATGCTGGCCTCATAAAATGAGTTTGGAAGTTCTCCTTACATTTCTATTTTTTGGAACAGTTTCAGAAGAATAGATATTAATTCTTCTTTAAATGTTTGGTAGAATTCCCCTGGGAAGCCATTTGGCCCTGTGCTCTTGTTTGTTGGGAGATTTTTGATGACTGCTTCAATTTCCTTACTGGTTATGGATCTGTTCAGGGGTTCTATTTCTTCCTGTTTCCATTTTGGTAGTTCATACATCTCTAGGAAAGCATCCATTTCTTCCAGATTGTCTAATTTGCTGGCATATAGTTGCTCCTAATATGTTCTTATAATTGTTTGTGTTTCTTTGGTGTTGGTTGTGATCTCTCCTCTTTCATTCATGATTTTGTTGATTTGGGTCATTTCTCTTTTTGATAAGTCTGGCCAAGGGTTTATCAATCTTATTAATTCTTTCAAAGAACCAGCTCCTAGTTTCGTTGATCTGTTCTACTCTTCTTTTGCTTTCTACTTCATTGATTTCTGCTCTGATCTTTATTATTTCTCCTCTCCTGCTGGGTTTAGGCTTTATTTGCTCTTCTTTAGGTGTAGGGTTAGGTTGTGTATTGAGACCTTACTTGTTTCTTGAAAAAGGCTTGTATTGCTATATATTTTCCTATATATAGGTTCTAACCGCCTTTGCTGCATCCCAAAGATTTTTGAACAGTTGTGTTTTCATTTTCATTTGTTTCCATGAATTTTTTTAATTCTTCTTTAATTTCCTGGTTGACCCATTCATTCTTTACTAGGATGCTATTTAGCCTCCATGTATTTGAGTTCTTTCTGACTTTCCTCTTGTGATTGAGTTCTAGTTTCAAAGCATTGTGATCTGAAAATATGCAGGGAATGATCCCAATCTTTTGGTTCCTGTTGAGACCTGATTTGTGACCTAGGATGTGATCTATTCTTGAGAATGTTCCATGGGCACTAGAGAACATGTATTCTGTTGCTTTGGGATGGGATGTTCTGAATATATCTGTGAAGTCCATCTCGTCCAGTGTTTCATTTAAAGCCTTTATTTCCTTGTTGATCTTTTGCTTAGATGATCTGTCCATTTCAGTGAGGGGGGTGTTAAACTCCCCTACTATTATTGTATTATTGTCCATGTGTTTCTTTGATTTTGTTAATTGGCTTATATAATTGACTACTCCCATGTTAGGTGCATAGATATTTAACACTGTTAGATCTTCTTGTTGGATGGACCCTTTAAGTATAAAATAGTGTCCTACCTCATCTCTTATTATAGTCTTTGGTTTAAAATCTAATTTGTCTGATATAAGGATTGTCTCCCCGCTTTCTTTTGGTGTCCATTAGCATGATAAATTGTTTTCCAACCCCTCACTTTCAATCTGGGGGTGTCTTTGTGTCTAAAATGAGTCTCTTGCAGACAGCATAATGATTGGGGCTTGTTTTTTTTTTTTTATCCTATCTGATAGCCTGTGTCTTTTGATTGGGGCATTTAGCCCATTTACGTTCAGGGTAACTATTGAAAGATATGAATTTAGTGCCATTGCATTGCCTGTAAGGTGGATGTTACTGTATATTGTCTCTATTCCTTTCTGGTCTATTTTACTTTTAGGCTCTCTTTTTGCTTAGAGGACCCCTTTCAATATTTCTTGTAGGCTTGGTTTGGTCTTTGCAAATTCTTTTAGTTTTTGTTTGTCCTGGAAGCTTTTTATCTCTCCTTCTATTTTCAGTGACAGCCCAGCTGGATATAATATTCTTGGCTGCATATTTTTCTTATTTAGTGCTCTGAATATATCAGGCCTGCCAGGTCTGTATGGATAGGTCTGCTGCCAATCTAATGTTTCTACCATGTAGGTTACAGACCTCTTGTCCCAAGCTGCTTTCAGGATTTTCTCTATGTCTCTGAGACTTGTGAGTTTTACTATTAGATGTTGGGGTGTTGACCTATTTTTATTGATTTTGAGAACGGTTCTCTGTGCCTCCTGGATTTTGATGCCTGTTTCTCTCCCCAAATTAGGGAAGTTCTCTGCTATAATTTGCTCCAATATATCTTCTGCCCCTCTCTCTCTTTCTTTTTCTTCTGGGATCCCAATTATTCTAATATTGTTTCATCTTATGGTATCACTCATCTCTCAAACTCTGCCCTCGTGATCCAGTAATTGTTTATCTCTTTTCCTCTCAGCTTCTTTATTCTGCATCATTTGGTCTTCTCTATCACTAATTCTCTCTTCTGCCTCACTTTATCCTAGCATTTAGAGCCTCCATTTTTTATTGCACCTCATTAATAGCCTTTTTGATTTAGACTTAGTTAGATTTTAGTTCTTTTATTTCTCTAGAAAGGAATTCTCTAGTATCTTCTATGTTTTTTCAAGCCCAGCTAGTATCTTTATAATCGTCACTCTGAACTCTAGTTCCGACATCTTACTAATGCCTATACTGATTAGGTCCCTGGCAGTCGGTACTGCCTCTTGTTCATTTTTTTGAGGTGAGTTTTTCTTCTTGTCATTTTGTCCAGAGAAGAAGAGATGAATGAGAGAACAAAATGCTAAAAGGGTAACAACAACTCCAGAAAAATATACACTAAACAAATCAGAAGAGACCCCAAAAAATAAAAAACAAAAAAAAACACATATGATCAGGCTGGTGAATAGAACAGAGCCACACGCTAGATTTTGGGTGTATTTTGGTCTGTTAGAGGAAACTGTATCCCAAAATCTTAAAGAAAGAAAAACTTATATATGTACAAAAATAAGGGTAAATATGAAGGGATGGAATATGACTGTAAAAATGAAAATTAAGAAAAATTTAAAAAGAAATTGATAAGATGTTGGTTGAAAAAGGAAAGAAGAAAAATTTTTAAAAATAGAAAAAGAAAAAAATAAAATTAAAAAAATTAACTTTGAAAGCCTTAAGAATCATGGGGAAAAAGCCATGAATTCTATGTGCTGTATTCCCCTAGCGCTGGAGTTTTGCAGTTCTCATTGATCAGTAAACTTGGTCATGGTGGGATGTTCTTGCTGATCTTCTGGGGGAGGGGCCCGTTGCAGTGATTCTCAAATGTCTTTGCTCGAGGCAGAATTGCATCACCCTTGCCAGGGGCCGGGCTAAATAATCTGCTCGGGTTTGCTCTATGTCGCTTTGGTTCCCTGAAAGCTTTCCGTACAGCTTTGGAGGACAAGAGTGAAAATGGCAGCCTCCCAGTCTCTGGCCCTGGAGGAGCCGAGAGCTCGAGGCCCCACTCCTCAGTGCATCCTCGGAGAAAAGCAGTCAATCACTCCTGTCTCCCTGTTCCCCAGCAGCACTCCTTGCTCACCCGGCCTGTGACCAAGCATTTTTATCTCTGGCACACAACTCCGTTTGGAGTCTCCAAACCCAGCAGATTCCTGCGGTGCACTCCCGTGCCACTCTTCCTGGGGGAGGAAGGGGAGTCTCCCCACATCTGGGGAGACTGTTGGGGCCCTGTTTGAAGAGTAGTAGCTTGACTGTGCCTCAGATCATGGTTTATGGCAACCCTCAGCTGAGAGCCCGCTCCTTGGCTCCGTCTTTGTAGCCAGCTTCCCCACTTCAATAGCTGGGAGTACTGCCACACTCAGGCACCCCCAGTCTTTCTGTGACCCAAGGGTCCTGAGACCACACTGTCCCAGCAAGGGTTCCACCCCCCACTTAGCCCCTGGAGCAACATCCCTCAGTGAAGCAGACTTCTAAAAGTTCCAATTTTGTGCTCTGCTACTCTATCACTTGCCAGTAGCTGACTGATGGAGGCTCCACCTCCCCAATGGTCTTTCTTCCCAAATATCACCTCAGATTCACTTCTCCACATGTCCTACTTCTGGAAAGTGGTTGCTTTTTTGTTCATAGATGTGCTGCTATTCTTTTCTTTGATCTCCTGTTATGTTTATAGGTGTTCAGAATGGTTTGATAACTATCTAGCTGAATTCCTGGAACCAGATGAAATTTAGGTCCTCTGCCATCTTGCTCCACCCCCTCCTAATCCCCTATTTTTAAATCCAAAGTAAGTCTCTGCTAATCAGAATGTTGTGTTAGGTCTCATGTTGGAGACTTAATTTATTTTTCATTTTTATATTTCATCTGTAGCTAAGCTCATTTTGACTGAATACCTATCCTCAAAAAATAAGCACACTCATCTTTAAACTTAGAAGTTTAAACACTGAAGGCATTGTTTCTTACTTTCTCACTATGTATCACATGCCCTTTACATTCCAGTGTAAGACTTACTTTTAATAGAAAAAAAAATGGGCTATTTTCTATCATCACTGTAATTATTACCCTAGGTTTGGCTTCAATGTCCCTAACAATTTCTATTTTTTATGCTTTTCTTTTTATTTTCTCTTATCTTCAGTACATGATATATGTCTATCATGTTTATCCTTGTTATCATTTGTAAGGCAAATATGCTAGTTTTAATTTTTATCAGGGATTACCTTAGAACATGTATATAATAAATATAAATACATATTAATACGTATTAGACTCTCAAGAGAAAATAATTTTTATTTTACTTTCATTAAAGGCCAGTGAAAGAAATTAAACTATTTTGCCATGTGATGCAACAGAGAAATGTTATGAGAAATACTACATTGAATTCAAGCTTCCCTGACTTTTTAAGTTCTCTCATATATGAGTGCATAATTTACACAATTGTTGGTCTCTATCCTTAGAAATGAATTCTACTGTGAAGGAAAATCATGAATCCAAATCACCATAAAAATCTCTCCCATGCTTCCTCATTCTCCTCCATTCATGGTGGAAATGTGATTTTTTTGGAATCACAATTGAAAGCTATTAAGTACTATCAACTGAAGTGGAACTTATGAATATTCTAATAACCAATAATTCTATCTTTTTAATAAAAGACAAATATATATAAACTCATCAGACAATAACAAGAAGTAACGGCAGGCCCAAGGTTTTTAGGATATCAGCTGATAAGCCAAAGAGAACCAGTGTCCATCCTTGAGTTACAGATTGTTGGAATAAAAACTTTAAGAATATTAATGTTGAGATTCAAAAGAATGGCATAACTCCATGTATAGTATCAATAGATATTGGACACCTTACCTTGTTAACATTACAATATTACTCTTAAAATATTCCTTCACTTTGTTTTTCACTTACCCAGATCATTCATGATCATTATGTTTTGCTTACTGTACTATGCTTATTTGACAGAAAAAATTAAAAAAAAAAGATAATAGATAAATGTTTTAGTATTATTACAATAACATAGTAATGACCTACTCTTTTAAAAGCATATTTATGGACATTTATTTGCAGATACAGAAAAAGTAAAGTGATCCATGTGAAACAAATATGTTTTTAAATATTCCTCACTTTATGATCTCTTATCTGTAAGCCAGTTTATCCTTCTCTATTTCTTACCTGCCAGTAGGCCTCAAGAAAAGAGACAGAGTAAACATCATTTCAGAGAGAAGGACAATAACGTTGGAAACTTCTGTTATTCAAAAGAATGTAGGTGAGCTAGCTATCCATGAAGACCCCAGTGACAGCAGGAAAGAGAATAATATATTCAAATGTTGTGATAAGTTTAGACATTCATGTCCTTATATTTTCCCTTTAGAAATGCTTATTTGGAGAGAGTAGATCTTGAGAACGTCAGGAGGGAGTGGCCAGTGACACAATTATTAAGAAGTTTGAGAAAGCTTGGGATAAGACTGGCATGTGTCACACGATCAGACAGTGAGAACTCACATGGCAGAGAGATGGGAGTAGTTAGAAAGATAAGCGTGAGGTAGTCCTCAGCCCCTCAATAGCTTCAGAGGTTTCAGAAATTTCCTTTCCCTGAAAAAGGCATTCAGTGGACCAGCAGAGACCTGGGTTGGGGTGAGAGTGGCATGTGTTTGAAACCACACACCATAAGTTAAATATCTTCATAATGTTCATTGAGACAAAGGGCTCAGTTACACCTCAGTGGTCAGCAGTACAGGGAGCAGAAGCAACCAGCCACTGTTCAGCAGAGACCAGAAATGATGCAGAGAAAATCATTAGGATCCACTGCTCCTGTTTTCTGACACCACAAGGACATGAAACATTATGCCAGGTACACAAAACCTATCTTAGGAAGGGCAGGTGGAGAGGAGAAATCTGAGCAGATTGTTTCATCCAAAACAGATGAGTATACTTAAGGAAAAACTGTCAATTTTTGGATTCAAATGAATACTGGATTGTTCTAAAGTTGGTGTGTGGGACCGTGGTTCCTATTCCACTCAACAGGTTTATGACAAAGAAAGGATCAAAAACAAAACAAACAAAAACCGAATAAGATCCCACAACTATGGTTTGTTTTTTTTTAAACATTTTATATGCATTAGCAAAATTACTACTTATTACACATAATTTTACTTACTGTGGAAGAAATAATGAAATCCAGTGCTTAGCCTCTGAAGTCTGCACCATTCTTATTTACCAAGACAAATAATCCCCAATGCAATTGTCACCTAGAAAGATAGACATTTGGCATAGAGAAAATTTGAACATTTCACTCAGTTCTATAATGTCCAAAAACACATCCAAATGCCTGGTTTTATTAAGATTAACTATGTCACTTCCCCTTAAAACTGGCTCTTCTACTTCCAAATTCCAAGTTCCAAGTGATAATATTTATTAAGAAGACTAGAAACAGCTTGAAGGCTTTTTGTTTTGTTTTGTACTATGTACAATGTACTAAACGTCAAAGGATTTATTAAAGTTTTTATCCCAATCCAACTTGGAACTTGCTTTACATTACCAGTATCTAATTTTTGCCCCCATCTTATTTTATATCACAGTGATGATGGGAAAGAAAAGCCAAAGACTCTATATTAATACCAAGTGCAATGATGGCCTAACAGCTCACAAACACAGTTTAATATGATAGTGTAGCTGAAAGAGTGATTTTAAGCACCATTTTCCTAGATGTCATTTGCAAAATATTAGTAACAGAAATGGTCAACAAGGATTTACCATTATGGTACCTTGTTTTATAGCTGGAGTATTGTTTTCTCTCTCCGTTAATTCTAAAAGTTTATATCAGGATGACCTCTGAACTATTTCCAGGAACTACAAATCCCATTATTTTATGACTAAAGGAAAGCCTTACAAAGATTCAAAGAATATTTTTATTGGTTTTGTTTGTTTCTCTGGCAACATTAAGAGAATCTTCATTCTGGAGGTCAGAGATTTTAACAAAATATTTTTTCAAGCTGTTATTATGAAAATGTCAGAAACTAAAAGCTCCCTGAACCCTTAGGTTACATATAACGTATAACTCAGTATATATGTTAGCTGAGAGTCTAGGATTGAATACAAAAATGTGACTCACATATCAAGTATAAGTGTGCTTTTTTAAAAATTATATAAAACTTTCTGTACTGTTAATGTTACTTTAATTGGAAGGTAGGGTGGGTGATGTGTAAGCATCATTTTTTATCTGCTGATATTAAACTCCATTAAATAATTATTATCTTTGTTGATAAAGGATGGTAGTTTATTTTAATAAAGAACTTTTCTTAAAGGATATAAATTTTTTAAATGCAGCACTCCTAATTTGAAGCTATATTTCCTAATACTTCTTTCTTAATTAAAGTTTTAATCCCAAAAATACCTACTGCAAGTAAGATGTCTTTTTATGGGAAAATTGAAAGAAATAATAAAGTCACGAAAGAAGTTATATACCTCAATTTAATATATGCTCTCTTTCTCCCTCCACTGTAGGGATTTCTAAGTTCCTCTGTTTAAGGAAAACTAAATACAAGTAGATATATTTGTTTACTCTATAACTGTTTTCTCCTTCCCATTTCCTCTCCTCCCTTTCCATTTCAAGCAGATAGTCAAATTTTTAGCATTTTTCTCCTTGCAAGGTAAAAAATAAAAACAAACAAAAAACCTACTTGAAGTTAAGCCTTCTGAAAGTGTCAATCATAAAAATAAAAGAGCCATTTATTTTATTAGCCAAATGAGTTTATTGGTGCATAGCAGAAGAACTGCAATTCGGGACAAGCAAACTATGAAAAAACTATAGGCAAGTCTGAAGAGACAAAGGGAAAGTCAGCTTTTGTTAAGGTTTAGGAAGAAATTGGGGAGGATTGTTTTGTAAAAAAGTTCATTGGAAAGAACAAGATTTCAAGGTTATGGGTATTTCTCATTGGCAGCAAGTGGTGGTTAGTGCATTGTTGCTAGGGCAGGGAGAGATCTTCTTTCTTTTTCTTAAAAGCAAAAGAACTTCTTCCATCTTCCTTCTGGTTATGTTATCAATGAGTGGGCTCCCGGACTCCATTTTAAATGAGGGTTCCTTTACTCATTTTTTTTCTTTTTTTAAAAGATTTTTTTTATTTATTTGACGTGAGGGAGAGAGAGCACAAGCAGGGGGAGCAGCAGGGAGAGGGCGAAGCAGGCTCCCACTGGGCAGAAAGCCGGACAATGTGAGTCTCAATCCCAGGACTCTGGGATCATGATCTGAGCCAAAGGCAGACACTTAAACAACTGAGCCACCCAGGCGCCCCACCTTTACTCATTTTCAAGAAAGCTTTATAACATTTTAAATTTATTGCAGATGCTATCTTGAGACAATAAGGCTGAGTGTATTGAGAAGAGCATAAAGATAAAAAGCAAATTATACAGAGATTGACAGTGGTAGGTGAGAGAGGGAAGAAGAAATGGGTATAAGTTAAGAGGAAGGGGAAATGAGAGAATACCATCTCCCCTGCCAACAGGAAAAGCATCATGCCCAGAGCAGGCAAACTTTCTTCTCCCATTTACTCATAGTGATGAAAGCCAAGAGAAGAGATTGGATGAGAGAGTGCAGAGAAGGGATCTAGAATGGGAATAGATGGCCAGGACACAAATTTGCATAACCAGCTCCAATTCTGAATTCCTGGGACTTATATTGTTCTCCATAGAGTGAATGCTTAATGAGATCTCGCTGCTGGTGACACAAAAGGCAGGACAATATCACCTACCAGTTAGGTGAGAGCAGAATATCTGCTAATGACTTTTACTGGGAGGCTGCATAAGAAAATGCCAATATAGGGCGCCTGGGTGGCTCAGTCAGTTAAGCGTCTGCCTTCGGCTCAGGTCTTGATCTTAGGGTCCTGGGTTGGGCTCCCTGCTCCATGGGGAGCCTGCTTCTCTCTTTCCCTCTCCCTCTGTGTCTCTCTCTCTCATGAATAAATAAATAAAATCTTAAAAAAAAAAACTTAAAAAAATGCCAACACAAATTCACATTTATTTCTCTAGGATTATGTGCTCCTAATGGTCAAGCATAAATTTGGAAAACCTTTAGGGGTTATTAAGAATTGCTATTGTTGTTTGTTTGTTTTAAAGATTTTATTTATTTGACAGAGAGAGACACAGCAAGAGAGGGAACACAAGCAGGGGGAGTGGGAGAGGGAGAAGCAGGCTTCCCGCCGAGCAGAGAGCCTGATGCTGGGGCTCGATCCCAGGACCCCGGGATCATGACCTGAGTCAAAGGCAGATGCTTCACGACTGAGCCACCCAGGTGCCCCGTGTTTGTTTGTTTTTGATGTAATAACAGGACAGTGGTTGATTGTGATCCAAATGGTCAGGTAAATTTGCTCATTTTTCTGTGGTATTAGACCTATAATGCCCAACTTCTTTTAAGCCTTGGGGTAGTAGATTAATACTAATGTGCATGACTGTTATATTCAGTGTTAGATAGAATCTATCTTTGGAAACTTTGCAAAATATGTCTTGTTGGCTCTTTTTATACACTGTTACATTTTTAACAGTGTAGGTTAAAAGAGATTTGAAGAAGTTTGATACACTGCTACCAAATGGTTTTATTCTGCCTAATTTTAATTTTTAAACATGTGATAACTTGAGAAGAAAATATATATGGTATAATAATACATTATTACAAACACTAATTTTATCAAACCCATATTATTTTAGCATATATAAAAAGCAGTTATTGGGACAGGCAGAAGCTGAGGTTTTCACATTGATATTTTAATTTTGTTTGCACAGGTTTTTTTGGCACTATTTAAATGGATTTATGTAGGGATTACATATTGCATCAGTACATGGAGTGGAATAAGCAGATGAATTACTATTTCTATACAAAAGCTTACAATTTATTTGATATATACAAGCTTAGAGATATTTACACTTAAAAATTACCATTTAAAACATGCAGATTTTGAGGATACTGAAGTTATGTTTACATTAATCAATTATAATTACCTTATAGAAGGTTTCTGTGACTTTACAGAGTATGTAGAATCTGTATTTCATAAGTCAACTATTGATTTATGGAAGAATCAAAGAGAAACTTGCAAAAACTCTGATAGAAAGATAAAAGAAATGCCAACTGACTCCCAAAGTACCCTCATAAAAATACATTTTCTTCATTGTACATTCCGCTTTATTAAAAAGGATGTGAAAGTTTCTGCCTTAAATAATTCATAAAAATTACATCCCTTGCCACACAAATCAAGTGAATTGGTACCCTATCCACCTACTTCCTCACTCAAACACCAACAGTCAGTTGTTTTCTTCTAAGGCGTATTTATTACCAGACAGCTACATTCTTTGTGGCTCATCCGTGCCCCATTGGTAATTTTGCCCTGTCCGGTACAGATAACGTTAGAGCTTGGTTGATAATGGAAAGCCATGTAGTGGAGAGAGGAGAGGAGCATGCAAATGGAGCCAGGCTGACTTAAACAGATCAATATTGACAAAGCTGGGTCCTCATATTCTGCAGTTGATGCTGCTCTTGCTAAAGGTGGGTGCCATGAGATTTCCCAGCTCCTGGTAGAAAGGCTTCCAGTGTCCTAGGCAAAAAGTACATAATGCATCTCCCTCAAACCATGGTCAAGGAGAGAATGCCAGAATGAAACAAGTTTATTGGGTCATGTTTTCCGTTTTGTTCCCAATCTAGTCAGGAACATGCCTGGATATTTTAGATGACAAGTTCCTTTAGAGCAGGGCACTATTGACATTTTGAGCTAGACAATTCTCTGCTGTGGAGTGCTGTCCTGTGCATTCTATGATGTTTAGCAACATTCCTGGCCTCACCCAACAAATGCCAGTAGTACCTCTCCTCCCAGTTTTGACGACAAAAATGCCTCCAGACATTCCCAAACGTCCCCTGGGGGTTTATGGGTAGGGGACAAAATTGTCCTGGGCTGAGAACCACTACTTTAGAGTAGGGAATATGGAATAAATATTTTTACATGAACTCAAATCATCTTCCCAATAGCATCACATAAGAAATCCATGAAGTTTACATGTATTGAGAATCTATTATGTGCCAGAAAGTGAATTAAGTGCCTCCACGTATATCAATGTATTTAATTCTTCCTAACATGTAAGGTAGGGATTGCCTTAGGGGAATGGAGGGAATGACGATACAGAAAAGTTAATTGACTTCCTGGGATTCAAAATTAAAAGTTATTACACCAAGCAATAACAGTTTTATACCTGTGTTAGGTACAATCATATCTCACAAGGATCTAGTAGCATCAGACTGGCTTTGAATCTACTAACACAGTGTTAGACGCTTGCAGATTAGTGTTGGTCCTCAGAACTTAGCCTAGTCAGGGGTTCCACATTTGGAAGAAATCCTAAGCAGCATAGCATTTATTTGATTCTAAAGAACATTTGAGTTAAGACTAAGATCATAGGAATTACCTAGATTATAGAAAACAACATTTGATTCTCATGTTCTTATAAATTATAAAACAACTCCATGTGGCACAACCACTGTAATCATCATATTCTAGAATTTTTACTTCTCTAAGTTTACCCAGCTCCACGGCCAAGCACCACTGAAAGGAAAATTGCTTTGCTATGGGAGTTAGAATGGAGACTGGTAATGCGTGCGTTCCTCTTGATGCTGTCTGTCAGTTTCTGCCTTTACCTTAGTTACTCCACCATTGCATCTGCAATAGCTTCCTGACAGGGCACATAGACCTCAACTTTGGAAACTTGGCGTGAATAAGAATATTCAATCTTGCTCTTCCTTTTAAAATTTTAAAAGTATTTCACAAGTTTACCTGTCGTTTCTTATTTTAAAAAAAGAAACTTAAAATAGCCACAGAAGGATCTTATTTTAATATAATGAAGATAATTTACCAAAAAAAAAAAAAAACTGCACTTAGTTAAGGAACCCTAAAAAAAGATTTCAATAAAAAGAAATTTAGAAATATACCTGGTGTTATTGTTACTGTTAAATATGTTTTAGGAATTTTATGAAAACAATATGAGAGCCAAGAGAGAAAAGGTTATCAATAACCTATGAAAAATTCTCCCATTTTTAAGGAAAAAAAAAAGCAACTCAATATGGCAGAATAATTCATAGAAAAACTGATCAAATGGCCAAATACACATGGAAACATGCTCAAACACAATATTAAGGGAATCCAAAGTAAATCAACATAAATGTTTTTCATTGATTAATTGGCAAAAATGTTAAAGTGTGAAAATGTGGGAGAAGTAGGTTTTTATTCATTGTTGATGAAAATGTAAAATTTACAGCCTTTTTGGAACATAATTTGACAATTAAAATGAAAATATATACATTTAGCTGCAATTAACAGAAAATCTAATGTGCCAGTGATGGAACAAAATAGATGTGTCTGTCTCACATAAACCCAGCCTCTATATACATAATGTAATGAGGACACTCCACGGTCATCAGGTTCTGGCCTGCATCTGCCATCCTTAGCCCCCACCTTACATCTCATGACTCAGGATGAATATTTAAGTTCCAGCCACCACATCTACACTTCAGTTCATATGCAAAAGGAAAGACATCAAAAGGCTCATTACCTTCATTTAAGGACATTTTCTAGAAATTATGCTTACATTAATCACTTAGCCACTTTTAAATATAAGAAATAAATATGCTCAACTGAAATGTAAGGGGTATATTACTAAGAAGGAAGGTGAACTCGTTATTAAGAGATGACTAACCAATACCCTTTGATAGGGCAAAAGAGAAAAGTAACAGCATACAAGGATATGTGTTCAAAGATATTTGTTGTAGCATTGTTTATAGTAGAAGACAAATGGGAACTCAATACATGTCCATTCATGGGAGACTGTTAAATAACATGGGGTATATTTACATCAGGTAATACTGGAAAAGTAATCATTGAAATGTAATAATTAAAGCTGCACAGATGCCTTAGAAGTATCTCTACAGAGTATTGCTAAGTATGAAAACAATTGAGAATCAGACACCCGACCTATAATCATTATTGTTTTGTGGTGATCAGCAAATGCACTGATGACTGGGAAGGCCCTTTGAAGCCTGTGGAGTGCCAAGAAATTAAAGGGATCTTGATGTAAAACACATAATACAAAATTACAGGTGTTTGATTGGCACATTTATTAGATATTCTAACTTTTTTGGTATGTCTCCTGTACTGCATGGACTAGGAATCTACACATTTTGCTTCCCAGACTCCTATATTTTTGGAGTTCTGAATGTAGTTTAGGTTCCCCAATCAGAGGCATTCCTAGAAAACTCGAATTTAGACACGAGGGAAGTGGGAAGAGCCCCATCGCATGAGGTGCCATTTTCCCGGTGTGGACTATGGCCCAGCCAGCCCTGTCCCGAAGCAGGCAGCACCCCCTTCATCACAGCAGCTGTAACTGTCTTGACTACACAGGTCTGTGGGATCATTTAAGAAATGTTTCTGGATGCTTAGCCTGAAGTCTGTTTTCTCAGCTAGCCTCATCGTTCTTCATGTCATTCCGTACTCTGTAATAAATCCCTTTCTGCTTAAATCAGCAATAGATTTTGTTCTTGAAAAATAAACCCTAAATGTACTTTTGCTTTTTGAATCTGAGAAGATTGGAAAATATGTCTGTGCTCCTGTTATAGTCCTTAAAAATATGAAATATGCCAGTACTCATACATCTTTAAGATTTATAACTTTGCTAAAATGACTGAATCAGATCATGGCATGGCGGATTAAAAACTATGTGACGAGAATATAATGTCTATAAAACTACGATGCTTTGTTATCTGCTGGACTAACTTCCTAGTCTCTCTCCTTTTTTTCTTACCTTTAGCAATAAAAAGGCGATTGTTAGATTTTTATCCCTTCCTCCATTCCACTTTATTAGTCAAATACCTATTCATTAAAATCTTGTGAATTCTAGCATCTTTGTATCTAGGGAGAAAGTACACAGATCCAGAATGCTGCCAGACTTATGTTCCATCCCCCCCCAACCATGTGGCCCATGGCAGCCTTATCACAGGAATAATAAAGCATATTATTCACATTTATAAGTATATAATAATGAGTGACTGAAAAAAAATGACTTTCTACCAATATAGATATTCAGTCAACTGAAGGCCAGACTTTCTGGAACTAGCAGTTCAGTGAAAGTTGGAAAAATGTGTTTTGATAGCACATCCTTTCATCAACTAAAGGATTATTGAGGTATAAACCCAACAGTTTTGTAACTGATGAAGAGGATGAAGATGACATTGGAAAAATCGTGCCCTCATCTAGAGAAGCATAGTCCACAGCATCTATCCTCTTTGTCACCTGCCTGTGATTTTCTGCCATGTGTCTAATCATGTACACCATGAGGGAAAGGGATAAGGAAAAAAGGTGGGACTGGGAAGACGAAAAGGAGTTAACCTGTATGCCAATGACCGCTGCACAAGTCTGTGCTCTCTTACAAGTACCGGATTCAAAATCATTGCCAGTGAAGGTCATTCACTTTACCTAGAATAAAAACGCAATAGCGGTATAATTTCCTTAATCTCTGGTGTGACTTTCTTTCCATGCATAGTTTCCATCCCTCATTTCTTTTGTCTCATTTCATGTCTTCCATTATATGGCTTTAATATGCTTACTCCCCAGTCTCCTATTGGCCTTGCTTCAAATCATTTACTGTAAGTAATTAGCTGTAGTGTGAGCCTCTGTTATCTCTGCCTGCTCTGTTCACAGCAGCTTCTTATGAGTTCCCTTCTTCATTTAGAATGTAAAAGAGTCAGAATAGAATCAATGTCTGCTGAGAACTGTGTGGTTTAGTTTGTTCATAATTTCAAGCAACTAATTGCTCTGCTTCGTTTTCTTGATTAAAAAACACAAATCCAGTGGCAGGAACATTGTTTAATTAAAAAATACTGACTGAAGTCAATCTAACATTAAAGAGAGGAAGGCGTTGCCATGTAACTGAATGAAATACAAAACCAAACATGAAGCCACCACAGGAATAAATATGTAGTATAAAATATTCTTAGACTTCAGGGTAGATGTAACCCAGATCACTGATTTTCTTCTGTCAATACGCAAGAAAATAACAGTAGTAATACTACTACTACTACTACTAATAATAATAAATACAGCATTTTTTCATCAATCCATTAGGAAAAGAGATACAACATTTTGCCATAAAATTTAAAAAGTTGTGGTGCAAAAGAAATCACGTGAAAATTCTGACGTGTTTGTGTACCAATTCGGTCAGAAAAAAAGCAGGCATTGGAAAAAGTGATTAGAAAATCCTGAAAACATTCACTGGCATTCACAGGTGTCAAATGGGGCACACTGAGACGTGGAGACTGCATCCAAAACAAAAAAGTATAAAGGAAATCATCACAATGGGATTTTAGTTGAAGCAGGGAAACGTTCCAGGAGACAGTACCCATCCATTTTGTCTCTTCAAACTGAAAGAAAAGTGGAGGGAGCATAATCACCATGGCTCTGGCCAGATCATCCTTCAAAGCAATAAATTCGGAGCATGGAAACTACAAGAGCCTGTAAGGGAGCAGAGGTCTCCCTTCCTGAGAGTCCAAAATCACTTGTCCTTCACCCACCACTCCAAAGAAAGCCTTCTTACTTTTCCATCTGCTGGATAGGGGCATGGCATCAGCTTCTAGGGAGAGACCATCCATTAGGTAGACTGAACAATCAGAGCTTCGGGCTTCTAAGCTAAGTTGCAGAAGTCCCACACCATGGGACTAAAATATGTTTTAGATTTGGTGGCTAGAACTCTGGAGATTCTCTTTAACACAAGCTCAAAAGACAGATTCAAACTCCAGTTCCTCCATTAATGGCTGCACACTCTCTGTTGAATTCTCTCCGGCCCTGTGCCCACACCTGACATATCAGGAAAGTAAACATAAAATAATGCCTCCAAACTCCAACTCATAATAGAGGATGAACAAATCACATATAACAAGCCACTCGCCCTGTATGAAATCCTACCATGGCCTCCCATGACACTTAGAATTAAATCCAACTCATTAATCCTGGTTGTTATGGACTAAATTGTGATTCTCCGAAGTTTATATGTTGAAGCCCTAACCCCCAATGGTTTAGAATGTGGTTATATTTGGAGATAAAGCCTTTAAAGAAGTAATTAAGGTTAAATGACATCATCAGGGTAGGGCCCTATTATAATACAAGTCTCCTTATAAGCAGAAACACCTGGGGTGTGTGTACACAGAACAAAGGTCATCTGCAAGCTGAGGAGAGAGGCCTCAGGAGAAACCAAACCTGCCAACACCTTGATCCTGGATTTCTAGCCTCCAGAACGTTCTAGCCTCCTAAATTTCTGTTGTTTAAGCCATCCAATCTGTGGTATTTTGTTATGGCAGCCCTAGCGGATTCATACACTGGTGCATAAAAACGTGCACAACCTGCACCTAATTTCCCAGCCCCTTTTATTCATTGTGGCCCAGTTCTGTTTCTGTCTTTTCCCCTCCCCTAAAACATTCCAATCACCCCTAGGCCCAGCACAAAGCCCTTGCATTTCTTCTCAAGATTGTCACGTGGGCAGCCACTCTTGTCATTCTGATCCATGCTCAAATGACACATAATAAAAAAAGTCCTTCTCTGGTTACCCAATATATCCCACATCATATGCACCTGGAACACAGCCAGGACTTTGATACAGCCAGCCCTTGATAAATATTTATTGAAGGAAGGGAAGAGATGCCAAGGGAGTCAAAATTATAAAATGAATAAATCCTCACCAAATGATTCTGGTCCCCAAGCATGAGAAATATGGAGAGCAAATGGTATACCATCTATGCCACCATTATGTTAGTGTAAGGAAGGAGGGGAAGGAGCAAATGAGGGAAGAAAGAAACTTGAAAAAGAGAGGCAAAAAAACTGGGCTTAGAAGAAGCCAATGAAAACACCAAAAAAAAAAAAAAAAAATCCCCTGAGTCCCTCTCCTTAGCAAAGCAATTAATATGAACCTAAACATAATGCCATATGAACAAAAAGATGTTAAACCAACAGAATGAGATGAAAAGAGAAATGCAGATCTAAGAAAACAAGTGTCCAACAACACAACAGACACAACACATAAGTTAGAAACAACAAGTACTAGAAATGATAGAGCCTAAAAATCAGATTGCTGATGGCGAATAAAGGGTTGAGATAGCTACTGTGTGCCCAGGTAAACCGGCCAATGAGCGGGTAGGTGAGAGTGAGTGTAAGAGATAGTAGAATGCAAGACATCCCGTTTTTATGATCTCTGCATTCCTGTTTCATTATGTAAAAAATATTTTCTGTAGAAATCTTGTGCTTTTACTAGTACCTTTCCATGGCTTCCCCACGGAGGACATGCAGTGTGTCTGCTCTGTGAAAGTCTGACACCATCGCCTGCCCTTGCTATGTGTGTATCAGATGGTGTGTTCAGGGCTGCTGTTCTTTCTGAGCGTCGCGCGTTTGGAACGGGCACGCTTCTCCAGGCAGCGCCCCAAGGTGGGCCCCCATCGGTAAGCAGTTCAGGGTCCCAGTCTAAACCTTATCCACCTGCCACGAGGGAAAAAGAAAAGCCTTGTCCATTTCTCAACTAATTCAGAGTATAGAAGTATCTTTCTAAGCAGTGTGCTTCTTTGTTCATTTGTGGTTCATGTGGGACTCAAACTTTCCCTTATGAGTCATGTTTTTGTCATTCCCCTCTTGAGGTCAGAGTTACATGACAATATATATTGATCAAAATTTCATATACAAACAATTCAAGTTGTTTATCCAGCCCTCAGAGGAAGAGTCTGTCTCTGATTCCATGATACGCATCAAGTTAGTTATAGAATTTGTTTCCCTTTGACACAAGAATCTATTACAGAAACCTGCATTATAAGTCTTGGTTTCTAAGATACTAAATCTTCATTATGTATTTTGTTATACTTGCATTAGCTTATTATGGTATTGAGCTAATTAGGTTTTTTTAAAAGATTTTATTTATTTGAGAGAGACAGAGAGTGAGAGAGAGCACAAGCAGGGGGAGGCAAAGGAAGAGGGAGAAGCAGGTTCCCCGCTGAGCAAGCAGCCCAGTGCAGGGCTCCATCCCAGGACCCTGAGATCATGACCCGAGCCAAAGGCAGGTGCTTAATCAACTGAGCCATCCAGGTGCCCCTGAACTAATTACTTTTATTCCTAAGCCCAAAACCATATATAAATGATGCACGTCGATAAAGTTTATTATAACTCATCACTATCATTACTATGATTTTTTCTGACAAATTTTTAAATATTCTTAGGAAATCATTCCAATTGCTGAATTTCTTTAGGTGAGGCAATATGAAAAAATGAATTTCTTCTCAGATTCCAATAGGTAGATCAACACCTAGGCTACTGAAATTTATAGTGTATAATTACATAATTGCATATATAAAAGTATATGTATGTATATATATTATCTATACACACGTACACTCACAAATACATATGTATATCATCTACATATATATGCATATAGTATATTTATGCAAATATAATTTCCATAATCTCCACACATATCTATGTTGGTTATAAAGATATTTGAAGTAAATGAATAGATTTCATTTGATATATATTCACTTATATAGAAATATTTGTTGCCTTTATATAGGAAAAGGAATGCTGTTTTACCATATAATTCTTATATATCATGTTTATTACATTCTCTTATATTGTAGTATATATTTTCCTCTGGTTCTTTTAAGGGTAATAGTAACACGTTATCTACCAAGAAGGTTTGCTAATTTGAAGAGCATTTGTTACAGAGCTCTTAAATTAAATTAAGAAAAGATCTTTCCGTTGTAATGAAGGTATAATAAAATTCTAATGAGTTCTCTTTTACTACTTAACTGTATTGAAAGAAATGGCATCTGAGTAAAACTGATATGCACTTTAATCTACATTTAAAGGCAAAGTCATAATGAGATTGAATCAATGATTTAGATAATAAATGTACACCACGGTGT
This sequence comes from Zalophus californianus, assembly GCF_009762305.2. Taxonomy (NCBI): domain Eukaryota; kingdom Metazoa; phylum Chordata; class Mammalia; order Carnivora; family Otariidae; genus Zalophus; species Zalophus californianus. The sequence continues at coordinate 78,804,653 of NC_045599.1, forward strand.
ATCGAATAAGAATAACATTTATTAAGTGCCTATTATATGGACTGTGCTAAGTAATAGTAAGAAATAGCTACTGCCTTCAGTTTAAATGTGTTTAAAATGTGTTTGAGTTTAAAATGTGATTGAGGAAAACAACAACATAAAAAATTAAATAACATTTTACAGCTATAACAAAAGTGATGTCATAAAGAAGCACATGAGTAACTGCCAAATGGGTTATTCAACAGTAATTGCACATAGGGTATGAAGGAAAGAGTGATCCCATTGATAGGTGTGGTCCGGGGCTGCTTTATGGGCAGGATAGGGCATGGAGGAAAAAGTAGGCATTGCGTAGCTCCACTACGGGGGTTCAAGAAGGCCATCCATAAATACATGCACTCTGTTCTTCCCCAGAGTTAACATCATAAAGACAAGTTATCTTTGTATTGCTTTTGGAACTGACTTTATAAAATCCACAAAGCAGGTAGAAAAGCATTGAATTCCATCTCCATCATAGAAAGGATAATAGATTACTTGTGAGTAATTGCAATTAGCATTATAAGTTATTGCCAACAGTCCCAGTTCTCCTGCAAAGGTAACAGATGAAATAAAAAGGAACTATCTGGGGCGCCTGGGTGGCTCAGTGGTTAAGCGTCTGCCTTAGGCTCAGGTCATGATCCCAGGGTCCTGGGTTTGAGCCCCACATTGGGCTCCCTGCTCAGCAGGAAGCCTGCTTCTCCCTCTCTCACCCTCCCAGCTTGTGTTCCCTCTCTCGCAGTGTCTCTCTCTGTCAAATAAATAAAATTGAAAAAAAAAAACAATCTATAATTTCTAGTCAACAGTTGAGAAGCATTGTTATATTTTAGCATTCATTCTTTTATTTGCTCTTTAATGACTTTTGACATGAGGAACAAAATAAAATAAATCCTTTGCATGTAGACTTAGCTTCTAAGGAGGGAGAAATGCATTGGAAAAACAAAATTTGTAATGTCAGTGATGAGAAAAATAAGAGTCAGCAATAGAGGTTGAAGAAGAAGGAGGCTATTGCAGATGCTGTAGACAGGGTCTCTGTGAGGATCCAGCATTAGACAACACTCTGTCTCCACTCTCTGTAAGTTTAGATAATAAAATCCTTGCTTCAAATGATCTTTAGACCTTATGATTTGCACAAAGAGTTCATAATTCAACTTGTAATAATTTGGTTACAGGGTGCACGTGAATGCACTTCAGTAGATTTCCAGCATGTTTAAATGTTACAGAGAAAAGGATGAGAAAGAATCAGTGAGAGAGGATGCTCCTTTTTAGGAACTCCAAATTTGTACACATTACTATTCCAGTACTTGTCACATTTTATGTCAATTGTTGGTCTATTCATCACTGGGAGATATTGCTCACAGGTAGGGCAGGGCTGATCATCCCAAGTCTTCTGGCCTGGTGCCGTGCTCTCTCTGCTTAGGAATGTTTTCCTAACTCTCATCATAAAATGCATGAGAGAGGAGGGAGATGCTGCCAAGGAAAGGCAGCCTTAAAGCATGCTCAAAATAGCCCCCATTCCAAATCTAGAATGGGCACATCCTCCACTAGACTTTTTTTTTTAAGATTTTATTTATTTATTTGAGAGAGAGAGAGAGAATGAGAGAGAGAGAGAGAGCACATGAGAGGGGGAAGGGTCAGAGGGAGAAGCAGACTCCCTGCTGAGCAGGGAGCCCGATGCGGGACTCCATCCTGAGACTCCAGGATCATGACCTGAGCGGAAAGCAGCCGCTTAACCAACTGAGCCACCCAGGCGCCCCTCCACTAGACTTTCTTAACCTGACCTGCAAAGCCTAAGGAGCCACTGGAAATGTCCCTCCAGAGTCCCATGTAACCTTCTCTGTTGACCCAGGAATGTTAAGAGGCGAGATGGTCAAGTGTCCAGCACTTACAAAACTAGGGTGTAGCTTCAAGAGAACATAGAAGAATAAAAGTCTTTTCTCCTCAAGGCGGCGTTAAATTTTGATTCTGGCAGCTGTCTGAGGCCATGCATAAACCACTTCTTTGCAAAACAACAACAACGAAGAGCAACAACAAAAAACATAGTTTCAAAATGAATATTCAAAAAAAAATAGAATGTTCCAGTCTGTAATCAACCTTTGATTATTCACAGTGACAAATTGTGAACCATGATATGGGTAATTTCAAAAATACAACCTCTAAGAAATCACTTTTTAATTTTGAAATATGTTTTTGTTTTTTCATTTGAATATGAAATCTTAAGAAAAAATATAAAATTAGCTGGAAAAACTAGGCAAATTTTCATTTCTGATTAACTGAGGATTTTAAGCCTGTAAGGGACAAATAAGATAATGGGGTTCAATCTCTCATTTTGCCAGTGAGAGCAACTAAGGACCAGAAATATTAAATTAAGCAGGTCCAGGTTTTCATACACAGTCTTCCTTTCTCTCTCTTTTTCCTCCCTTCCCACTTCCTTCCTTCTTCTTTGTCCTTTTTTCTTTTCTTTCTTTTGTTCTTTTTAATTGAACAATACAATTTCCTGACTGTCAGACCCAGTGTTTTGCCATGTTGCCTCTTAACAAGGAGTAGTATCATTCATCACATAAATCCAAGCAAAACTACTTCTTTATTCCCTCATTTATTATTTATTTGACCAAAGCAGATTGACTAGGTATTAGGCCCTGTTTTGGTAAGAGGACGACAGTGGTATTTTATACCCTCAAGGAATTCGTTGTCCAGGAATAGAGATGGACAGTGACAGATATTTGCAAGGTGCATTTGGAAGCACTGGGGAATGACACTTACTGTTAGGGAAGAGGGATGAGGAAATAGTACCTGAGCTGAGTCCTAAAGCAGGAATAAAGGAAGGGAAGGGGAACTTTGGATAAAGCATAGAGGTGACAGAGGTGACACTGTGTCCTATGTGGAGAAACACTTGTGATGCCTGAGGTAAAGTGTGGTGAGAAGTGAAGTAGGAAAGGAGTCAAACATTTGTTTTAAAGAAATATTCAAAGGAGTTGTAGGGGACTGCAGGCAAGAGGCTCAGTGACCATGGCCCCAAGAATAGACAATGACAGTGTAAACCAGAAGTAAAGATTATGGAGAACAGAGCCGAGAACCATGTTGGGTATAGAATCATTAGGATTTGGTGTCTGACCAATGGGATGAGGGCTGGTGAGGAGAGGAGGGGTGCTACCAAATGCCTAGATGTGGTTTTTAGAAAACCCAAAACTAAGATTTGACCCATTTGCAGAAAACAAATCTGTTTAGTGTTTAGTTTTAAATACATTGAGATTAAGAACCTCAAATTCAGAGAAGATAACTGGCCTGAAGCTGCAGACCTTAATAGTCGTTAGCACCTGTAAACCTTGATAGGTAAGATCAATCAAGTAAAGAGAGTATGGAAGCCTTCGGAATCCATTCGTTCACAAGTAAACTGTGCTAGATGCTAAGGTTTTTATTTATTTATTTTTCTTTAGTGAGCAAAATTTTAGAAAATCCTATTGAGAAACGTAAACGAATCTCCTAGATGTCAGAAGGTGAAAAATGATATGTTGGAGAATTGTTCCGGAACCTGGACAGGATCACCTGAGGGAGGAACCAAGCAGCACTTGGAGATCATGGAGGATAGGAGGTTTATTTAACGCCAGCAGGCCCAGAGGAGATTGATCTCCAAAGATCTGAGCCCCCAGCAACAGACAGAGGGGGTAATTTATACACTTCTACTTCCACATGCTTGGCACTTTGACGCTTGCAGGAAGCATTTTCTCGCGCGCTGGGAAGCCGAGCAGGGAGAAGAACCCTGAAGAGCCCCGGGGCAGGGACTGGGACTCCCTTGCTGCCTCGGTAGGCCATCTTAGAACACAGATTTTTCCCTATCAAAATGACAATATTTAAGGAGGAAATAGAGCTCATGAAAAAAATGCTTGAGAGGAACAGTCACAGAAACCAAATGAATGGCAACTTTGGAAAGGAGAGTGATCAGACAGACAAATAGCAGCCAAGAGGTCCCGTAAAAACCGGCGTTAGGAAATCATCAGTCTAATGCTGACAGCAGAGCTAGTGAATTCAAGAATGTAAACAAAAATCAAAAGGAATGAATGACAGCACATCCACACACTAGAAGTTTCATGAGAAGAGAGGTATGAAAGAAAGGAAGGAATGTGTATGTTTCAGAAATTACTTTCCTAGTTACCGTTTGGCAGTGGATTTTCCAATTTACTTCCATTCTAATTCTACATATTTAATGGCAGGTTAAAAAACAGTCTCTGCCCTCCGGTAACTTAGACAAATACCTATAAACTGTCACAAGAAATCTACAGGTATTCTCTATCAAGCAATTTTTAAAAGAAAATGTTTCCACGAATAGTTAGTGTATTAGTTGATAAATGATTACTGAGTGTATACTGAGTGCAAGACAGTCTTCTATGCCCCAGGAAGAAAAAAAAAAGACATCCAACCCATATTTCCTGTTGTCGAGGGATTGCCAGTTTAGCTTTATCTTTTATGAAGGTTTATTTCATTAATTTTGGGAAACCCACATTATTAGAAAAATGATAAGAGCACGTATAGCTTATTAATTAAGTTGAAATTGATTCCTCTTGATAGTAGGAACAGAATATTAGTCTTCTCTATTCTACAGTTATGCCTAAATTATAATAAAAGATTTCCCTAAACTAGTACAGGGCTGTAATTGATGTGCCAATAGAACTTGAACTCTATGCCAGCAACAGAAAGAAAAATATTATGCAGAGTTTTTATGATATTTCACGTTGATTATAGGGTTCTAACTATAAAGAAAACAATCACCATTACTTCTGTCAACTACTAAAATAAAACTCAAAGAAATATTAATAATTAATGGGTTTCTTAAAATATACTTTTAAAATGCCCTGTTGATTCAAAACAGGGTCATGCCTATAGTAAGCAATAATAAAATCTGAATTAATATAGATATTAATAAGTAATATCTCCTAATATGACTTGTGCCGGAATGCATTAATGTTAAGGTTTTTTGCTGTATTGACAAATAGGGCCTACACATTATCATTAAGTCCACTTTCTTAATTCATAATTGCAGAACTCTTTGTTACCTGCCTGTGTTTAAATGGCTTTGGGCTGCGAGCTGCATATCTCTCAGGATGTAATGATGCTTGCAGAGCCCATCTATTCACAGTCTTGCCCAAATTCTAGCATGTTTCTATCACGGGCCTAGGAGGAGCCCAGCCCCTTTTGTGAAGGTGGTCCTGAGAAATCTCAGTGCTGTCAGAATTTACTCTTTGTTCCAGCCAAAACCCAGTAATAGGCCATGAAGCCCTTCTTAGAGCAGTTATTTTAGGAAGCTGACAATTATAAATCTTTCCTCCGACCTCTGAAATGTAAAATACCACCCAAATGGTTTCTTCAAGGACCTGAGAACAATCCCTCTGAAATGCACTCAGAGAAGTACATCTCCCTCTAGCTCCCAGTCTCTAGGAGGATAAGGGCCCAACTTCAGTGGGCACCTTGCTGCAACCCAACTACTGCCTCCTGTCCTATAGATAGAAAATTGTTTCCCCTCCGGATATGCACCAATGTACCCATTAACAAGTGCAGGTGGCTCTAGTCACATGGACCATCCCCCACCCCAACACCCTTCCGTGTCTTTCTCTAGTACCCCCAAGCCTTTAAAAAGTCTCCTGCCTTTTGTTTTGAGGATTTGAGTTCAGTTTGTGCTTGGCTCTCTTCCCTGTTTCAGTAAGTGCTGAATGAAAACTGTCCTTTACCACTTTAGGATCCAGTTCGTTTTTTTCTTCAGTAATAGTCTTCTAGAAATCTCCTATCTTTACAACCTCCTCTTTTCTCTCATCCCCTGAAGACGTATGGCCTGAGGTCCTCAGTCTCCTTTCTACATGGCATTTCCCATTTACAGGTCACTTCGACTATGCTGTCCTTGCTATGGACATTCAGTATCTAGAACAAGGAAGTTAAAATGAAGAAATTTTTGTACATGAAGGTGGAGAGGTGAATAATGCAAGAGTTTAATTCTTTCTTCTTGATATGTTAAAAGAAAAAGAAAAATATGGGCGCTCAGCATTTTTTTTTTCATTACCAGGTAACATTAAAGAAACCACCAGACATTCTCCCTAGCTCTGATCTTCACGTTTCTTAGGGCTCATCACCCCCTTCATCAAAGATGCTCTGCAAAATGGTTCTTCACCTACTCCAGTTGTTTCTCTGGGCCATGTACTATATGATACTTTTGATATTTTATAAGCTTTCTGATCTTCTAGGAAGAGCATGAAGAGAATGTACTTCTTAGGAAGGGTTTAGATAAAGTTATGGCGGGTGAAAGACAGGTCTGCCCAACTAACTGCCACCTGTCTTCAGTACTTCTAGACATGTTTCTTCTACTTCCTGACACATTAACAAAGTTCCATCCAAACTGGTTCCTGAACAGAGCCTTCATTTTCTTCACCTACCCCCTGTGTCTTTTCCCTTTTTCATAATTTGTATGTCAAAATTTGGTCTATTCAGAGAGGGTCATTTTAAGTTTATTATTAGCCCAGGAAAACTTTCCAGCAGAATAAACTAGGTAAATTCTCCATCTTCCAAACCCCCATTACATTAAAAAAAAAAAAAATCACCTAGTACCTAATTTCATTAAGTGTTTTATTTTCCCATCTCTCCCTTTAAGAGAAGGGATTTTGTCAGAGAGGTCCATACATAGGCAGTAGTCAGTAAATACTTCATCAGTGTAAAAGAATGGCAGAAACATGAGGAGCAAATCATGTTCCCACAAAAAGACAAACTTAAAAGTTTTGCAAGTATATCCTGATATGAGCTTTATTTTAACTTCAGTTCAGTTTTCCATACAGCTAATATGGAAAAAAAAATCCCATTAGAAGGCATATCTTTTAATTTAAACCAATAAGAATATATGATTTTAAATTCTCTCTAGGAGACAATGAAGTACAGAAAAAAAAAGATTCTAAATATAAGTACTTTGTTGAAAATTTTATTCTGTCATTGTGAAGACAGTGTATTCAAAACTCACACGTGGATCCCTGGACATGACAATCATATAATGGTTACTGCTATAGAATTTCATAATTCACTGAACATCATTAAATTGAGCTTTTATTAAAATATGTATGTTTAAAGTATAAATCACTGTTTAATATGTTGGTCTAGCACAAGATATCCATGACATCATGTGAAATTCATTATGCATTATTAAAGAAACTCACTATATGTCCAAAACCAAAGAGGAATTGATTTTGCAAACTTTTAGAGAGTGCAAAGATTGAAGAACTCTTAATGAGAGATCAGTTCAAACAGAGTCCATCATCTCTGAAATAAAACACAAAAAATGCTAGCTTCGTGAAGGTAAAAAGAATTTTAAGTAGCATAATACATAGTTTATTTTGATTAATGGTTAAGATAAGTTATAAATGCAATTTATTCTACATATTTTAAAGATAGTAGATGAGTAGCATAAAGAAAGTCTGAACAATAAAGGGCAAATTTACATTAAGACAAACACCTACATACACACACACACACACACACACACACACACACACACACACACACACACATACATTTTTTTTCCAGTGTAAACTTTCTCATAGAAGAGAAGTAGGGTTTCCAGAAAGTATCAAATGTACCAGGTTCACATCCTCAGAAATAGTTCTGTGCTATATCAACAACACAAAACCATAGCCACTTCCTAAGTAAACCTCAAAATCACAGAGGTGATATTTATTAAACTATAGACATCATCTGGACAAACACAGGAAAGAGCTGATTAAATCTTTGTGTGCAGTCCCCAGTTTCTGCAGGTACACCCAAACCCATAAAAATCGTTACTCCAAGAAAGGGCATTTCTGATTCAGATCATACATCTCCAGTAGCCAGGACATAGATGAAATGGAGGCAAGCATTCTCTGCTTTCTGGGCTTTAACTTTTAGTCTTTTAGGAAACCAGCTTGTATCTCACTGGAGTAAAAGGGCAGAGAAAGAAGGAAGGGCCCCAGGATGGTGAATAAGACATTTCCTTTGAGTTCTGCATGGACTGGAGGAACAAGAGCTCACGTTTGTATTGACATTGCTGCAGCGACTTCTTGTGTGACTGGGTGCCAGTACCACTGTCAATACTGTTGCCCTGGGGAAGTTGAACTCTTACCGGGAAAAGTGTAGAGAAGCACACATATCTCAACAGCCTTTTTCTTTTAATTCATGATACTGACACACAGCTCATAGGAACATGCCTATGCTGCCCCAGTCCTCACTCTATCGTATTTATGGCTCGACATTTTGTCATATCCCGAAATATCCCATGAGTAGTATTTTGCTCTGTCCCTTAGTTCTTGCTATTTCTTCCACTTTATAAAAGATCAGGAGCCGACTTAGCGTGTAGATTGCCCACCTCTCCCCGAAGCAACGCATCTTGGTTGCGGGGGGTGGGGGAAAAGTCTTTGAGGCCTTTTCCGCAAATTCTCTTGATAGGAAGGTGGGGGAGATAGAGCCAAGGGGAGAAAATTTGTAAAATGTTAGTAGAGTGTGGAACCGGTACTCCCCCAAGGAGTAGCAGTATCTCCGCAGTGAAGCGGAGGATCCTCAGCAGCCAAGCTCCCACTAGTCCTCTGAGATCAGCCCTCCCGTGTGTTCACACCCGTACCACCCAGGGTGCTCCTTGCCGCCTCTCTGGGGCTAAGCTTTCTTTTTAGATGAGCCACCTTGTGCATCGGAGGTGGTGCCTGCTTGTGTGCAATTGGGCTGGAGGACGTCACTTGTCCTTCCCACTTCCTAGCTGGGAAATGACAAAAACCAGCCAATCGCTAGGCTGAGGGGGTGGAGGCTGCTGTTTTCTCAAGCTGCTGGCGTCGCCTGCACAGTGCGCCTTCTGCGCACCAGAAGGAAGTCAGGTCTCGCTCCCCAGAAACCAAAATTTCAGCTCTCGGCACAGAGGAGCATGCAGATAGTTGCTCCTTATCAGCATGGAGAGGACACCTCAGCTGGGGACAGATTAGAGACACCTCTTGCTGGAGGGATGCTTCGTTTAGAGTGGGGAGTGGGTTGCAAGAGGGGTAGGGTAGCTTCTTCCACGAGCCTTCGGTGGACATACACATGAACATGCATACACACTCCCTCCTAAGTAGAGTGAAGTGCGGAGAGGGGTGAGGAGGAGGACGTTTTGTATTCCCTGCACAATTCAATCTGGAAAGTACAAATACACACATAAACCGCTTCACCGATCACCCACTCGGGATGGGTGGTGAGTGACCTCGCCACCCCCCCCCCATTCAGGATCTTGCCGGAAACAAGTGGTGACAGAGGTGTCATGAGGAGCTTTATGGATATTTATGTGACTTTTTCATTGCCTTTGTGTAAATTCTTCACACAGAAGTCGAGAAAATTCCAATCTGACTTAAACTTTACTGTGGAGAAAGAGGATTCTGAGAAAAAACAGCCACCCAGGACCTCTGTTTTAAACACAGGCTGCCCACCCACATTCCCCACTCAAAGAAGAGAGAGAAAGAGGGAGACAGAATGAATGGGAATGAATATTCTCTAAAGGTCTCAGCTATGGGTCCATTCCTTTTCTTTGTAAAATGGTACTAGAAGCTGTAACAGCCTTAAATATTTCTCCCAGGATCCGCTTCCATCTTTTCCCTGGGTGTCCACAGGGAGTGATAAGGAGAGAGGCTTCCAGAGGCCCCTTGAGGTCCCCCAGCCTCCACCTCACAGCCCTACCTGGACTCCCAGGTCTTTTCAAGCTGGGCAGTGGCTGCATTTGTCAGCAAACTGAGCCTTTGGGGTTTACACATTCTCTTGATCAAAAAAAAAAAAAAAACAATAAAGCAAACAAAACGAAACAAAACAAAAACAAAAAAGGTGTGGTCTAAGACCACTGATTCTCTGTCTTGGAAAAGGGGACTATAACCACCCCCACAGTCTCCCTACCCCTCAAGATTTAGGAAGTTAAGAAGCCCTGAGTCTAGAGCCCATCCTCACTAAGAGTAGGGTAAGCAATTGGATCAAAAACGCTCTAAGGATCGGTACTATGAACACTGACACTTCTAGCGAATGGCTAGGAGAATTTCATGATTATTCATACTTCTGCAAATCCCCTTGCACGAATGCATTTCTGTCACTGTGACTATTTCTCAATGAACAAAAACTGCAAAAATAACTTGGGGCAGAAGTTGGCATTTGTTGTGGTGATGTTTAGGATTTCAAATTTTCTACATTATTTTTTATAATTTTTAAAATGTTAAATGAGTATATATCTTATTAAAAATAAAACCAATAGAAGGCATCTATGAAGAAATATTCCACACTTAATGAAATTCATCTAGCCTTACTTGACCAACTACCAGTGGAGCAGGCTGGATGTGAGTGTGTGAGAACAGAGACATGAATAAAATACAGCCCCAAGCCAGACAAAGAGCTCATTATCTCAGAGGGAAATCAGACTTTAAATAAATTGCCATGTTGAACAGCTCAGGGACAGTAGCATTGAAAGTATATATCTGTTACTTGGGTAAGCTTCTGGAGTGGTTACAGTTTTAGAGGCAGGAGGGTTGGGAGAAAGAAGGGCAGCTTCTTGGAGGAGGAAATTTCTAGGCTGTGTTTTCAAGGATGACTAGGGAGTTAGGCAGGCAGACCAAAGATAGACCATCTTACGCAGAGCCCAGCATGTACAAAGTCAGAGATATAAAAGGAATGGTGCTTCAGAGAATGTCAGGCTGTTCCTTAAGTTGGAGACCTAAGTGGTAGGGTGGGGGGGCGGGGCTCTTTCAAGACATAAGGTGAAACATTGGGGGAGTGGAAATCTTTCATTATAGAATTGCTTGTAGATAGAACTGTAGCAGGAACTCATTCAATAGAACAGTAAGCTAATGGAACAGTTGACTAATAAGCTTTATAAAAGATAAAAATAAAAGTAAAAGCAAGACACAAACTCATCAACAGGCACACCAAGCAAGAACTTGTTATAGGAAACTCTTAGACAAATTAAAGTTATGAAGAGAAAAAGTAAAATTTTGTGATTTTCTAATGCTCTTACTTCCGAAAATTTTACAGAATATCATGTTTTATATGTACTTAATTAACGCCATATCATTGAGAGTTCAGGAATTCTGCATCCCATATTTGGATAATTTAGTGATTAGAAAGAGTTTGTTACATTTGATTACTAGCTTTATGTTAATATACATTCACCTCAATTTGCCAAAAACAAAACAAAACAAAAAAACAAAGACAAAAACAAAATGTAATGTCTAACACTCAGGCCCCATTAAGGACAGTTTGGTCATAATTCAATAAGTTATAAGAATCAAGAACTATGCTTATTGGGTAAACAATACTGTCTACAAAATGCACTTTGCTGGGCGCCTGGGTGGCTCAGTTGGTTGAGCGACTGCCTTCGGCTCAGGTCATGATCCTGGAGTCCCGGGATCAAGTCCCACATCGGGCTCCCTGCTCAGCGGGGAGTCTGCTTCTCCCTCTGACCCTCCCCCCTCTCGTGCTCTCTATCTCTCATTCTCTCTCAAATAAATAAATAAAATCTTTAAAAAAAAATGCACTTTGCTTATCTCTTCCAATTAGAACTGCTTAATTTTTTTTTTTTTTTTTTTTTTTTTTAGAAGGTAATAGTTTTAGTTCTCTCTGAGAGCTTACTATTCAGATAAGTTTTATAATGCAGAGGTCTTTACTCACTTGCAGGCTGGGGTGGTATATCCCAAGAAGTGTTGTGTTTTCCTGTTTAATAGATTAGAAGTTTAAAAATGAGTTGCAAAGACACGAAACCATGAAATTTCACATAAAACATCTAAGATTTGAGGAATCTCTTTAAAAAGGAAAGCAGACTTGATAATATTGTAGTAACCTTCCCACATACTAGCAATACTTTGTAGTTGAGCAGAAGCTTTCTTTTTTTCTTTTAAAGATTTTATTTATTTATTTGACAGAGTGAGAGAGATAGTGAGAGCAGGAACACAAGCAGGGGAGTGGGAGAGGGAGAAGCAGGCTTCCCACGGAGCAGGGAGCCCGATGTGGGGCTCGATTCTGGGACCCTGGGATCATGACCTGAGCCGAAGGCAGACGCTTAAGGACTGAGCCACCCAGGTGCCCCCAGAAACTGTTTCTTTTAATGGGCACCTTTCTACACTTTGCTCCTGATACATTCTTCGCACTAAATCTTGAAACACTTTTATTTAGTATCTTACTTTCTGTGTTATTTTTCTTATATATGCTCTGCTTTATTCATATATTTTAGCTCCTAGGTCTTTCTCTGCATTTTAATGTACAACTTTCTCAGGATTTCTCCTTATCTGAACCAGAATATAAGAAAATAATGTAAGTGGTGACTTTCTCACTTATTCTAAGGATGTTTTAGAACTAGGACCACTTTAGATGCATAAGAGAGAAGTGAATTCATTACATACAATGAATGTCTCAGAGCATTAGGGCTTAATTCTCTAATGGACCTCAGTTCAGAAAGTCTTGGGATAAGCATTCTTTGATTTACTTGTTTTGTAGATATATTTTTTTCATACACTGGATTTACTTAAGGTAATAGTTGAGCAAATAACTAAATGAAGCACTTGTGACTTGAAAATGTGTACGCAGCATTTAGGGGAAGTCACACACACTGAGAAGGAATCAATGAGTACTTAGTGGCGGGGGCCTAAGGGAATAAGGAAAAATAATGAGTCTAATTCACATCTGACCTGCTTCTGCCCAAAGTAATATAAATAATTGATCTCTAGTCTGTACTACCACATTATCTTTCTACACATTCCTCTCAAAAGCTTTATGTCAATACATATAGAAAACAGAGAAAATTGTGCTCTCAGAATAGGACCAAGTATGTTAGTTACTATTGTGAACTGTAATTAGAAAAGCATGTTAGTTACTATTGTGAACTATAATTAGAAAAGTATGGAAAATGCATTTAAAAATTTGTTCAGGAAAACTCAAAATGTATCTTCTCATTATCTCCAGGGAAACCTAAGGTATATACTATTCACCTTTTAGCAATGTGCCTGGATAACTACAAAAGACATTGCAGTGGCCTGGGGCTGGAAGTACGGTGAATCCAATTGTTTATGATAGATGGATATAGATAGAGGCATAGAAATAGCAAAGGGAACAAATGCACAGAGAAAAAAGTTCTCAGGGGTGAATGAGTTAGTGAAAAGTGTCTTAGAGGCAGAATTTCTGTGGAAAGGCACCCAGAATCCATGGGAGGTTTGGTTGTTCGTTTAGTGTACTAGAGGCATTCATCACATTTCTTGTGAGGCAACTTCTTCCACAAAGAGGGCGTTTGGGCTGCCGATCGCTTCTTGCCTTTTGGTGGATAGGATTCTTTTTTAGTGTCAAAGCAAATAAAATGTTGAAGCAAATGCAAAAATAAAACATAAAAAAAATCCCAAAACAACAAAGATGTAGCAGTCTCAAGATCCAGCCTTGTAGCCTCTTATTTCTGAGGAAACAGCCAAGTGAGCTTAAAAGCACACATCAGGGCACCAACAAACTCAGCCTCATCAAACCAAGTGAAGGAGCTGGAGACATGACTAGAATGATAGGAGAGACTTTGCATATCATGTAGTACAACCATCTTATTTTTTTTTTAAGATTTTATTTATTTGAGAGACAGCACAAGAGCGGGAGAGAGGGACAGATGGAGAGGAAGAAGCAGAATCCCTGCTGAGCAGGGAGCCAGACACAGGGCTCAATCCCAGGACCCTGGGATCATGACTTGAGCCAAAGGCAGACGCTTATAACAGACTGAGCCACCCAGGCGCCCTAGACAACCATCTTATTTTATGTTGTGACACCTGAAGCAAAGTAGGTTCAAGTAATTTGCTTAATGTATCATTTGTTCATTCAGCCATTCTTTCATTCATTCAGCAATATTTATTGAATGCTTCTTATATGCCAGGCATATCGGGTCTGGGGATAAAGTAGAACACTTTCTTACTATCTAGAATGGAGATAAAAATACAAACAAAAAATACTTGGGATAATTATTTTAATAAGCACAGAAAAGAAAACACTTGGGATGGCATAATAGGTAGTCATTTTAGATAAGGGGGTGAAAGAGGGCCTCTTTGACATTGATTTAGTGCTTAAAGAATAAGAAGAAGCTGACTTTACAAATGAGTGGTGAGAACTGCAAATTTAAGGCTAGAAAGCATAAAATGGCTTGACTAAAATGGATGAAAATGAACTTAAAGAGATCATTATGGCTAGTGAAGCAAATTGGATGGCAGTGAGAGAAGGGTTTTGGGATATTTGAAAAATAAACATCTCATAGTTATATCAGAATCTGGAGTATTGGATTACTGACGGAATTTCTATACAGCATTAGTTTGAGGAGGTCGATTTAAAGAAATATCTTTCATATCATATATTCAATCTTCAGGTTTAGGCACAAAGACATATGATTCAAGTCTATAGAATTTGGGATTTTACAAGATAAAGTGACAGAGAAAGAGAAAGAATGAATGTTAAATATGATTTATGTATCATGGTTATAATTGACAAATAACAGTCAAAGTTGAGTTAGAAGGGGTAAAGATAGAAGAAACAAGAGTAATGAGAGATTAGAAGGGTCAAGAACTCAGTTAAATGAAAACTTTGATGATACAAAGAATTATTATCACAGGAGTACCAGAAAAAGTGGACTGGCGATTGAGGAGATGACAGTCAGAAAATGGCATATTCGAAGCTGGGATTTTGGAGATCGTGCAGTAATGCAGAATTCAGAGTGCAGCCCCCAGGGTGATGCGTGAATGTAGGGAAAACATTAGGGAGAGCTGATGAAGTCCAGAAGCAGAGAGAGGCCAGAGCTTTGGGTGGATCCTTGATGTATTTGAAGTCACTGAGAATAATGAGAAGATGAAGAGTGAAGTGTGAGGAGGTCAGCCGCGTGGAGCCATCGGTCAGTGCCTGAGTGAACGGATACATGGCGAGAGGTTGGCAGCAGGAAGAGAAGCAGAGGCAGACGCCATTGAAAACACTGATCTCCGAGGAGCTGGTGTCTTCTAGAAAGAAGGAAAGGAGACTATTTTGGGGCTCATGGCAGGAAACAAAACAAGGTATCTCCTTCATTGTCTGGCCATGTCTAAATGAGGTAAGAGAAAATATGTTCTCGGCTTGAGAGAGCTTCCATGGAAGGAGACAGTTGTCCTTGAAAACTCAGGATTGATCATTAAATAACCAGATTTATGCCTTCATCTTAAGTTACCTCAACCAGTAGGCAAAGAACACATCTTTATTTAGCAATTGTAGATTGCCTGGTGATATCTTCCTGGTTTGTTTTAATATGATTTTTTAAATAAATTGAATCACATCTAATATTTCAAGCAGTATTTGTGGCACTTTACATTGATATATCAACTAAAATGGATTCAACTTCACCAACTGCCAAAATATTTCCTTTTAATCAGTATTTCTTATATGAGTGTGTTAAGTTTATTAGTTTGATTAGTAACAACTCAAAATCTCAGTAGCTTTTAATACACATTCTTTCTTGTAATTTGTTACTCGTAAATGACTGTGTCAACAGTTGTGGGGTTTTTTCCATGTTTTTTTGCATTCCATGTTCTAGGATGAAAGAACAGGCCTTATTTGGAACATAAAGAAAATATTTGGCGGAAATTTCCAATGCTTTCTAAAGCTTCTACTCAGACTTGGTGTTACATTTACTCATATTTCACTGGCTGAAGTTTGAGTCAACTTAATTACAGTACAGGAGAGGATAGTAGTCACATCCCTTCTTGTACTGGGTCTCTGCATGTCTTATGGCAGTCAGTGAGATTATGTCATAGGCTTCAGGGAAGAGGAAAATGGAAATATCCAAGACAATAAAACAATCTAACACAAAAAGCACTGAAAACTTAACAATAAATACTTCAGGAATTAAACCCAAACTCAGCTCAGAGACATGTGGCTGCCAAGGTAAAAATAATAAATACTGAATAATGTCTATAGTAGCTAAAGGGATAAGAGATTTAAGAAAAAAGTAGATGTCAAGATATCTTTCCTTCTCTAACATACAAAATAAAGATGCAGGCAAAGGAATGTGGTAATGTTGGTTTATTGGAAAAGGAAGACAGACTAATCTGTCTCCCTCGATTCCTCACTAGCGGTAATCATTCTTCAGTAAGTTTTTCACGCTTCAGTGTCTTGCCACAAAATATATAGGCCCAGATACATGGCTTGATCATTTCTCTGAATTATATTCTAGACACTGGGATAAACTGCATTTAACTTATAAGATATATGTGAACCAACCATGTAGTTGAGATGTTCTGTTGGGAGAGGGTTCCAGATTAACCTGGTACTGCTGTACCAGGTAGCTTCCTTCAAAGAGATATCAATTTTATATGAATAAGCATTTTAGGGCTCATTCTTATTTTTAACTCTCAAAGTGCCTTCCATATTTCTTGGGAGCATTAAATGAGCTGATTCAAGAGCCTACTGCTGTTTATTCTCTACTGTCAACTATGCTGACGCATGGGCCAGCTATTTTAGAAGAACCATACCATGTTGTGTTCCAATGAGGATTAGAAAATATTTATTTAAAGAAAACCTGAACTACATAATGAAAAATCAGTTCTAATCTGAGGCCTTTTCCATAGGTTACCTCACCACTCTGATAGTTTTTAAGACCAGGCAAAAATTGGGCTACTGAATTAATTTTGGGGAACTTGTAAGGAAGATAGAAATACATAAAGGAAAAAAATGTAAATGTGAATTTTGTTCATCTTGCGGTTTGAAGTATGCCATTCTTAACCTTGGACTATTTTATCATTGGGCCTTTAAACTTTCAAGTCAAATTTAATGTCACTGAGATTTACAGTTTTACTTCAGTAAGGATATGGCAAAGATCTCAGCTCTCTCTCTGTAGTAAGACATTAATGCTCAGAGCCACTGAGCCAGGCATCGCAATGTTATAACACCCAGTGGTTCATAACATTAGATCCCAAAGATAGGTGCAAATTTGTACTCTAATGCTATCTTAAAAACCTCACAGTAAGTTACTGCCAAATTATGGTTAAGTGAAAGTATTTCCTTGTGTAAGACAATGCGCATTCAACCATACTAAATGTTCAATATGGCATTTACTTGGAAGGATGATGGAAGAGTTAAATATTCGTGAATGATCACATAATTGCACATTAGGTTCGGGAACACTTACCTGAATATTTTTGCATTTCTGTGAGCTACGGTAATGTACAAAGCTATAAGCATGTATTAAGATGTAGGATCAATAAAAAATAAATCTACTGTATATTATGCTAGGCATCATCCATTCACATAACAACATATTGAGGGATCCTTGGTGGCTTTCAAATATAAGAAGAAATACGGAATTAATTTTATAAGAATGTTTATCAGGCTATCCCAAAGACAAAGAAAAAATGGAGATATACCACATGCCATTATATTGAATCATTCACAGATTAAAGGAGCATAACAGAGAAAACTTATACAATGAGTGTTTTGGAAGCATGTTATAAATGGAGATGTCCTGATTTCTATTTGAGAACTTAGAAGGGAACCAATCATGTGCTGCCCTTGATCCAAAAAGGACAGGTTTCTATTCTCTGTCTGTTCTATTTTTCCAGGTTAGAATGCTTGGCTGAAACAAAAAATGTCTAGTCATTAGGCAATGCACCTTGTCATGTAAGGCAGAAGGAACCTGTGGCACACAGTTGGTACATTCTACTTATCTTGGGGAAAGAGAAAGAAAAAAAAATCCTGCTGGCAAGAGTGCCTCATGAAATTGTTCAGGAATTCACTGTTTGATTTGTCTTGGGACCTAAAGTGATATGCACACAAATTTAAAAGCAAATCACCTACTTCCTATGGGTTGGGATGGGAGTTAGGTACAAAAAGACAGGAAGCAATCTTTCGCCTTTTAGAAAGAAGCAGTGTAACTGATGCTGTGTTTGCCCTTTGGAAGTTTGTATATCCATGGGTGAGGTATAAACACTTTTTATCCCTATTTTGGAAAAGGGAAAGGATGTCAGCGAGGTGCCTCACCTGGACTAGGACAAGAAAAATGTAAAAAAAAAAAAAATAGTGAACAAGAAAATAATTTATGAATACTAGGAAAGATAAAGCAATCTTACAATTACTTGAAAATTACTTACTGTCTTGA